>NC_041391.1:26839683-26840414 GCF_002162155.2 Triticum dicoccoides
GTTGAAAATTGATGATGTGGCTTTTAATGGTGCATTCTGAACACAAAAAACGATGAAGTTCAAATAAGTTCAAAAAAATGAAATCCCTTTGTAACAGACAAGTTTCCGTATGAAACTAGGATACTTCGAAAGAGATTGTCCGTTTTGTACACGAAGTGCATCCAGTTTTTGCCATAACCCTCTCTACTTTCCTGCACATGCTATGCTGGGTGAAATGATGATACCATGCCAACTTTCAACCTTTTCAGAGTTCATTTCAAATGCCTTTCAATTTCATGGTCTTATAGCTCAAAATAATCTGTAAATACATGAAAAATAACAAATGAAGTCAGAAAGGGTTGAAAATTGATGGTGTGGCTTTTAATGGTGCATTTTGAACACAGAAAAACTATGGAGTTCAAATTAGTTCAAAAAAATGAAATCCCTTTGTAACAGACAAGTTTCCGTATGAAACCCAGATACGTCGAAAGAGATTATCCGTTTTGTACACGAAGTGCATCCAGTTTTTGCCGTAACCCTCTATACTTTTATGCACATGCTTTGTGGGTGAAATGATGATACCATGCCAACTTTGAACCTTTTCAGAGTTTATTTCAAATGCTTTTCAATTTCATGGTCTTATAGCTCAAAATAATCAGTAAATACATGAAAATAACAAATGAAGTCAGAAAGGGTTGAAAATTGATGATGTGGCTTTTAATGGTGGATTTTGAACACAGAAAAACTATGGA
>NC_041391.1:26841387-26846804 GCF_002162155.2 Triticum dicoccoides
CAAATTATGATACCATGCCAACTTTCAACCTTTTCAGAGTTTATTTCAAATGATTTTCAATTTCATGGTCTTATAGCTCAAAATAATCAGTAAATGCATGAAAAATAACAAATGAAGTCAGAAAGGGTTGAAAATTGATGATGTGGCTTTGAATGGTGCATTTTGAACACAGAAAAACTATGAAGTTCAAATAAATTCATAAAAATGAAATCCCTTTGTAACAGACGAGTTTCCCTATGAAACCTTGATACCTCGCAAGATATTGTCCGTTTTGTACACGAAGTGCATCCAGTTTTTGCCATAACCCTCTCTACTTTCTTGCACATGCTATGTGGGTCAAATGATGATACCATGCCAACTTTCAACCTTTTCAGAGTTCATTTCAAATCCTTTTCAATTTCATGGTCTTATAACTCAAAATAATCAGTAAATGCGTGAAAAATAACAAATGAAGTGAGAAAGGGTTGAAAATTGATGATGTGGCTTTTAATGGTGCATTTTGAACACAGAAAAACTATGGAGTTCAAATAAGTTCAACAAAATGAAATCCCATTGTAACAGACGAGTTTCCCTGTGAAACTCTAATACTTCGAAAGAGATTGTCTGTTTTGTACACGAAGTGCATCCAGTTTTGCCGTAACCCTCTCTACTTTCTTGCACATGCTATATGGGTGAAATGATGATACCATGCCAACTTTCAACCTTTTCAGAGTTTATTTCAAATGCTTTTCAATTTCATGGTCTTATAGCTCAAAATAATCAGTAAATACATGAAAATAACAAATGAAGTCAGAAAGGGTTGAAAATTGATGATGTGGCTTTTAATGGTGGATTTTGAACACAGAAAAACTATGGAGTTCAAATAAGTTCAAAAAAATGAAATCCCTTTGTAACAGACAAGTTTCCGCATGAAACCCTGATACTTTGAAAGAGATTGTCCGTTTTGTACACCAAGTGCATCCAGTTTTTGCCGTAACCCTCTCTGCTTTCTTGCACATGCTATGTGGGTGAAATGATGATACCATGCCAACTTTCAACCTTTCAGAGTTTATTTCAAATGCTTTTCAATTTCATGGTCTCATAGCTCAAAATAATCAGTAAATGCATGAAAAATAACAAATGAAGTCAGAAAGGGTTAAAAATTGATGATGTGGCTTTGAATGGTGCATTTTGAATACCGAAAAACAATGGAGTTCAAATAAGTTCAAAAAAATGAAATCCCTTCGTAACAGATGAGTTTCCGTATGAAACCCTGATACTTCGAAAGAGATTGTCCGTTTTGTACACAAAGTGCATCCAGTTTTTGCAGTAACCCTCTCTACTTTCTTGCACATGCTATGTGGGGCAAATTATGATACCATGCCAACTTTCAACCTTTTCAGAGTTTATTTCAAATGATTTTCAATTTCATGGTCTTATAGCTCAAAATAATCAGTAAATGCATGAAAAATAACAAATGAAGTCAGAAAGGGTTGAAAATTGATGATGTGGCTTTGAATGGTGCATTTTGAACACAGAAAAACTATGAAGTTCAAATAAATTCATAAAAATGAAATCCCTTTGTAACAGACGAGTTTCCCTATGAAACCTTGATACCTCGCAAGATATTGTCCGTTTTGTACACGAAGTGCATCCAGTTTTTGCCATAACCCTCTCTACTTTCTTGCACATGCTATGTGGGTCAAATGATGATACCATGCCAACTTTCAACCTTTTCAGAGTTCATTTCAAATCCTTTTCAATTTCATGGTCTTATAACTCAAAATAATCAGTAAATGCGTGAAAAATAACAAATGAAGTCAGAAAGGGTTGAAAATTGATGATGTGGCTTTTAATGGTGCATTTTGAACACAGAAAAACTATGGAGTTCAAATAAGTTCAACAAAATGAAATCCCATTGTAACAGACGAGTTTCCCTGTGAAACTCTAATACTTCGAAAGAGATTGTCTGTTTTGTACACGAAGTGCATCCAGTTTTGCCGTAACCCTCTCTACTTTCTTGCACATGCTATATGGGTGAAATGATGATACCATGCCAACTTTCAACCTTTTCAGAGTTTATTTCAAATGCTTTTCAATTTCATGGTCTTATAGCTCAAAATAATCAGTAAATACATGAAAATAACAAATGAAGTCAGAAAGGGTTGAAAATTGATGATGTGGCTTTTAATGGTGGATTTTGAACACAGAAAAACTATGGAGTTCAAATAAGTTCAAAAAAATGAAATCCCTTTGTAACAGACAAGTTTCCGCATGAAACCCTGATACTTTGAAAGAGATTGTCCGTTTTGTACACCAAGTGCATCCAGTTTTTGCCGTAACCCTCTCTGCTTTCTTGCACATGCTATGTGGGTGAAATGATGATACCATGCCAACTTTCAACCTTTCAGAGTTTATTTCAAATGCTTTTCAATTTCATGGTCTCATAGCTCAAAATAATCAGTAAATGCATGAAAAATAACAAATGAAGTCAGAAAGGGTTAAAAATTGATGATGTGGCTTTGAATGGTGCATTTTGAATACCGAAAAACAATGGAGTCCAAATAAGTTCAAAAAAATGAAATCCCTTCGTAATAGATGAGTTTCCGTATGAAACCCTGATACTTCGAAAGAGATTATCCGTTTTGTACACGAAGTGCATCCAGTTTTGCCGTAACCCACTCTACTTTCTTGCACATGCTATGTGGGCCAAATTATGATACCACGCCAACTTTCAACCTTTTCAGAGTTTATTTCAAATGATTTTCAATTTCATGGTCTTATAGCTCAAAATAATTAGTAAATGCATGAAAAATAACAAATAAAGTCAGAAAGGGTTGAAAATTGATGATGTGGCTTTGAATGGTGCATTTTGAACACAGAAAAACTATGGAGTTCAAATAAATTCATAAAAAAAAATCCCTTTGTAACAGGCGAGTTTCCCTATGAAACCTTGGTACTTCGAAAGAGATTGTCCGTTTTGTACACGAAGTGCATCCAGTTTTTGCCGTAACCCTCTCTACTTTCTTGCACATGCTATGTGGGCCAAATTATGATACCATGCCAACTTTCAACATTTTCAGAGTTTATTTCAAATGATTTTCAATTTCATGGTCTTATAGCTCAAAATAATCAGTAAATGCATGAAAAATAACAAATGAAGTCAGAAAGGGTTGAAAATTGATGATGTGGCTTTGAATGGTGCATTTTGAACACAGAAAAACTATGGAGTTCAAATAAATTCATAAAAATGAAATCCCTTTGTAACAGACGAGTTTCCCTATGAAACCTTGATACTTCGAAAGATATTGTCCGTTTCGTACACGAAGTGCATCCAGTTTTTGCCATAACCCTCTCTACTTTCTTGCACGTGCTATGTGGGTCAAATGATGATACCATGCCAACTTTCAACCTTTTCAGAATTCATTTGAAATGCTTTTCAATTTCATGGTCTTATAACTCAAAATAATCAGTAAATGCGTGAAAAATAACAAATGAAGTCAGAAAGGGTTGAAAATTGATGATGTGGCTTTTAATGGAGCATTTTGAACAACAGAAAAACTATGGAGTTCAAATAAGTTCAACAAAATGAAATCCCATTGTAACAGACGAGTTTCCCTGTGAAACTCTAATACTTCGAAAGAGATTGTCTGTTTTGTACACGAAGTGCATCCAGTTTTGCCGTAACCCTCTCTACTTTCTTGCACATGCTATGTGGGTGAAATGATCATACCATGCCAACTTTCAACCTTTTCAGAGTTCATTTCAAATGCTTTTCAATTTCATGGTCTTCTAGCTCAAAATAATCAGTAAATGCATGAAAAATAACAAATGAAGTCAGAAAGTGTTGAAAATCGATGATGTGGCTTTGAATGGTGCATTTTAAACACAGAAAAACTATGGAGTTCAAATAAGTTCAAAAAAATGAAATCCCTTTGTAACAAACAAGATTCTGTATGAAACCCTGATACTTCGAAAGAAATTATCCTTTTTGTACACGAAGTGCATCCATTTTTTGCCGTAACCCTCACTACTTTTATGCACATGCTATGTGGGTGAAATGATGATACCATGCCAACTTTCAACCTTTTCAGAGTTCATTTCAAATGCTTTTCAATTTCATGATCTCATAGCTCAAAATAATTAGTAAATGCATGAAAAATAACAAATGAAGTCAGAAAGGGTTGAAAATTGATGATGTGGCTTTTAATGGTGCATTCTGAACACAAAAAACGATGAAGTTCAAATAAGTTCAAAAAAATGAAATCCCTTTGTAATAGACAAGTTTCTGTATGAAACTAGGATACTTCGAAAGAGATTGTCCATTTTGTACACGAAGTGCATCCAGTTTTTTCCATAACCCTCTCTACTTTCTTGCACATGCTATTTGGGTGAAATGATGATACCATGCCAACTTTCAACCTTTTCGGAGTTCATTTCAAATGCCTTTCAATTTCATGGTCTTATAGCTCAAAATAATCTGTAAATACATGAAAAATAACAAATGAAGTCAGAAAGGGTTGAAAATTGATGATGTGGCTTTTAATGGTGCATTTTGAAAACAGAAAAACTATGGAGTTCAAATTAGTTCAAAAAAAATGAAATTCCTTTTTAACAGACAAGTTTCCGTATGAAACCCTGATACGTCGAAAGAGATTATCCGTTTTGTACACGAAGTGCATCCAGTTTTTGTCGTAACCCTCTATACTTTTATGCACATGCTTTGTGGGTGAAATGATGATACCATGCCAACTTTCAACCTTTTCAGAGTTCATTTCAAATGCTTTTCAATTTCATGGTCTTATAGCTCAAAATAATCAGTAAATACATGAAAATAACAAATGAAGTCAGAAAGGGTTGAAAATTGATGATGTGGCTTTTAATGGTGGATTTTGAACACAGAAAAACTATGGAGTTCAAATGAGTTCAAAAAAATGAAATCCCTTTGTAACAGACAAGTTTCCGCATGAAACCCTGATACTTCGAAAGAGGTTGTCCGTTTTGTACACCAAGTGCATCCAGTTTTTGCCGTAACCCTCTCTACTTTCTTGCACATGCTATGTGGGTGAGATGATGATACCATGCCAACTTTCAACCTTTCAGAGTTTATTTCTAATGCTTTTCAATTTCATGGTCTCATAGCTCAAAATAATCAGTAAATGCATGAAAAATAACAAATGAAGTCAGAAAGGATTAAAAATTGATGATGTGGCTTTGAATGGTGCATTTTGAATACAGAAAAACAATGGAGTTCAAATAAGTTCAAAAAAATGAAATCCCTTCGTAACAGATGAGTTCCCGTATGAAACCCTGATACTTCGAAAGAGATTGTCCGTTTTGTACACGAAGTGCATCCAGTTTTTTCCGTAACCCTCTCTACTTTCTTGCACATGCTATGTGGGTGAAATGATGATACCATGCCAACTTTCAACCTTTTT
>NC_041391.1:26846976-26851387 GCF_002162155.2 Triticum dicoccoides
AACCTTTTTAGAGTTTATTTCAAATGATTTTCAATTTCATGGTCTTATAGCTCAAAATAATCAGTAAATGCATGAAAAAACAACAAATGAAGTCAGAAAGGGTTGAAAATTGATGATGTGGCTTTGAATGGTGCATTCTGAACACAGAAAAACTATGGAGTTCAAATAAATTCGTAAAAATGAAATCCCTTTGTAACAGACGAGTTTCCCTATGAAACCTTGATACATCGAAAGATATTGTCCGTTTTGTACACGAAGTGCATCCAGTTTTTGCCATAACCCTCTCTACTTTCTTGCACATGCTATGTGGGTCAAATTATGATACCATGCCAACTTTCAACCTTTTCATAGCTCATTTCAAATGCTTTTCAATTTCATGGTCTCATAGCTCAAAATAATCAGTAAATGCGTGAAAAATAACAAATGAAGTCAGAAAGGGTTGAAAATTGATGATGTGGCTTTTAATGGTGCATTTTGAACACAGAAAAACTATGGAGTTCAAATAAGTTCAACAAAATGAAATCCCATTGTAACAGATGAGTTTCCCTATGAAACTCTAATACTTCGAAAGAGATTGTCTGTTTTGTACACGAAGTGCATCCAGTTTTGCCGTAACCCTCTCTACTTTCTTGCACATGCTATGTGGGTGAAATGATGATACCATGCCAACTTTCAACCTTTTCAGAGTTCATTTCAAATGCTTTTCAATTTCATGGTCTTCTAGCTCAAAATAATCAGTAAATGCATGAAAAATAACAAATGAAGTCAAAAAGTGTTGAAAATCGATGATGTGGCTTTGAATGGTGCATTTTAAACACAGAAAAACTATGGAGTTCAAATAAGTTCAAAAAAATGAAATCCCTTTGTAACAAACAAGATTCCGTATGAAACCCTGATACTTCGAAAGAAATTATCCTTTTTGTACACGAAGTGCATCCATTTTTTGCCGTAACCCTCTCTACTTTTATGCACATGCTATGTGGGTGAAATGATGAGACCATGCCAACTTTCAACCTTTTCAGAGTTCATTTCAAATGCTTTTCAATTTCATGGTCTCATAGCTCAAAATAATCAGTAAATGCATGAAAAATAACAAATGAAGTCAGAAAGGGTTGAAAATTGATGATGTGGCTTTTAATGGTGCATTCTGAACACAAAAAACGATGAAGTTCAAATAAGTTCAAAAAAATGAAATCCCTTTGTAACAGACAAGTTTCCGTATGAAACTAGGATACTTCGAAAGAGATTGTCCATTTTGTACACGAAGTGCATCCAGTTTTTTCCATAACCCTCTCTACTTTCTTGCACATGCTATTTGGGTGAAATGATGATACCATGCCAACTTTCAACCTTTTCGGAGTTCATTTCAAATGCCTTTCAATTTCATGGTCTTATAGCTCAAAATAATCTATAAATACATGAAAAATAACAAATGAAGTCAGAAAGAGTTGAAAATTGATGATGTGGCTTTTAATGGTGCATTTTGAACCCAGAAAAACTATGGAGTTCAAATTAGTTCAAAAAAATGAAATTCCTTTTTAACAGACAAGTTTCCGTATGAAACCCTGATACGTCGAAAGAGATTATCCGTTTTGTACACGAAGTGCATCCAGTTTTTGCCGTAACCCTCTATACTTTTATGCACATGCTTTGTGGGTGAAATGATGATACCATGCCAACTTTCAACCTTTTCAGAGTTCATTTCAAATGCTTTTCAATTTCATGGTCTTATAGCTCAAAATAATCAGTAAATACATGAAAATAACAAATCAAGTCAGAAAGGGTTGAAAATTGATGATGTGGCTTTTAATGGTGGATTTTGAACACAGAAAAACTATGGAGTTCAAATAAGTTCAAAAAATGAAATCCCTTTGTAACAGACAAGTTTCCGCATGAAACCCTGATACTTCGAAAGAGATTGTCCGTTTTGTACACCAAGTGCATCCAGTTTTTGCCGTAACCCTCTCTACTTTCTTGCACATGCTATGTGGGTGAAGTGATGATACCATGCCAACTTTCAACCTTTCAGAGTTTATTTCAAATGCTTTTCAATTTCATGGTCTCATAGCTCAAAATAATCAGCAAATGCATGAAAAATAACAAATGAAGTCAGAAAGGGTTAAAAGTTGATGATGTGGCTTTGAATGGTGCATTTTGAATACAGAAAAACAATGGAGTTCAAATAAGTTCAAAAAAATGAAATCCCTTCGTAACAGATGAGTTTCCGTATGAAACCCTGATACTTCGAAAGAGATTGTCCGTTTTGTACACGAAGTGCATCCAGTTTTTGCCGTAACCCTCTCTACTTTCTTGCACATGCTATCTGGGTGAAATGATGATACCATGCCAACTTTCAACCTTTTCAGACTTTATTTCAAATGATTTTTAATTTCATGGTCTTATAGCTCAAAATAATCAGTAAATGCATGAAAAATAACAAATGAAGTTAGAAAGGGTTGAAAATTGATGATGTGGCTTTGAATGGTGCATTTTGAACACAGAAAAACTATGGAGTTCAAATAAATTCATAAAAATGAAATCCCTTTGTAACAGACGAGTTTCCCTATGAAACCATGATACTTCGAAAGAGATTGTCCGTTTTGTACACGAAGTGCATCCAATTTTTGCCGTAACCCTCTCTACTTTCTTGCACATGCTATCTGGGTGAAATGATGATACCATGCCAACTTTCAACCTTTTTAGAGTTTATTTCAAATGATTTTCAATTTCATGGTCTTATAGCTCAAAATAATCAGTAAATGCATGAAAAATAACAAATGAAGTCAGAAAGGGTTGAAAATTGATGATGTGGCTTTGAATGGTGCATTCTGAACACAGAAAAACTATGGAGTTCAAATAAATTCATAAAAATGAAATCCCTTTGTAACAGACGAGTTTCCCTATGAAACCTTGATACTTCGAAAGATATTGTCCATTTTGTACACGAAGTGCATCCAGTTTTTGCCATAACCCTCTCTACTTTCTTGCACATGCTATGTGGGTCAAATGATGATACCATGCCAACTTTCAACCTTTTGAGAGTTCATTTCAAATGCTTTTCAATTTGATGGTCTTATAACTCAAAATAATCAGTAAATGCGTGAAAAATAACAAATGAAGTCAGAAAGGGTTGAAAATTGATGATGTGGCTTTTAATGGTGCATTTTGAACACAGAAAAACTATGGAGTTCAAATAAGTTCAACAAAATGAAATCCCATTGTAACAGACGAGTTTCCCTATGAAACTCTAATACTTCGAAAGAGATTGTCTGTTTTGTACACGAAGTGCATCCAGTTTTGCCGTAACCCTCTCTACTTTCTTGCACATGCTATGTGGGTGAAATGATGATACCATGCCAACTTTCAACCTTTTCAGAGTTCATTTCAAATGCTTTTCAATTTCATGGTCTTCTAGCTCAAAATAATCAGTAAATGCATGAAAAATAACAAATGAAGTCAGAAAGTGTTGAAAATCGATGATGTGGCTTTGAATGGTGCATTTTAAACACAGAAAAACTATGGAGTTCAAATAAGTTCAAAAAAATGAAATCCCTTTGTAACAAACAAGATTCCGTATGAAACCCTGATACTTCGAAAGAAATTATCCTTTTTGTACACGAAGTGCATCCATTTTTTGCCGTAACCCTCTCTACTTTTATGCACATGCTATGTGGGTGAAATGATGATACCATGCCAACTTTCAACCTTTTCAGAGTTAATTTCAAATGCTTTTCCATTTCATGGTCTCATAGCTCAAAATAATCAGTAAATGCATGAAAAATAACAAATGAAGTCAGAAAGGGTTGAAAATTGATGATGTGGCTTTTAATGGTGCATTTTGAACACAAAAAACGATGAAGTTCAAATAAGTTCAAAAAAATGAAATCCCTTTGTAACAGACAAGTTTCCGTATGAAACTAGGATACTTCGAAAGAGATTGTCCGTTTTGTACACGAAGTGCATCCAGTTTTTGCCATAACCCTCTCTACTTTCTTGCAGATGCTATGTGGGTGAAATGATGATACCATGCCAACTTTCAACCTTTTCAGAGTTCATTTCAAATGCCTTTCAATTTCATGGTCTTATAGCTCAAAATAATCTGTAAATACATGAAAAATAACAAATGAAGTCAGAAAGGGTTGAAAATTGATGATGTGGCTTTTAATGGTGCATTTTGAATACAGAAAAACTATGGAGTTCAAATTAGTTCAAAAAAATGAAATTCCTTTTTAACAGACAAGTTTTCGTATGAAACCCTAATACGTCGAAAGAGATTATCCGTTTTGTACACGAAGTGCATCCAGTTTTTGCCGTAACCCTCTATACTTTTATGCACATGCTTTGTGGGTGAAATGATGATACCATGCCAACTTTCAACCTTTTCAGAGTTCATTTCAAATGCTATTCAATT
>NC_041391.1:26851397-26885742 GCF_002162155.2 Triticum dicoccoides
AGACGAGTTTCCCTGTGAAACTCTAATACTTCGAAAGAGATTGTCTGTTTTGTACACGAAGTGCATCCAGTTTTGCCGTAACCCTCTCTACTTTCTTGCACATGCTATATGGGTGAAATGATGATACCATGCCAACTTTCAACCTTTTCAGAGTTTATTTCAAATGCTTTTCAATTTCATGGTCTTATAGCTCAAAATAATCAGTAAATACATGAAAATAACAAATGAAGTCAGAAAGGGTTGAAAATTGATGATGTGGCTTTTAATGGTGGATTTTGAACACAGAAAAACTATGGAGTTCAAATAAGTTCAAAAAAATGAAATCCCTTTGTAACAGACAAGTTTCCGCATGAAACCCTGATACTTCGAAAGAGATTGTCCGTTTTGTACACCAAGTGCATCCAGTTTTTGCCGTAACACTCTCTACTTTCTTGCACATGCTATGTGGGTGAAATGATGATACCATGCCAACTTTCAACCTTTCAGAGTTCATTTCAAATGCTTTTTAATTTATGGTCTCATAGCTCAAAATAATCCGTAAATGCATGAAAACTAAAAAATGATGTCAGAAAGGGTTGAAAATTGATGATGTGGCTTTGAATGGTGCATTTTGAATACAGAAAAACTATGGAGTTCAAATAAGTTCAGAAAAATGAAATCCCTTCGTAACAGATGAGTTTCCGTATGAAACCCTGATACTTCTAAAGAGATTGTCCGTTTTGTACACGAAGTGCATCCAGTTTTTGCCGTAACCCTCTCTACTTTCTAGCACATGCTATGTGGATTTATGATCAAGTTTATCTATGAGAAATAATTGAATCTTCTCTGAATTCTTTTATCTATGATTGAGTTATCTTTGCAAGTCTCTTCGAATTATCAGTTTGGTTTGGCCTACTAGATTGATCTTTCTTGCCATGGGAGAAGTGCTTAGCTTTGGGTTCAATCATGAGGTGACCTTACCCAGTGACAGAAAGGGTTGCAAGGCACAAATTGTATTACTGCCATCGAGGATAAAAATATGGGATTTATATCATATTGCTTGAGTTTATCCCTCTGCATCATGTCATCTTTCTTAATGCTTTACTTTGTTCTTATGAACTTAATACTCTAGATGCATGCTGGATAGAGGTTGATGTGTGGAGTAATAGTAGTAGATGCAGGCAGGAGTCAGTCTACTTGTCACGGACGTGATGCCTATATACATGATCATGCCTAGATAATCTCATAATTATTCGCTTTTCTATAAATTGCTTGACAGTAATTTGTTCACCCACCGTAATATTTATGCTATCTTGAGAGAAGCCTCTAGTGAAACCTATGGCCCCCGGCTCTATCTTTTATCATATAAGCTTTCAATCTACTTTTATTTGAATCTTTATTTTCTGCATCTATATTATAAAATACCAAAAATATATTTATCTTATTATATTATCTCTATCAGATCTCACTTTTGCAAGTGGCTGTGAAGGGATTGACAACCCCTTTATCGCGTTGGTTGCGAGTTCTTTGTTTGTTTGTGTAGGTTCATGGGACTTGTGAGGAGCCTCCTACTGGATTGATACCTTGGTTCTCAAAAACCGAGGGAGATACTTACGCTACTGTGCTGCATCACCCTTTCCTCTTCAAGGAAAACCAACGCAACCTCAAGACTTAGCAATCCCCCCTCCGGCAGGGTGCCGGAACACGGTCCCGATTGGTTTTTGGTGGCTACAGAGGCTTGCGGCGGCGGAACTCCCGATCTATCTTGTCCTTCAATGTTTTTAGGGTATATGGAGATGTATAGGCGAAAGAAGTCGGTCAGGGGATCCACGAGGGGCCTACGAGGGTGGAGGGCGCGCCCAGGGGGGCGCCCCCTGCCTCGTGGCCTCCTCGAAGCTTCCCTTACGTGCACTCCTAGTCCCCTGGATTGCTTCCGTTCCAAAAATAACTTTCCCAAAGGTTTCATTCTGTTTGGACTTCGTTTGATATTCCTTTTCTTCAAAACACTAAAATAGGCAAGAAAACATCAATATGAGCTGGGCCTCTAGTAAATAGATTAGTCCCAAAAATGATATAAAATTGTAGAGTAAAGCCCATAAACATCCAAAACAGATAATATAATAGCATGGAACAATAAAAAAATTATAGATACGTTGGAGACGTATTAGTGACATGTATGAAAAATTATGAATGGTGGCTTTGCCACAAATACGATGTCAACTACATGATCATGCAAAGCAATATGACAATGATGAAGCGTGTCATAATAAATGGAACGATGGAAAGTTGCATGGAAATATATCTCGGAATGGCTATGGAAATGCCATAACAGGTAGGTATGGTGGATCTTTTGAGGAAGGTAATGGTGGGTGTATGGTATTGGGGAAAATTTGCACGACACAAGAGAGGCTAGCAATGGTGGAAGGGTGAGAGTGTGTATAATCCATGGACTCAACATTAGTCGTAAAAAACTCATATACTTAATGCAAAAATCTATTAGTTATCGAAACGAAGTACTACGCGCATGCTCCTAGGGGGATAGATTGGTAGGAAAAGACCATCGCTTGTCCCCCGACCACCACTCATAAGGAAGGCAATCAATAAATAAATCATGCTCTCACAAGATCAAAGCCATTGAGCAGATTGAGGCACCCCGACGAGTCAAGGACGGCCATAGGCTTGCCTGGTGCGTTGCCGCCCTGAGTAGGTTTATCTCTAAATCTGCTGAGCGCGCCCTCCCCTTTTTCAAAATTTTGAAAAGGGTGGGTCCAATGAAATGGACTTTGGAGGCAGAGGTAGTGCTTCAAGATTTAAAGGGGTACCTCTCCTCTACGCTAATACTAGTCGCGCCCAAACCACAATAGTCGTTGTTGTTTTATTTGGCAGCAACAAATCAAGTGGTCAGTGCTGCACTAGTGGCAAAGAGAGGCTGAGGAAGAGGTGGCGGCAGCGGCAAGGCCATCAGATGAGGAACTAGGGCCAGCAGGGCATGATGCCGGCAGGGCATGATGCTAGCAAGGCAGAACCTCCGGCAGGGTCCGGTCCCGACAAGATAGAGTCTGCCCAAATGAGCGAAGTAAAGCAGAAGAAGAAGGTGGTGCAGTACCCAGTCTACTTTTTCAGCTTCCTCTTGCAGGGGGCTAGGTCAAGGTATTCTGGCATGTAGAAGTTTCTTTTCGGCCTTCTTATGGCCTCGAGAGAGCTGCGCCACTATTTTTAAGCACATGAGATCACTATCGTCACTCGCCTCCCGTTGCAACGAATCTTGCACAACCCAGATGCAACTGGGAGGATTGTGGAGTGGGCGTTGGAGCTGTCGAGCTTTGCACTCAAATTTTAAAGTACTTTGACGATCAAGAGCAGAGCTTTGGCAGAGTTCATAGAAGAATGGACATCCACGCCCGACGAAGAAGTTCAAGAGACCACCCTTCCCAGCAAAGAGGCAAGTAGTCACTGGATTATGTACTTTGATGGGGCTTTCTCGTTACAAGGTGCTGGTGCCGGCATGCTACTCGTTGCACCCACCGGAGAGCACCTCAAGTATGTAGTCCAGATGCACTTTTCCCAGGAGAGGTCGACAAACAACACCGCAGAGTACGAGGGGCTTCTTGACGATCTCAGGATCACAGTGGACCTAGGAATTAGGAAGCTTTTTGTCAGAGGAGATTCACAACTTGTCGTCAGGCAAGTCAACAAGGATTATCAAAGCCCGCTGATGGAGGCTTACGTGGATGAAGTGAGGAAGTTCGAAGAGCGCTTTGACGGTCTACAAGGAGAGCATGTTCCTCAAGCAGAGAACATCATTGCCGATGACTTGTCAAAGTGCGCTGCCCTCAAGCTACCTATAGAACTAGGGACTTTCGTCCTTCAATTAACTCAACCATCCGTAGAACCATCAACAGAGAAGAACAAGTGAAGGAAGGAGGGCCCCGCCAAATACTTTCCCACAGAGCTCTCAGGAGCCGCCGGCAAGGAAGTTGCCGGGGTACCCCAAGCTTGCCGGGGAGCAACAGCCTGCAACAGAGTCCCAAGCTCTTGTCGTAGAGACAGTTGCCCCCGCGGCAGAAGACATGCCTCTAGTCCTTGCCGTCGAGGCTCAGTCTCTAGCATGGGCACAACATACAGTCTGTTTCCTCCAAACAGGGGAGCTCCCTGAGGAGCAGGAAGAAGCAGAGAAAGTAGCCTGTCGGTCTAGCATGTACCAGTTGGTGGATGATGTCCTTTATAGAAGGAGGCTGAATGGCGTGAAATTGAAGTGTATTCCTCGGGAGGACGGACTGGAGGTGTTGGCAGAGAAACACGGAGGCATATGTGGCTCCCACATAGGGTCAAGAGCCCTTGCCAGCAAGACATTCTGGCAAGGTTTCTTCTGGCCCACTGCCCTCTAGAATGCAACAGCCCTAGTAACCAAGTGTGAGGTGTGCCAGTTTCATTCAAAGAAGCTTCATCAACCAGCTCAAGCCCTTCAAACAATCCATCTTTCCTGGCCATTTTTGGTCTGGGGGCTCGGTATACTGGGCAGCTTTCCCCGTGCTGTCGGGGGCTTTCAGTACTTGTACGTTGCAATTGAGAAGTTCACAAAGTGGCCAGAAGTGGAGCCAGTGAGAAAGGTGACAACACAATTGGCCGGTAAGTTCTTCAAAGGACTCGTTTTCCGTTTTGGTGTGCCAAACAGAGTCATCACCGACAACGGCACACAGTTCACGAGACGCAACTTCATGCAGCATATCCAAGACCTTGGTAGCAAAGTTTACTTTGCTTCTGTTGCTCATCCAAGAAGCAAAGGCCAGGCGGAAAGGGCAAATGCTGAAGTGTTGCAAGGCCTCAAAATGAGAACTTTTGACAGGCTGCACAAGTGCGGGAGGCGATGGATTGATGAATTGCCAATGAATCTTTGGTCAATCAGAACCACACCAAATTGAGGCACTGGCCAGACACCCTTTACCCTGGTATACGGGGCAGAAGTAGTTCTCCCCACAGAACTCATATACGGGTCACCTCGAGTGCTCGCTTATGATGAGCTTGAGCAAGAGCAGTTGCACCAAGATGATGCAACGCTCCTTGAGGAAGATCGTCTTTGAGCTGTTGTGCGACCCGCTCACTACCAGCAAGCCTTGTGCCGCTATCATAGCCGCAAGGTTCACGCCCGAAGCCTTGAGGAAGGCGACCTTGTTCTTCGGCGTGTTCAGTCCGCCAAGAATTCAAACAAGTTGACGCCAAAGTGGGAACACCCCTATCGGGTAATACGAGTCACCAGGCCTGGCATCGTCCGCCTGGAGACTGAAGATGGCATTCCGTTGAGTAACTCCTGGAATATCGAACATCTTCGCAAGTTTTACCCTAGGGCGCGGTTGCCGGGAGCTCCGGCAACCCCCCTTTTGTACTAGACTTGCCGACAAGTCATGTAACCCTATGTACAGAGCCAGGCGCAGACCCTGTGCGCAGCCGGATAGTTTTTAGCATGTACCACTAGTAGAAAACAGGGCTACTGTTCGGGCCTGGCCAGCCCATTAGTCCTGGTTCTTCAAGAACCGGGACCCATGGGGGGTATTAGACCCGGTTCGTCAGCCCAGGGGGTCGTACGGGGCCTCGTGGGCATTGGTCCCGTTTCGTGTGGATCTTTTTGTCCCGGTTCAAGCCACGAACCGGGACCAATGGTCCTTGCTCTTGGCCCACAACCATTGGTGCCGGTTCATGGCTTGAACCGGGACAGAAGGGGGAGCTTTAGTCCCGGTTCATGCCACGAACCGGGACAAATAACTTGCCAATATAGACCCACCGCCGCGGCAGAGCACTCCACAGTGCTCCGCTTTTTCAATCCGGCGAGGAGAGGGCATTTGGGTGCTCTAGTTCACCTCCTATGCACATGAGGTGTTCGATGAAATGCCCGAGCCACACTAGTTAAGCTTTCTCCTCTCGAAGCTCGACCTCGGAGCTCCATTTTTTTCGAGATTTGTCTAGATTTAGCGGTCCGTCACGCCCCGTCCCCGTTTTCACCGCCGTTGATCGCCCGCGCCAATCTCGTCGCCGGCACCACCATGGTGAGCCTCTTGTTCTTATCTTCTTTCTGATACTTGTATGATTTTCTTAATTTTGACACACATAATTATATATAATGCACGCAGATGAACCGGCAATGGATGTATGGTGACAGACATACCTCCAAGTACATTAAGGGCGTGCATAATTTTCTTGAAGTGGCTGAGGTAAACAAGCAGAATGGTTTTATGTGTTGTCCATGCACTAAATGTGGGAATACAAAGTCTTACTCTGACCGGAAAATCCTTCACACCCACCTGCTTTACAAGGGTTTCATGCCACACTATAATGTTTGGACGAGGCACGGAGAAATAGGGGTTATGACGGAAGACGGCGAAGAAGAAGAGGACGATGACAACTATGTGCCCCCTGAATATGGTGATGTTGCATTGGGGGGAGTTGCTGAAGATCAAGAGGAACCAGATGATGTGCCTGATGATGCTGCAACGGGGGAAGCTGCTGGAGATCAAGAGGAACCAGATGATGTGCCCGATGATGATCTCCGCCGGGTCGTTGTCGATGCAAGGACGCAATGCAAAAGTCAAAAGGAGAAGCTGAAGTTCGATCGCATGTTAGAGAATCACAAAAAAGGGTTGCACCCCAATTGCAAAGATGGCAACACAAAGCTGGGTACCTACTGGAATTGCTGCAGTGGAAGGCAGAGAATGCTGTGCCTGACAAAGGATTTGAGAAGCTACTGAAAATATTGAGAAGAAGCTTCCAAAGGATAATGAATTGCCCGACAGTACGTACGCAGCAAAGAAGGTTGTATGCCCTCTAGGATTGGAGGTGCAGAAGATACATGCATGCCCTAATGACTGCATCCTCTACCGCGGTGCATACGAGGATTTTAATGCATGCCCGGTGTCGGGGATATACCCCGCGGTGTAAACCGGCCGGAAGGATAATCCGGCCGGACTTGGCGATTCACCGGCGACCTGCACAGACTAGACGGTTTACAGTTCATTGGTAATCCGGCAGGCGGGCCAGAGGAGCAACAAGACCCGGCGGCCTGTCTGGCGGTTCATGAAGGCCGGTTCAACCATTGTGGGCCGGTTCAAGAGGAAAGGAATATTTGCCTTACAAGGAGTTAAGACCAACACTTGTATCCGGTTTGTATTAGAGATAGACTAGTCCTAATCCTAATAGGACTCCACATGTAAACCGCCCCTTCAACATATATAAGGAGGGGCAGGGCTCCCCAAAGAGGGACGAGTTAGAAGCGACAAAGCTACAAGCAAGAAGAAACAATCTTAGGGCTAGACACAAAGAGGATAGCCGGTTTACGGCGACTCCCTCGTGATGATAATGAGACCTAGCCTCAAACAGCTGTCTAAATCCCTATCTTGTGTTGCGTCTCTCGATTCCGCTCAACCCCTCTCAAGCTACCACATAGATGCGTTGGCCTCGCGACTAAGTCATTACACTAGGACATCTGCCGTGACAAATCCACGACACCCGGTATGCGATGCATTGCGGTATAAGATCAGATGAGATGACCCTGGTGATGTTGACGGCGAGCCCCGCAGGAAGAGAGTTCCTGCGAAGGTGATGTGGTATGCTCCTATAATACCACGGTTGAAACGACTATTCAGAAACAAAGAGCATGCCAAGTTGATGAGATGGCACAGTGAGGACCATAAGAAAGACGGGAAGTTGAGAGCACACGCTGACGGGTCGCAGTGGAGAAAAATCAAGAGAGAGTACTGGGTTGAGCTTGCACGTGACCCAAGGAACGTATCGTTTGGTTTAAGCGCGGATGGCATTAATCCTTTCGGGGAGCAGAGCAGCAATCACAGCACCTGGCCCATGACTCTATGTATGTATAACCTTCCTCCTTGGATGTGCATGAAGAGTAAGTTCATTATGATGCCAGTTCTCATCCAAGGCCCTAAGCAACCCGGCAACAACATTGATGTGTACCTAAGGCCATTAGTTGAAAAAAATTTACAGCTGTGGAATGGAAACGGTGTACGTGTGTGGGATTAGCACAGACAGGAGGAATTTAACCTGCACGCGTTGCTATTTGTAACCATCAACGATTGGCCCGCTCTCAGTAACCTTTCAGGACAGACAAACTAGGGATACCACGCATGCACGCACTGTTTAGCTGACACCGAAAGTATATACCTGGGAAGCTGCAGGAAGAATGTGTACCTGGGCCATCGTCGATTTCTTCCGACCAACCATCAATGTCGAAAGAAAGGCAAGCATTTCAAAGGTGAGGCGGATCACCGGAAGAAGCCCGCCATGCATACCGGTGATTACGTACTTGCTATGGTCAATGATTTACACGTAATCTTTGGAAAGGGTCCCGACGGACTAGCTGTTCCGAGTGACGTTGAGGGAAACGCACCCATGTGGAAGAAGAAATCTATATTTCGGGACCTACCCTACTAGAAAGACCTAGAGGTCCGCTCTTCGATCGACATGATGCACATGACGAAAAACCTTTGCGTGAACCTGCTAGGCTTCTAGGGCGTGTATGGGAAGACAAAAGATATAGCTGAGGCACGGGAGGACCTGCAACGTTTGCACAAAAAAGACGGCATGCCTCCAAAGCAGTATGAAGGTCCTGCCAGCTACGCTCTTACCAAAGAAGAGAAGGAAATCTTCTTTGAATGCCTTCTTAGTATGGAGGTCCCGACTGGCTTCTCCTCGAATATAAAGGGAATAATAAATATGGCAGAGAAAAAGTTTCAGAACTTAAAGTCTCATGACTGCCACGTGATTATGACGCAACTGCTTCCAGTTGCATTAAGGGGGCTTCCACCGGAAAACGTCTGATTAGCCATTGTGAAGCTATATGCATTCCTCAATGCAATCTCTCAGAAGGTGATCGATCCAGAAATCATACCAAAGCTAAGGAGTCATGTGGTGCAATGTGTTGTCAGTTTCGAGCTGGTGTTCCCACCATCCTTCTTCTAGATCATGACGCACGTCCTAGTTTATCTAGTTGACGAGATTGTCATTCTAGGCCCCGTATTTCTACACAATATGTACCCCTTTGAGAGGTTCATGGGAGTCCTAAAGAAATATGTCCGTAACCGCGCTAGGCCAGAAGGAAGCATCTCCATGGGCCATCAAACAGAGGATGTCATTGGGTTTTGTGTTGACTTCATTCCTGGCCTTAAGAAGATAGGTCTCCTTAAATCGCGGTATGAGGGGAGACTGACTGGAAAAGGAACGCTTGGAGGGGAGACAATAATATGCAGGGATGGATATTCTTGGTCTCAAGCACACTGCACAGTTCTACAGAACTCTACCTTGGTGGCCCCTTATGTCGATGAACACAAGAACACTCTGCACTCCAAACACCCGGTGCAGTGCGACGACTGGATTACATGTGAACACATCAGGACTTTCAGCAGTTGGTTGGAAACATGCCTCAGAGGTGAAAACACAATTTGTGATGAGTTGTACTCCTTGTCCAGGGGACCATCTTCGACTGTAATGATTTGGAAAGGATACGAGATAAATGGGAATACATTTTACACGATCGCCCAAGATCAAAAGGGCACCAACCAAAATAGCGGTGTCCGCTTTGATGCAGCCACCGAGAGGGGAAAGGACACATATTATGGTTACATAGTGGACATATGGGAACTTGACTACGGAGTAGATTTTAAGGTCCCTTTGTTTAAATGCAAATAGGTCAATCTGTGAGGAGGCGGGGTACAGGTAGACCCACAGTATGGAATGACAACAGTGGATCTGAACAATCTTGGGTACACTGACGAACCGTTCGTCCTAGCCAATGATGTGGCACAGGTTATCTATGTGAAGGACATGTCTACCAAACCGAGAAAAAGAAAAAATAAGGAAGCGAATACATCATACGATGAGCCAAAGCGCCACATAGTTCTTTCAGGAAAAAGGGACATCATGGGAGTGGAGGGCAAGATAGACATGTTCGAAGATTATGAAAAGTTTCATGAAATTCCTCCCTTCAAAGTCAAGGCTGACCCAAGCATCCCGATAAATGATGAAGATTATCCATGGTTACGGTGCAATAAGGAAAGGACACAAGCGAAGAAAAAGTGAAGACTTCGTCCACAACTATTATGATGATACCATGCCAACTTTTAACCTTTTCATAGTTCATTTGAAATGCCTGTTGTAACAGACAAGTTTACGTATGAAATCCTGATACTTCGAAAGAGATTGTCCGTTTTGTACATGAAGTGCATCCAGTTTTTGCCGTAACCCTCTCAACTTTCTTGCACATGCTATGTGGATGAAATGATGATACCATGCCAACTTCCAACCTATTCAGAGTTCATTTGAAATGCTTTTAAATTTCAGGGTCTTATAGCTCAAAATAATCAGTAAATGCATGAAAAATAACAAATGAAGTCAGAAAGGGTTGAAAATTGATGATGTGGCTTTGAATGGTGCATTTTGAACACACAAAAAGTCAGGAGTTCAAATAAGTTAAAAAATGAAATCCCTGTGTAACAGACGAGTTTCCGTATGAAACCTTGATACTTCGAAAGTGTATCCAGTTTTTCCTATAACCCTCTCAACTTTTTAGCACATGCTATGTGGGTGAAATGTATATATATGCATGCCATGCTTGCCGAGGATATTGTGCTACCTTAGATTCCAGCAGGTACTGAGGAACCATCGAGGCTCCGTGCCCCTGTCCTCTCATCCTTTTAGCCACCGTGGTAACACTCCGACAGGAAACTGAGAAGACTGCCCGGCACGTCCTCCCCGACGACCCAACCAGATAAAGTTCATCTCCTGCCCATTCATGTTTGTAACTTGTGACTTGTGCATTAGAAAACCTTGCCATTCTGGTCGGACTTAGGTGCTCCCATCCCCGACTCAAACGTTGTTTCGGACGAGGTGCTTGATGGAGTCATGTACCTAGGGTAGGGTCACATACCTGATCTAAGTACCCTGCCTAAGGACACCCTTAGAAGAGATCACCTTCCAGTCGACCTACGAGGGACTCAGAAGACTGACTTGAAGGACTCGACCACGAAGACTCACTCGACCACCAGAAGGTCAAGAGGCACTCTGCACTGCAACGGTCTGTAATTGAGTAGACTTTATGATAGTAAAGACACTTTATGTGGGGCGTTACCAGTAACGCCCCGGAATTAATGTACCTTAAACCCTTCATTACGTGGGTTGTCTGGGGTCCTGGCGCACTCTATATAAGCCACCCCCCTCCACAGGCAGAGGGGTTCGGCAACCTGTAACCCATATACACATAATCCACTCGACCGCCTCCGGGCTCCGAGACGTAGGGCTTTTACTTCCTCCGAGAAGGGCCTGAACTCGTACATCTCTTGTGTTTACAACCTCTCCATAGCTAGGACCTTGCCTCTCCATACCTACCCCCCACTCTACTGTCAGATTTAGATCCACGACAGTTGGCGCCCACCGTGGGGCCGGTGTTTTGGCGATTTTGTGGAGAAGTTCGATTCTTCCGAGTACTTTCATCATGGTAGCTGCTGGAGTTTTGGTCGAGGGCTGAGAGATTCGTCTCGGTGCTCTCACCTTCGTCGCCGACGACTCCGCCTGGCTCCAGGAGGCTCCACTCGACGTCGATGCGCTCCCCGTCCGCGGTGCGACGCATTTTCGCGCATGTGTCCGCGGCGTTCTTCTGCGGCAACCATCGACCCCATATCGGTCGACTCCCCTATCGACCACCCTCCCGGTCTCCCGCCAGTGCAAGCGCTCGGGTCGGTCGAGGCTTTAGCGGTGGGTGAGACACGCGGTGGCTCGCCAGATGGCCACCACCCAAGTTGCGGCAATCGAGCCCGACGAAACTCTCTACGGCCTGTTCGATCTGTCGACTGGCTCCGTAGAGACTGCATCCGAATGCGATAGCAGTGATCCAGCGGCGGAAATCCTGATGGTGGACGGGCCTTGCAGCCCCCCTGGCTTCACCCGTGATGGTGGGGCAGGCGACGGAGGCGACCCCGCACGAGACCACGAAGAGTACCAGCCCGAGCCACTCGACTCTCTGCAAAGAGAAGAACTTCGCCGCAGGAACATGGATGCCCTGCATACTCCCATCGCAGGAGAAACCCCCGAGGCTCGCGCCTTGGAGGAGGCACGTTTGGCCAATTTGGCCGAACGCGCTCGCCTGGAGAATCTTCAGCGAGCACTCGACGAGCGCACGCGGCAACGAGTTCCCGACGCCAATCGACGTCAACTCTTCCTGCCGACTCAGGTATATCGAACCCCAATCCAGAATTTAGCAGCTGCGACCCGTATAGCAGAGTCCATCCAGCCCTCTCAGTCGGAAGCTGGCAGAGGCTTGATGCAGATCAGGGATCTGCTCCGGGCAGCAGGAGATCAGAATTCAGCCGTGTCGCAGTCGCGCAACAGAATTCACAGTCGATCCGTCGCTGCGAATACGGTTCAGTCGGCTCACAGTCCCAGATCGCCTCCGCGGCATGAAGGGCGCGAGAATCGGCGAGACCAATATGGAGACCGACACGACCGAGTTGATAGGCGTCGAGTGCCCACTTCCCCTCCGAGGGGTGGGTCTTACGCTCCTCGGTAGCAAGATGACAGACGTCAGCTCAGTGCGGGGCGAAGAGTTCCAGTCGACCCTAGAGAACCAGGCTTCGACGCGCGATCCATTATCGTGCAAGGCTTGGTCGACCGGAACAGAGCCCATCGAGGTGGACTCGACAGAGATGCGCCCACGAGCAGTCGAGTGCACGTTTCTGGTCCGAAATGTTTCAGCAGAGCTATCAGAGCCGCAGTGATTCCTCCCAATTTCAGGTTGGCAACAGGAGTCAGCAAGTTCACCGGTGAGTCTAAGCCTGAAACTTGGCTTGAGGACTACCGAGTGGCGGTTCAGATTGGTGGTGGGAATGACGAGGTGGCCATGAAGCATTTTCCCCTCATGTTGGAAGGTTCTGCCAGAGCGTGGTTGAATCAGTTACCTCCTAGCAGCATTTACACTTGGGAAGATCTGTCCCGAGTGTTCGTCAGAACGTTTGAAGGAACTTGCAAGCGACCGGCTGGATTGACGGAGCTGCAAGTCTGCGTGCAGAAGACCAATGAGACTCTCAGGGAGTATATTCAGAGATGGATCACTTTGCACCATACTGTGGAGAATGTGTCTGATCATCAGGCAGTCTGCGCCTTCAAGGATGGTGTCAAGAACAGAGAATTGAGTTTGAAATTTGGTCGAACCGGAGACATGACCTTGCGTCGGATGATGGAAATTGCTACCAAGTACACCAATGGCGAAGAAGAAGACCGACTCCGAAGCGGCAAGCACAAGCCGAGCCAGTCGGAGAAGGGAAACACCAGTCGGAAACAGAAGCGGAAGGCTGAACCGGCAGCTCCTGGAGAGGCTCTGGCCGTGACTCATGGAAAGTTTAAAGGGAAACCAAATGGATCCTAGAACCCTAAGAAGGTAAAGGATAAAGAAGGGAACGACGTGATGGATATGCCGTGTCACATCCAAACGAAGAAAGACGAAGAGGGGAATATCATTTACCCAAAGCATACCACTCGCCAATGTCGACTCCTGATCCAGCAGTTTCAAGGAAAACAGTCTAAAGACAAGGAAAAGGAGTCAGACAAGGCCGAAGACAAGGAGGATAGTGAGGAAGGATATCCGCATGTCAACTCCACTCTGATGATCTTTGCAGATGTGGAAAGCAAGAGTCGATTGAAAGTCATTAACCGCGAGGTGAACATGGTTACCCCAGCAAAAGCAAATTATCTCAGATGGTCCCAAACACCCATCACATTCGATCAATCTGATCACCCGACTCATATTGCCACCCCTGGGAGGCAAGCTTTGGTGGTCGATCCAGTTGTCGAAGGCACTCGACTGGCAAAAGTGCTGATGGACAGTGGTAGCGGGCTGAATTTGTTGTATGCAGACACACTGAAAGGAATGGGCATTCCGATGTCCCGACTGAGCACCGGTAACATGAGCTTTCATGGAGTTATACCAGGGAAGAAAGCCGAGTCACTCGGCCAAATAGCTCTGGACGTGGTGTTTGGTGATTCGAAACATTTTCGCAAAGAGAAGTTGACGTTTGAGGTCGTGGATTTTTAGAGTGCATATCATGCCATTTTGGGGAGACCAGCTTATGCACGGTTCATGGCTCGACCATGTTACGTGTACCTCAAATTGAAGATGCCCGGCCCCAAAGGAGTGATCACTGTCACCGGTGATCGGAAAAAGGCAGAAGAGTGCTTTCAGAAGGGCTCAAAGATTGCTGATTCCCAGGTGACAGCGGTTGAGTTTGATGAATACAAGCAAAACGCAGATCCGAGTGATTTGCTGCGATCCAAGAAACCCGCCACAGAATCTGCATTTCAGTCGTCCGGTGAGACGAAGCCAGTTCACATTCACCCGACCGACCCCGATGCAACCCCGACCCACATCTCCACAACACTCGACCCGCATTAGGAAGAAGCGCTCATCCAGTTCCTCCGTGAGAACTGGGACATTTTTGCATGGAAGCCCGCTGACATGCCAGGTGTTCCCAGGGGACTGGCTGAGCATCGCCTAAGAGTCGACTCATCAGCAAAACCAGTCAAAGAGCATCTTCGGCGGTCCGCCGTCCAGAAGAGAAAAGCCATTGGTGAGGAAGTGGCTCGACTGTTGGCGGCAGGATTTATCCGAGAGATATACCACTCCGAAGGGCTCGCTAATGTCGTCATGGTTCCTAAGAAGGACAAATCGCTCCGAATGTGCATTGATTTCAAGCACATCAACTGGGCCTGCCCGAAAGATCATTTTCCTCTCCCTCGCATAGATCAAATTGTTGACTCGACCGCGGGATGCGAGACATTGTCTTTTCTAGACGCCTACTCCGGGTACCACCAGATCCGTCTGTACGGACCCGACGAGGTAAAAACAGCTTTCATCACTCCATTCGGGTGCTTCTGCTATATCACCATGCCATTCGGCCTCAAGAATGCCGGAGCCACATTTATGCGAATGATTCAGAAGTGTCTACTCACTCAAATCAGTCGGAATGTGGAAGCATATATGGATGCTATCGTCGTCAAGTCACGAAAAGGTTCCGACCTGCTCGCTGACCTCGCCGAAACATTTGCCAACCTCAGAAGGTATGATATCAAGCTCAATCCATCAAAGTGCACATTCGGAGTTCCTGGTGGCAAGTTACTCGGTTTTCTCGTTTTCGAGCGAGGGATCGACGCTAATCCAGAAAAGATTGGCACTATTCTCCGAATGAAACGCCCTGTGCGAGTGCACGATGTCCAGAAGCTTACTGGATGCTTGGCCGCATTAAGTCGATTCATCTCACGACTCGGTGAAAAGGCATTGCCTCTTTACCGACTAATGAAGAAGGCAGACAAGTTCGAGTGGACTCCAGAAGCTGATGCAGCGTTTGCTGAGCTAAAAGCTCTGCTCTCCACCCAGCCGGTGCTTGCTGCTCCAATCAGCAAAGACCCTCTGTTGCTTTATATCGCAGCCACAGGACAAGTCGTCAGTACAGTGCTTACGGTCGAGCGGGAAGAAGAAGGAAAAGCTTTCAAAGTTCAGCGCCCAGTGTATTATTTGTCTGAAGTCTTGACTCCATCCAAGCAGAGATATCCTCATTGTCAGAAGCTTGTGTATGGAATATACATGACCACAAAGAAGGTTGCTCATTATTTCTCTGATCATTCCATCACAGTCGTCAGCGACGCTCCACTATCAGAGATTTTGCACAACAGAGATGCAACTGGTCGAGTGGCGAAATGGGCGATTGAACTTCTTCCCCTTGATATCAAGTTTGAAGCAAAGAAAGCCATTAAGTCCCAGGCAATAGCAGATTTCCTCGCCGAGTGGATTGAACAGCAGCAGCCGACTGAAGTTCACTCGGAGCATTGGACCATGTTTTTTGATGGCTCTAAGATGTTGAATGGTTCCGGTGCTGGGGTTGTCCTGGTTTCCCCCAGAGGAGATAAGCTCAGATATGTGCTCCAGATTCACTTTGATTCCTCCAACAATGAGGCAGAGTATGAGGCCCTCTTATACGGATTGCGCATGGCCATTTCACTCGGCGTCTGTCGCCTGATGGTCTATGGCGATTCAGATTTAGTGGTCAACCAAGTGATGAAGGAGTGGGACGTGAGAAGCCCAGCCATGACTGGATACTGCAGTGCAGTGAGGAAGCTGGAAAAGAAGTTCGAGGGGTTGGAGCTCCATCATATACCCCGACTGAAAAATCAAGCAGCTGATGATCTAGCAAAGATAGGTTCCAAGAGAGGAGCCATTCCGAGTGGTGTGTTCTTGGAGCATATACACACTCCGTCAGTCAAAGAAGATCCTTTCACCGAAGAAGCTCCACAGCCCAAGAGTGCCACAGATCCGACTGAGGTTGAAGTCCCAGCAGTGGTCGACTTGGTCATGGAGGTCTTGGTGGTCATTCCCGACTGGACAGTTCCGTATATCGCGTATATCCTGAGAAAAGAGCTTCCGGAAGATGAGGAAGAGGCTCGACAGGTCGTCCGTCGATCTAAAGCCTTTACCGTAATCAAAGGACAGTTATATAGAGAAAGCGCGACTGGAGTTGGTCAGAAGTGCATAACACCAGAAGAAGGTCGAATCATCCTTAATCATATCCACTCGGGGACCTGTGGTCGTCATGCGTCCTCTCGGACCATCGTGGCCAAAGCATACCGAGCCGGATTTTACTAGCCAAAGGCGAATGAGATGGCAAAGGAAATAGTGGATAAGTGCGAAGGATGTCAGTTCTACTCGAATATGTCGCACAAGCCTGCATCAGCTCTGAAGACCATTCCACTCATCTGGCCTTTCGCAGTATGGGGGTTGGACATGGTCGGTCCTTTGAGAACAGGTCGAAGTGGCTTCACGCATGTACTGGTGGCAGTCGACAAGTTCACCAAGTGGATTGAGGCTAAACCAATCAAGAACCTTGACGCCGGTACTGTTGTTAGCTTCATCAGGGATCTGGTATTCAGATATGGAGTCCCGCACAGCATCATTACGGATAATGGGTCGAACTTTGACTCGGAGGAATTCAGGGATTTCTGCAACTCTCAAGGCACACGAGTCGACTATGCTTCCGTCGCCCATCCGCAGACGAATGGACAAGCAAAGCGAGCCAATGGCCTGATTCTCAAGGGATTCAAACCCCGACTGATGCGTGATCTCAAGCATGCAGCTGGAGCGTGGGTCGACGAACTTCCCTTGGTGCTTTGGGGACTGCGGACCACACCTAATCGATCAACCGGAAGAACTCCATTCTTCTTGGTCTACGGAGCTGAAGCAGTCTTGCCGAGTGATCTTCTCCACAATGCTCCTCGAGTTGAGATCTACAACGAAGCAGAAGCTGAACAAGCGCGGCAGGACGCAGTCGACCTTTTAGAGGAAGAAAGGGAGATGGCTCTGATCCGATCGACCATCTACCAACAAGATTTGCGTCGTTTCCACGCCAGAAATGTGAGGGGTCAAGCCTTCCAGGAAGGAGATTTAGTTCTCTGAGTGGATCAAAAGAAACATCACAAGCTTGCTCCTTCTTGGGAAGGACCCTTCATCGTCACCAAAGTTCTCCACAACGGGGCGTACCGCCTTTACAACGTCGAACATAATATCGACGAGCCCCGAGCTTGGAACGCGGAACTACTCCGCCCATTTTACACTTAAGTTTATCACTCGGATGAGTTGCAATAAAGTACTCCTGTAGTTCATGGATTTCAAAATAATAGTGTCATAGTTCCTCCATAATTTTTGTCACTTTTTATTTTGTCCAATAAAATTTTCCCCTCAGTGGGTGACTTAGCCGCAAATCCGTTTCGCCTAAGTTTGTAAAAATCCTTACCGAGTGGTGAGCCAGACTCCCACTCGGAGGCTTAGCTGCGAATCCGTTTCGCCTAAGATTAAATAAAATCCTACCGAGTGGTAAGCCAGACTTCCACTCGGGGGCTTAGCTGCAGTCCAAGTACTCGCCTAAGTTATAAAAATCCTACCGAGTGGTAAGCCAGACTTCCACTCGGAGGCTTAGCTGCAGTCCAAGTACTCACCTAAGTTATCAAAATCCTACCGAGTGGTAAGCCAGACTTCCACTCGGAGGCTTAGCTGCAGTCCAAGTACTCGCCTAAGTTATAAAATTCCTACCGAGTGGTAAGCCAGACTTCCACTCGGAGGCTTAGCTGCAGCCCAGTGCTCGCCTAAGATATAAAAATCCTACCGGGTGAAGAGCAAACCTCTCACTCGGGGGCTTAGCTGCAGCCCAGTGCTCGCCTAAGATATAAAAATCCTACCGAGTGAAGAGCAAACCTCTCACTCGGGGGCTTAGCTGCAGCCCAGTACTTGCCTAAGATATAAAAATCCTACCGAGTGAAGAGCAAACCTCTCACTCGGGGGCTTAGCTGCAGCCCAGTGCTCGCCTAAGATATAAAAATCCTACCGAGTGAGGGGCAAACCCCTCACTCGGGGGCTTAGCTGCAGCCCAGCGCTCACCTAAGTGGATTAAGGAATAAGTCGACTGCAGTGAGCTTCTTGCTTTGAACCTGCAAAAGACATTTCAAGCCAAAAGCAATCATATTCAAACATAAAATTCAAGTTCGGAATGATACCGAAAGGAACCGAAAGTGCTCAGGCGCTAAGCCTGTTAAGGTTTATCGGTTACAACTCCACTCGGCATACCGAGGCAAATTTAAAGCGTCGAGCTTAAAAGAAGTTTTTTACCCCTCCTGTGGAGGGCTGGAAGGTGCAACAAACTCATCAAGATCAATTCCATCTGTGATCCGAGTGGCAGCAGCAATGAAAGTTTCCATAAAGGACCTGAAGTCGTGTTTCTTGGTGTTGGCCACCCGGAGGGCCGCCAGCTTGTCTTCTCGCGCATCTTTGCAGTGGACTCGGGCCAGACACAGAGCAACATCTGCACCGCACCGAGCCGAGGACTTTTTCCACTCCTGCACTCGACCAGGGACCGTGTTCAAGCGAGCCATCAGCGACTCGAGGTTGTTCTGGAGTGTCTCCCTGGGCCAGAGCGTTGAGTCGATGCGAGATGTGGCGACCTTCAGCCTTGCAAGATAGTCCAGGACAGCTACAACACGGGACTCCAGTTGGAAAACATTCATGGCAACTTCGTCGTTCACCGGAGAATTGACGGGGTCAAGGTTTGGTTCTAGCCGGCTAGTCTCTTCTTCAAAGTCTTGACAAAATTCTGCAAGGGCGATCACCGAGTCAAGGCAATGGTCGAATGGAAAAATCACAGTTGAAAATGATTGTTGAGCGTAAAGGTTTACCTTCAAGCATAAGGAACAGCTTCTTGGCAAGACCACTCAGGAAGGCCTCCAGATCATTTTTCTTCCCAAGAGCAGCTTTCAGATTGGTATTTTCTTGTTCAAGCTTGGTGACTGAAGCTAACTTCTCGTCAGCAAGCTTGATCTTCTCAGCTAGTTCAAGGTCTTTTTTCTGTTGGGCCTCCTTCACCTTACCTGCAAGTTACAGCAAGATCAGATTTTGAAACAAATAAAGGGAAAAAGCAGTCGTCGACGTCTCACCAAACATACCTTTGGTCTCCTCCTTTGCCTTCGTCAGATTCTCCTGAACCAGCTTCAAATCCAGCTCGAGCTGAATGTGCTTGTTTTCCAGCTCAGTGTAGCGAGCCGCAAGGTCACAGGATCTCTGCGAAGAATCAATCGACTAAATGTCAAAGATAATTCACTTCCGAGTGGAAAAGGAAAAATCATGTGTTTCTAAGACTACAGCCGAATACAAGCATTCGACCGTAGTCTCGGGGACTACACCCAGTGGGTGCACTCAGCGTGCCCCCACTAATCCTATTGAAGACAGAGTCGACCAGTCGACCTCAGAGAAAAAACAAGATGTACTCTTTAAGACTGTAATCGACTGCAAGCAGTCGACCACAGTCTCTGGGACTACACCCAGTGGGTGCACTCAGCGTGCCCCCACCGGTTTGCGAAATCCATTCGCCATAGTCGAATGACGGAAAGACTGAACTTATAAAGCCTAAGGCCGACTACCAGCAGTCGACCTTAGCCTTGGGGACTACACCCAGCGGGTGCACTCAGCATGCCCCCGCTAACACGGAGTTTAAATCGACACACCCAGTGGGTGATTACTATAAATTCTGGAAAGAAAAGTTTTTGATAGCATATCCTAATAGAACAAGCGGTGGTCGACTGACCTGAACATTGCTTTGAAGGGCGGAACTGGCATCGTAAGCTGCCTGGCTCGCATCCCGGATGGTCTTCAACTGCTCCATCATGATCCCTGCCTGGCATATCGCCTCCTTCGCGGCGCCAGCTTGGTCCTCTGGGACGTGGTGCGTCGTGAAGAGGGAGGGATGCAGAGCACTCGTCAGTGGATCTGCGAAGGACACAGTGTGTCGAGTGGTGTTCTCCTCCTCCGCGACCAGAGTCTCAGGCACCGTCACATCCTGGGGCACCCTGCCGGTAGACGCTTTCCTACTCCTTCTGTGCTTCAGCGGTTCCTCATCTTCATCATCATCAGGGAGAGTGATAACAACATTGGATGGAGCTACAGAAAAGAATCAGAATTAGAGATCATGAGTCAGTTGACTAGAAACGGTGTTAAGAGTGTAGTACCAGGTTTTGAGGTTGCTGCGTCCTCCATCTCATGGTCGTCAGCCCGGGCTGAGGTCTCAGAAGTAGCAGCACTGCAACTCCAAAGAATCAGTCGACTAACTCCAGCGCCAACCAGAGATAAAGTTCGCACAAAACAAGAAGACTTAAGCAGCATGATTACCCTGATATGGTGGGGATGGACACCTTCATCTTCAGCAGGAGCTTGGTCGGCTTTGACGGGGCCGCCCTGGGCTGCTTCGACGCCTTTTCAGTCGGCGCCGGAGAGGTGGTCCGAGGGCGCTTGGTCGACTGTGTAACAGTCGCAACCCCCTTGCCACGTTCAGTCGCAGGGTCATGGACAAGCTTCGACCGCCTTTCCGAGCGCGGTGGTGCGACCTCCTCCTCCTCCTCTTCTTCGTCCTCATCATCATCATCATCATCGTCATCGTCATCATCATCATCCTCAGCGGCGTCCGAGTCCCGCTCCTCCTCCTGGCTCTTGCCCCCGCTCGCTTCTCCCTCCTCAGTCGGAGCCTGTGCTCCATTGGGCATCGAGTACAGCTCAGTGAGGACCTGATAGACGTCAAGACAAAGATCAGTCGACCGATCGGCAGAGAAAACAGAAATAAATGTGACAAGAATACAATGGGAAGTGGAGCAGACATACCTTGTTTGGATCACTGTGGTGGTCGAGTGGAGGAATCCTTCTGGCTCCATGAGGGTTATCCTTGTTCCCAGTAACAGCGCCATCCACCTTTCCAGAGTGGCATCGTCGACTGCTTCTGGATTGACCCGAGTCTCATCCTCAGTCCCGCGGTACAACCACATGCAATGGCTCCGGAACTGAAGAGGCTGGATACAACGCCTAAGAAAAACCTCCAGGAGATCCATACCCGTCACTCCCTCCCGAACCAACTGAACTACACGCTCCATCAGCATCTTCACGTCAGCTTTCTCCTCCGGAATCACCTTCAGAGAGGAGGGCTTGTTCAGTCGTCCCATGGTGAACTGAGGGAGTCCACTCGACTGCCCCGGCGTCGGCTGATCCTGGCAGTAGAACCAGGTCGACTGCCAGCCTCTGACTGACTCGGGAAATGTCATGGCTGGGAAGGTGCTCTTGTTCCTCACCTGGATCCCCAGACCCCCACACATTTGGACAACTTGGGTTTTTTCGTCGCCTGGGCTCGCCTTCTTCACGGTTTGAGAGCGACACGTGAATATGTGCTTGAACAAACCCCAATGCGGTCGACAACCCAGAAAACTCTCACACATGGACACAAACGCGGCAAGATAGGCGATAGAATTCGGGGTGAAGTGGTGGAGTTTCTCTCCAAAGAAGTTCAAGAAACCACGGAAGAAAACGCTCGGCGGCAAAGAAAATCCTCGGTCGACATGGGTAGCCAGAAGCACGCACTCACCCTCTTCCGGCTGGGGCTGCCACTCTTTCCCCGGAAGCCTTGCAGCTCCATGAGGGATCAGGCCCTCGTTGGCCATGTCGAGGAGATCCGTCTCCGCGATGGTTGATTGGATCCAATCTCCCTGGACCCAGCCTTTCGGCAGGCGAGATCTAGACGAAGACCTGCCGCGACTGGTGGATCTCCCCTTCGCCTTCTCCGTCGCCGACGCCTTCTCCGTCGCCATCTTCTCCTTGACCATGGCTGCCGGCGAGACGCGCGAGGAGAAGTTGTGCGGAGGCGAGAGCGAGCGCGTTGGGCGGAGACGAAGGGAGCAGAGAGAGAATGCTAAGGCACTGCTCAAAAAACCCTGACCGGGCGCGTTTATAAGATCCCTTCCGAGTGAATGACAGGTGGGCCCGGTCGATCTAATCATATCCTGAAACAGTTGCGCGGACGTGATACGTGGCGAAAAAAGCGGCGCGGGGATCGAGGCGTCTATGCCCTGTCCCATCCGAGCGCCGCGGTCCGCCCAGCTTCGCGCGTTTCCCCAAATTTCGTATCCCGCGGAATCCGCGAATGGCAGATCGGTCTGCCAGACGCGGGATTTCCTGCGATCCGTCGCTCGGAAATCGGTGAAGTCCAAAAGATCAGTCGACGAAGGAAAAGAATGGATCGAGTCGGCTGAAGAAAAGTTGCTCACTATCAACAAAGAGATTTTTTGGTTCAAAACAACGCACGACCAGTATGCGAAGGATAATCGGAAACAACATCAACTCCTTCATCACTCAAGCCTCAATCCATTCGGGGGCTAATGATGGAGTCATGTACCTAGGGTAGGGTCACAGACCTGATCTAAGTACCCTGCCCAAGGACACCCTTAGAAGAGATCACCTTCCAGTCGACCTATGAGGGACTCACTCGACTGACTTGAAGGACTCGACGACGAAGACTCACTAGACCACCAGAAGGTCAAGAGGCACTTTGCACTGCAACGGTCTGTAATTGAGTAGACTTTATGATAGTAAAGACACTTTATGTGGGGCGTTACCAGTAACGCCCCGGACTTAATGTACCTTAAACCCTTCATTACGTGGGTTGGCTGGGGTCCTGGCGCACTCTATATAAGCCACCCCCCTCCACAGGCAGAGGGGTTCGGCACCCTGTAACCCATATACACGTAATCCACTCGACCGCCTCCGGGCTCCGAGACGTAGGGCTTTTACTTCCTCCGAGAAGGGCCTGAACTCGTACATCTCTTGTGTTTACAACCTCTCCATAGCTAGGACCTTGCCTCTCCATACCTACCCCCCACTCTACTATCAGATTTAGATCCACGACAGTGCTTGAAGTAACCTTTAGCAAAAAGAGATTGGCAGGGGGCCGGACCTTGCGTCTGTAACCCGGCAGATGTGATTCTCCGGCAGGCACAGAGGCGCCAGCAAGGTAGCTTGCTGGGGAGACTCATTTATTTTTATTAAAGGGGTGTTCTGCCTCTGCACGAACCTTTAGGTGCATGAGTTCCCGGCAAAAGCTCATATTTTTCATTGATATGCTGATACAAGTACAGATGTTACAGAACACAAGCATGGGCTCGGAAGATTACATTTTCTAGAAAGTTAAGATTTGGCAAGTGCCTATAAATTGAGGGGAAAAAAGATAAGTGCCATGTAATCCCCGTTCTTGCCCCTTTCCTCTCCAGGCACAACATGCAAAGAAAGGTGACAGGCATGGGGAACGGGGCGATGGAGAGCTTGACGAGGAAGCCCATCCACCACCGGTGCCAGAGCTAGCAAGACGCAACCCTCGGCAAGGCGTGTTGCCGTGAAGGAAGGAGGCGGAGCAGATGATGGTGCTTCCACTGATGGTCAGATAGAGTCAGAGTCGGAGTCCTCCCGCTCGCTGACGTCATCATCGCTGGCGCTGTCCTCCTTGCCACTATCGTTCGAGGAGGAGCTTTCGTCGTCAATGGAACTCTCCATGCAGCACCCTAAGCGGATTCCTAAGCTCCCGATGACCTTGACCTAGAGCAGGTTGTTCTCCATTAATTTAAAATGGAGGACGTGCCCCTCCGACAAGCTATGGGCGCGTGCAAAAGTCTTCCACCCGTGGCGAAGCTACATGACGTGAGGGCGCGGGAAGCCAACATTGACCCATGTGCTGCCATTCCCACAGCCCTGCATATATGTAGCCTGAAAGCCTGCGGCAGATCTTGCTCCATCACCCGTGCGAACGGGGTAGGGAGATGGAGATGGCTGCTCACGCTCTTGTACAGGCGGATGAAGAACTCGAGAGGCTGGTCTGCGACATGGAAGTCCATTGGAGGAGGGTGTCGATGGAGGTAATACCCTACTTCCTGCTTGATTGATCTTGATGATATGAGTATTACCAAAGTTGATCTACCACGAGATCGTAGAGGCTAAACCCTAAAAGCTAGCCTATGATTATGATTGTTGTTGTCCTACGGACTAAACCCTCTGGTTTATATAGACACCGGAGGGGGCTAAGGTTACACAGATTTGGTTACAGAGTAGGAGATCTACACATCCGAATCGCCAAGCATGACTTCCACGCAAAGGAGAGTCCCATCCGGACACGGGACGAAGTCTTCAATCTTGTATCTTCATAGTCCAACAGTCCGGCCAAAGTACATAGTCCGGCTGTCCGAGGACCCCCTAATCCAGGACTCCCTCAGTGATGATGAGTCCGGTACACAGATTGTCTTCGGCATTTCAAGGCGGGTTTTCCTTCTCCGAATACTCCATAGAAGATCTTGAATACGAGGATCGTGTTTGGCTCTGCAAAATAATTTCCACATACCACCATAGACAACATAATTTTGCACGAATCGAATCTGCTGACAATTTTTCATAACATGACATCACACCGTGGTCCGCACTACAGGAATCAGCTACTTTGCCATCTGCCACGGCGGACGGCAAAGGCCTGAACAGCGGACGACAAAGGTCTTTGTCGTCCGCCGCGGACGCCAAAAGGCTCCGGCAACGTAAGGTCCGACAAACAGCTACTTTGTCGTCCGCTTTACATGGCTGGCGGCAAAGGGGCCTTTGCCATCAGCAGCAGACGACAAAGAAAGCAGACGGCAAATATTCCGTTGTTAGTCCGTTAGGTGGCTAACGGCAGGCCTTTGCCGTCCACCGCTGAAGGCAGAATTATTTACTCTTTGTCGTTCGCCGCTGTAGGCAAACTGACTAAATGGGTCAGCTCCCAGGAAGCACAGTTGGCTGCCATGTGGCTTCTTTGCCTTCCGTGGCTGACGGCAAAGACCCCAATGACGGCAAAGAATTATTTTACTACGAACTCTAGGACTGTTCGTGACACTTATAGGAATAGCCCAAAAGATTGATCGGAAAGAATAATCTTGAGGTGGTTTCGGACATTACAATAATCTCTTCGTTTGTTCTCTGCTATTAGTGACTTTGGAGTGACTCTTTGTTGCATGTTGAGGCATTGTTATATGATCCAATTATGTTATTATTATTGAGAGAACTTGCACTAGTGAAAGTATGAACCATAGGCCTTGTTTCGAAGCATTGCAATACCGTTGACGCTCACTTTTATCGCTTGCTACCTTGTTGTTTTTATATTTTCAGATTACAAAACCTATATCTACCATCCATATTGCTCTTGTATCACCATCTCTACGCCGAACTAGTACACCTATACAATTTACCATTGTATTGGGTGTTGTACACACGAGACTCTTTGTTATTTGTTTGCAGGATTGCTTGAGAAAGACCATCTTCATCATGTGCCTCCCACGGATTGATAAACCTTAGGTCATCCACGTGAGCGAAATTTGTTGCTATCCTACAAACCTCTGCACTTGGAGGCCCAACAATGTCTACAAGAAGAAGGTTGCATAGTAGACATCAAACTCTTTTCTGGCGCCGTTGCCGGGGAGGATAGTGCTTGAAGGTATATATTTAGATCTTGCAATCAATTTTTTTAGTTTCTTGTTTTATCACTAGTTTAGTCTATAAAAGCAAACTACAAAAAAATTGGAATTGAGGGTGCCTCATATGCTTCATCTTTTTTATGTCTTTCATGAAAATAAGGATTCCGATAATTTGCCAAACTGTTAGCAGAAGAATGCATTAAAATGTTGGGCACTAAATCTTTGAATGATGAGCATGATTGCAATGTTGTTAATCAGAAAAATGTTGGGCACTATTCATGTTGGGCACTGAATTCCTTGAATATCCATGATGCTAATGATATGCAAAGCCACAAGCTTGGGGATGCTATGTTTTATGAAGATGGTATTCTTAGGGGATAATTAGATTTATGCCCCTAGTTGTGTCCCACTTGCTTGTTTTACCCCTAATTCCCAAAAGTCACCAGTTCTGTCCAAGTCACTTTGCTCATCTTATGCTTTTGCCCTTTGACTGTTTGACCGTCAGTTTGAAACCTTCATAACTAATTCATACTAAATCAGAAAAATGCAAATAAGATACCAAAATGTTTAGAAAACCATCACCTATATGCCAGTGTCATTTGCATTCATGAAACAAGTGTTGGAAAGTACCCATCCGAGTTTTAAATCTTATGCTACCACCATGAATAGTACGATCTAAAAAAGTTCAAAAAAAATTGGTGGCAAAGAATGACAGAAGTTTTAAGTGCCTGCCAAGTTTCATCAGGGAATAACATTCGTGGGTGCCGCGGCAAAAAAATAATCAACACTCCAAAATAGATTATTTTTTTTCCACGACTTCCACGAATGTCGTTCCCTCATGAAACTTGGCAAGCACTTAGAACACTTGTTGTTCTTTGCCACCATATTTTCTTTAAATTGTTTTTGAATATTTTTAGAGTTCACTATTCATGGTGGTATCAAAAGAGCTAAAACTCGGATGCGCACTTTCCAACACTTTTTTTATGAATGCAAATGACACTGACATATAGGTGATGTTTTTCTGAACATTTTGCTATCTTATTTGCATTCTTCTTATTTAGTATGAATTAGTTATGAAGTTTTTAAACTGACGGTCAAACGGTCAAAGGGCAAAACCATAAGAGGAGCAAAGTGACTTGGACAGAACCGGTGACTTTTGGGAATTAGGGGTAAAATAGACGAGTGGGACACAACTAGGGGCATAAATATAATTATCCCTATTTTTAGTTCCCCATGTTTTGATGAGCAAATTTATTATGATGAAAGCATGCCTCCTATTTATGATGATTATATTGATGAAAGTGGGTTTGGAAGAGTGTCAACTTGAGGAAGTAGTGACCCACTATTTTGGAGGGTGTTGAATATTATTGTGATAATTATGAAAGTGGATTTGGAGAGGTCATGACTTTATTTAGTAATGATTCTACTATTTCAGAAGAGTTTCCAATTGATTATGAGAATAAGGTTCCTATCTATGATGATTATTGTGATGACATGTATGCTATAAAGAATAATGATAACCATGAAACTTGTCATCTTGATTTTAATTTTCAATTGGATTATGCCTCACATGATAGTTATTTTGTTGAGTTTGCTCCCACTACTATCCATGAGAACAAATTTGCTTATGTGGAGAGTAATAAAATTTATATGCTTGAGGATCATGACAATATGCTTTATGTGATGGTTATATTGTTGAATTCATTCATGATGCTACTGAAATTTTATGAGGGAGGAGTATAAGCTTGTAGGGATTGCAATAATATCAAGTTTCCTCTCTATGTGTTGAAAATTTTGAAGTTATGCTTGTTTTGCTTCCTATGCTAGTTGATTATTGTTCCCATAAGTTGTTTGCTCAAAAAATTCCTATGCATAGGAAGTGGGTTAGACTTAAATGTGCTAGTCATATTCTTCATGATGCTCTATTTGTGTTTCAATTCTTATCTTTTATGTGAGCATCATTGAAATCATCATGCCTAGCTAAAAGGCATTAAAGAAAAGCGCTTGTTGGGAGACAACCCAATATTTACCCCTACTGTTTTTGTGTGTTCACATGATTAAGCTACTGTAGTAATCATTTTTATAGCTTTTGTTTCAAGAAAATTACAAGTAGAACCTTTGGGAAGACTTGAGTGAAAGTTAATGTGATCTTGCTGTAAAAAACAGAAACTTTGCGCTCACGAGAATAATTGTAATTTTTAATAGAAGAGTGCTTTAAAGTTGATTATTTTTTAAGAAGATTAATAGACAAATTCCTCACGTACACAAATTTATTTCAGAATTTTTGTAGTTACATAAGTATTCGAAAGTTACAGATTACTATAGACTGTTCTGTTTTTGACAGATTGTGTTTTCTATGTGTTGTTTGCTTATTTTGATGAATCTATGAGTAGTATCGGAGGGTATGAACCATACAGAAGTTGGAACCCAGTCGATATTACACTAATATGAATTTGAATGAGTTCACAACAGTACCAAAAGTGGTGATTTATTTTCTTATACTAACGGAGCTTACGAGTTTTCTGTTGAGTTTTGTGTTGTGAAGTTTTCAAGTTTTGGGTAAGGATTCGATGGACTATGGAATAAGGAGTGGCAAGAGCCTAAGCTTGGGGATGCCCAAGGCACCCCAAGGTAATATTCAAGGAAAACCAAGCATCTAAGCTTGGGGATGCCCCGGATGGCATCCCCTCTTTCGTCTTCATTCATAGGTAACTTCACTTGAGGCTATATTTTTCTTCACCACATGATATGTGTTTTGCTTGGAGCGTCATTTTGTTTTATTTTGTTTTGCTTGCTGTTTGAATAATATCCCAAGATCTGAAATCTTAAATGTTAGAGAGTCTTCACATAGTTACATAATTATTCGACTACTCATTGATCTTTACTTATATCTTTTTGGAGTAGTTTGTCATTTGCTCTAGTGCTTCACTTATATCTTTTTAAAGCACGGTGGTGCTTCTATTTTGAAGAAATTGATGAACTCTCATGCTTCACTTATATTATTTTGAGAGTCTTTAGAACAGCAGGGTAATTTTCTTTGGTTATGAATTTAGTCCTAATATGATGGGCATCCAAGAGGGATATAATAAAAACTTCCATATAAAGTGCATTGAATACTAAGAGAAGTTTGATTCTGTATGACTGTTTTGAGATGTGAGGATAGTGATATTAGAGTCATGCTAGTGGAGTAATTGTGAATCTGAAAGATACTTGTGCTAAAGTTTGTGATTCCCATAGCATGCATGTATGGTGAACCGTTATGTGATGAGGTCAGAGCATGATTTATTTATTTATTGTCTTCCTTATGAGTGGCAGTCGGGGACTAGCGATGGTCTTTTCCTACCAATCTATCCCCCTAGGACCATGCGCGTAGTACTTCATTTCGATAACTAATAGATTTTTGCAATAAGTATGTGAGTTCTTTATGACTAATGTTGAGTCCATGGATTATGCGCACTCTCTCCCTTCCACCATCCACTACTAGGGAAATGCCTATACACAGAATCTTAGCAGCAGCGCAGCTCAAAAAGGAGCGCTGCTGCCAATTAGTAGTAGCGAGTGTGCTGGAAACTCGCTGCTGATAAGTTTTTAGCAGTAGCGCGCTCTGTGTAAACCGTGCTGCTACAAATATCCACCGGCGGTGTTCACCGAGCTCCATTTAGCAGTAGCACCGTGGCCTGAACCGCGCTACTGCTACGGATGTAGTAGTAGCACGCTTTTACTGGGATCGCTGCTGCTACATTTCAAATTGGCAAAAAAAATTGTCACTGTTAGCAGTAGCGCCGTTGCCCAAAGTGCGCTGCTTCTAATTATTTAGCAGCAGCGCGTTTCTCCTCCCGCGCTACTGCTAATCCGCACCAACCCACCACCTTTCCCCACCCGTGCCTCCCCTCCCCCTCCTCTCTTCCCCTTCCCCCTACCTCCCCCACATGCTCCCACTCTCACTCTTCTTCTTCCTCAATACTTCTCCCCCATTACTCTTTCTCTTCTATCCACCTTTCTCTCTCTTCATTACTCCTACCTAACTACACCACCTCCATTAATGCATCTCCTTTCTCTTTTTCCTTTCCCCTCCATAGTTGAAGTTGTCTCCTCCCAAGTTAGATAGCTAGGTAGATGTAGCACTTAGTTAAGTGACCTATTTGCCCCCTAACTAGATCTATCTTTGTCAATAAGAGCTTTGTGCACTTTTGATCTCCCTTCAACATCATCTCCACCGTGTGCTCGATCTCGATCGAGATAGAGGTGATGAAAATTTTATGCTTTTGCAAAATGAAAATATGTTTATGTGTGTGTGATATGTTTGTGGAAATTGTGTGTGTGGCACGCCAAATTGTGCTTTTGAGTTGCCTATGTTTTGCCGAAATGTTGATTTATTTCCGTTTCGGCGAATTCTGGGCAAACTCTTGATCCATATATGTCCTATTTTTAGGGAAGGTCATGCCAAATTTTTGAATGACTTTGATGCATGCATGCATTTTTATAATCAATTTGTTTATTATTACCGTGCAGAGTTGACGATGGTCAGTGGAACGATGGTGGACAGGTGGTTGCGGTCGGCGGTGCAGGACATGAAAGAAAATAACCGGACAGAGGTTTTATGTCCGTGTCAAAAATGCAAAGGAATAGTTTGGCTCGACCCCCATGACGATGGTCGTGTCGAAGCGCACCTGCTCATGACTGGTTTCATGGATGGCTATACGCGGTGGATAATTGAAGATGAGGATGACGATGTTGAGGATGCCGACGGGGCAGGCAATGATGACACGGGGCAAGACGAAGAGATGATCGATAATGGCGGCGGGGAAGAGGCCGGATATGGCGGCGGAGAAGGGGCCGGACATGGCGTAGGAGAAGGGGCCGGACATGGCGGCGGAGAGAACGGCATGGACTCCACGCAGCAGAGTTCGTCGGTACTAAGTTCAATCGTGCGGGACCCTCATGTTCAAGCATTGCTTCGCAAGGAGATGAGTACTGAGAGAGCTGCTTCTAGAGAGGAGGCTAAGCTAGAGCAACTGGTGGTAGACTCGAACACTCCATTGTATGATGGTTGCAATCCTGAGGTGACCCGCTTGAGTTTCACGCTCCAACTCCTGAAGGATGAGCCTCGATGAGCATCTCAAGTACCTAAAGGATGTTCTTCCCGCGGGTAATCTATGTCCTACTAGTGTTGATGAGGCCAAGAAGATCGTGTGCCCTCTTGATCTGCCACACGTTAGATACCATGCATGCATCAACGATTGCATAATTTATAGGAAGAAGCACGCGGAAAAAACAAGTTGTCCGGTGTGCAATGCTTCTCGATACAAGAAGGCCGGGAAGAAATGTCCCCAGAAAGTTGTATGGTACTTACCGATCACTCCCCGTCTCCAGAGGTATTTTGTAGATCCCAAGGAAGCAAAGCTAATGCGCTGGCACACGGAGAGGAAGAAGCCCGATGATGGAGATGATCCGAAGCTGAGACACGTGAAGGATGGAAGACAGTGGAGAGCGTTGAATAGCTTCTATCAGTATTTTGAATGTGATTAAAGGAACATCGTGCTCGGTGCGTGTACCGATGGCATGAATCCGTTTGGCAACCAGAACACCAACCATAGCACATGGCCCGTGTTTGTATGGATGTACAACCTCCCCCCTGGTTGTGCATGAAATCGAAGTACATTCACATGAGCATGCTTATTCAAGGGCCGAAACAACTAGGAAATAATATTAATTTGTATCTGGGACTACTTCAAGAGGAGTTACACACGTTATGGAAAACACCGGCCAAGACATGGGATGCCAGCAAAGGTGAGTATTTCAACATGAGAGCCGCGCTGATCACGACAGTGCAGGACTATCTCGGTTACGGATATGTGGCAGGCCAGGTGTGCCATGGATATTGCGGATGCACGCGGTGCATGGATGATACGACGTCTCAGCAGCTAATGTCAAGGAAAGATGGCGGGTCTAGGAAAATCGTGTACATGGGGCATCGAAGATGGCTTGAACAGGACGACCCGTGGAGAAACCATGGAGATCTATTCAATGGTCACGCTGAGCATCGAGGACCTCCACGTAAGCGGAGCAGTGCCGAAATCGATGAGCTGTTGAAAAACTGGAAAGAGTGCCCCGCGCCAGGAAAGACGATGAGAAAGGCGCCGGAGCCACTGCTGAAGGTATGGAAGACGAGGTCTGTGTTCTGGGACTTGGAGTACTGGCACAAACTCGATACACCACATTGCCTTGATCAAATGCATATTTGTAAGAATGTCCTTGAGAGCTTGCTCGCAACACTGATGAACATGCCGGATAAGACCAAGGATGGGCCGAAGGCAAGAAAAGACTTGCAAGATTTGAAAATTAGGGAAGATCTGCACATGCCGCCCCGTAAAATGTCAGATGAGACAGAGACGGAGACAGTGGCACGGGAGAAGAAGGGCAAGAAAATAAAGGAAGAGGATTATTGCCCCCATTCTTTCTTCACCTTAAGTCAGGCTGAGATCAATGCCTTCTTTAAGTGCCTTATCGGAGTGAAAGTTAGTTCCGGTTACTGTGGCAAGATAAGCAGATATCTAGACACGGACAAGAAAAGGTTCAGCGGGATGAAGTCTCATGACTGTCATGTGATGATGACGCAGATACTGCCTGTTTCCCTTAGAGGGATAATGGACAAGCACGCCCGTGACACGCTTATTGGTCTCTGCAACTTTTTCGACGTCATCTCTCGAAAGTCGATCAGTGTGAAGCAGCTCCAAAGGCTACAGGAAGAGATCATTGTGATACTGAATGAGCTTGAGATGTACTTCCCGCCCGCGTTCTTTGACGTGATGGTGCATCTGTGTGTCCATATTGTGGATGACATAATAGACCTGGGGCCGTCATTCCTGCACAACATGATGCCATTTGAGAGGATGAATGGGATCATCAAAGGATTCGTTCGTAACATGTCCCGTCCGGATGGAAGCATCGTCTAGGGCTATTTGGCACAAGAGTGCATCTCTTTCTGTGAGAATTTTCTATATGGCGCAGACCAGCCGCCTGGTGTTAGTCTTGGTTTGCCCGTTAACAAGCACGATGGGAGGCTCGAAGGAGATGGTCACTGCAACGGTCGCAGGGAACTGCACATGGCATACTCAGATCGACGCAGCGACTTTGACAGAGCAAGCTTGATAGTGCTACAACACCTAAACGAGGTAGATCCTTTCGTGGCACTGCACAAAGAAATTATCGCAAAGAAGTATCGTGACTGGGGGGGTATGCAGGACGGACGCCGAAGTTACTAGAGAGCACAACTCCACTTTCCTGCATTGGTTCAAAGAGCATATTATTGCTAATCCTCCGGAGGAGGGCTCTAATGACGGATTGCTCATATACGCCTTAGCACATGGCCCCTCGCCCAACCTCGTAACCTATCAGGCATATGATATCAATTGATACACGTTCTACACGGAGGCCAAAGATATGGACAGTGATGATCAGAACTCAGGGGTGACGATGGAATGCATGACCGGCAGCGACAACGGTGCAACTGAACGACTTTATGGAAGGGTCGAGGAGATCTGGGAGCTTGACTACTCTGGACTGCACAACACGACGATGTTCTATGTCAGATGGGCTAAGAATGTCGAAAGAGAAAGCCGGATTTTCACTACCATGACTATACTCGACGCCAAGAGCGCTATCGTGAACGCTATCGCAAAAAATGAGCCATGGGTAGACGCTAAGCACGTGACACAATGCTTCTTCATAACTGACCCGCGCAATCCCAGCCGTGTTGTTGTGAGGAGAGGCAAAAGGAACATCATTGGAATGGATGGAGTCGCCAACGAGGAAGACTATGATCAGTACGGCAACCCAATGAGGGAAGATGACGATGATGATGAAATATACGTCAAAAGAAGAATCAAAACTACATTACCTAAGAAAAATTGTACTCCATGGAAAAGGCAAAGTCACAATGAGGGGCTCAATTATTCTTTGACGAACAAGAAGGGAAAGAAGCTGACTCAAAAACAAAAACGTCAGCACCGAGGCAAGTTATGTTATCGGTCAAATGATGTAATATATATATATATATGTTCCTATTTTGTATACACACTTAGCCATTATTATGCATGGGTCCAATGATGTGTAATATATCTGTTCCTATTTTGCATACATATTTAACTGTCAAATGATGCAATATATATCGCCCTCCCTTCGTTCACTGCCCTCGGGAAATAAAAGTGGGATAAAATAAAGGAAAAGAAAAAGGAAAACTGGCAGTAGCGAAGGTAGTAGCAGCGCGTTTTGCCTAAACCGCTACAGATACTGAAGTTAGCAGAAGCGAATTTCGTATAAAGCGCTATAGATACTGAAGGTAGTAGCAGCGCGTTTTGTCCAAATACGCTACTGCTACGTCCACTTAACCCAAAATTCTCACCCGCCCTGCTTCATCCCGCCTTCCCCCCCCCCCAAAATCCCCACTCTCCCCCGTCGCACCGCCGCGCCCGACCCGGCCCCG
>NC_041391.1:26886074-26920085 GCF_002162155.2 Triticum dicoccoides
GGGTTCTTTGGTTACATTACTTAGGTTTTAGTTAGGGCAGTATGTTAATTAGGTTATCTATTTAGTTATGAATTTAGCTAGGTTTCAAAATTTGAACTAGACATGTGATATGTGCAAATTTGAACTGGACATGTGATATGTGCAAATGTCATGTTTTGGACATGCCATGTTTGGAAAATGATCCGAGTGGCCTATGTTACGCCGGAATATTGATTCATTTCCGTTCCGGTGAATTTCAGGCGCTCGATATGTCCATTTTTTTAGCAAAGGTCATGCCGAAATTTCCCATGAATAAAGGCATGATTTTGTGCTACATAGTTGGCATATCAAGTGCTCGCACATAGATTTCTTTTTATGTCATTTCTCATTTATTCATACTTTCAGAAATAAATGAGGACACTTAATCATAGGAAACATGTCGAACAACGAAGAAACTGGGCCTTCTGACCAAGATGCAGACGAGATGGATTATGAGGGTGAACAAGAGTACCTCAACTATTTGACAGCTAAGCAAGGTTTGCAGGTCGGCCTCGATGATGGTACTGACGCCGACATCGACACCGACAGCGCCGGCACCGATGGCGGCACCGAGACCGGTGGGGAAGGTACCGGCGGGGAAGGTACCAGCGGGGAAGGTACCGGCCCCGATGCCGCTACTGAAAAGAGAAAGCATAAGAAGCAGAGGATACGAAAACCTAACAAACTAGGGATTGGACGACTTGTGAGCACAAAGATCGCACCTGGCAAGTTTGAGCCGTTAGAGCCGGAAGAACCTCGCAAGTGCTATGGGAACCAAGTAGGATGCATCCTACGGGAATGCGCGAGCATCAACGACGATGACTTAAGGAGTAAAGAACATTTGACGCAGTTGCTCCTAACAAAGTTGCACAAGAGATTCAAGTTCCCCGACCGGGATGATAACATAGAACAAACCGTGGGATGATCCGAAGATGAAAAAGATTAACAATCACGCCATGGGCATGTTCAGCAATGATTTGGCCTCCTGGAAAACGAGGGTGAAACGAGCTATTGAGGCTGATGAACCCATGTCAAGATTCTGGAGGAAAATCCGACACTTACGGAAGAGGAGTTCGAAAAGTTCAAGGACACTTGCGCTAGCGAGGCAGCCAAGGCTAAGGCTGCGAAATTCAAGAGCCTTCAGCAAAGGAACACGGGGAAGCATCGCCTCGGAAGCCGTGGCTACCTCGGTAAAAGGCCCATATGGGATAAGGAGGACGCGGAACGTGAAGCCGCGGGTCTCCCAGACCCCTTCACGAAGTTCACCAACCCCTTGGAGCATGACTTCATCAGGGCCCGCTACATGTGGGACAAGGAGAAAAAGGTTTTTTACACGGACAAGATCACGAGGAAATTGATTAGACTACTGGAGAAGCAATACCAGCTTGCAGCCGAAAGCCCTACTTCTCCGATGAGGCCCAAATGGGACACCCCTCGCAACTGGGCCTTGAATGAACTTAAGGGACTCCCTTTGGATCAGCGGCCGCAATATGGTCGTGTGCACGGCGCTGGAGACGGTGCCACGTGGAAGGTGTTTTACAACGAGGGCCCGGAGGCCAAGAAGCTGAAAACGAAGTTTAGTCAGGCGGACATCGAAACGAAGGTGAAGCTTGTGGTCGAGAAAAAAGCAGCTGAGGACACGAAAAAAGCAGCCGAGGACAAATATGAGTTGCTACAGCAGGCAGTCAATGCAGCTGTAACTGCCTGCAGAAATGATTTTGCTACTAACTTGGTTCCAGTTATCATCAACTCGGCAAAGGAAAATCCAGACAAGACGGTACATGATTTCCCGATGCCCAGTTTTGTCGGGAGCAACTCCATGAACAACAACACCATCGCACCATCACTTGCTCACGCAACCGGGCCTCCTCTCGCAGCCGCTCCCACTCATAGCAGCCCGTCCTCAGTCTCAGGCGCGCTAGGTGGGCCTTCTTCTTTGGCTGAGCTCGACGCCGTCATGGTAATTACATGTCGCACCAACATATATATATATATATAATATTCCATTTTTGTTGCCTTTCGGTTGTTTTACGCCACAGACATATGTGTTTGCGGGCGAAAGAAACCCCGTGCACCATACTCTACTTGATCAAAGGCCAGAAGGTGGACGTGGGTAAGGGGATGATAATGGACCCCTCTCAACACACGTTCCACAACCAGCCGATCCCCGCTGGGCACTTCAGGGTTAGCTTGACCAGTGTGAAATCGGGGCACGAGGATTTGCCTCCTCCAGTACAGCATGTGGGAGCGGACGACGAGACCCCGCTGCGGATTGGAAGCTGCAAGAATTGGGTGCTGCTATGGCCGAAGAATCTTATTCGTCTGGAGCCGGCCGAGAGCACACCAATAACTACCACACATCAACAAGCATGTGCAAAGACCACCACCCCGCCTACGCAATTACCAGCTCCTGTAGTGCCGGGAGAGAGCGGCAGACGACATGATGAAGGGGGTGCAATAGTACTGGCTGATGTAATTTCTCCTGTAAAACAGAGAATGGATGATGAGACGGAGGTCGACCCTATGGATTACCTCAATACAAACGCGTATGACTGTGACATAGATATGATGAGTCAACCATATAACGAATCGGGCTATCAGCTTGCTAATGAGGATATGGATGATATGCCCGGGCAGGGTCGTACCATGGATTGCAAAAAGTCTCTCTTCATGAAATCCTCACAGGACACGCCTGAAGATGCCGCCTCAACACAGGCTCAACTAGCCGCGCGCGAGGGTCGTACAGTACTTAGCCCGGGAACGCTGGGGCAGGGGTTAAGGAAGGGTCTGGAAGGTGTGCCCAAGAAAAAGGAGAGGAAGAGATCGGGGAAGGTAACTGTCTCCAAACAAGCCAGAGCACATAGCAGCCAGACGATGCATTCTGAAGAGCGTGTACCCATGAAAAGTGCGATCATGTTCCATCTCACGGGCGAGCCGATGCTACCGCCGAAACCGCAGGAGGCACTATCAGGGGATCTCAGGAGACTGCACGACCATGTGCTGTCGACTGAGAAAAGCCTACTAGCCTCAAAGGATCCAGGATATCTGACATACGCGGCTCGTGTGCCTGAGGGAAGTGCTACGTCGACACACGGCCTGCGGAGGTGTTCTTCCTGCGGTTTGACCATATCTTTGAGATGTTTCTAACAAGGCGGCTTGATTTTACTATCGTCCGCCTTTTTGCGCTACATATGAGCTCCGTCATGAAGAGTGAAGAAGTCTCGCAAATCTGTGTGGCAGATCCGTACTACATGCACGAGTCTTTCTTGAGTCTCGGCGACTTTGAGCGTGAAACTGCTAGGGAGTACCTCCAAAACTTCATGGTACAGAATAAGGACTGGGAAATTGTCCTCCTACCTTATCATCCAAAGTAAGTCAGTTCCGGAAAACCCTTTCGTACATTTCAATCATTCCTTCTCTTTCATATGGGGAATAATTTGAGGTGTCTTTTCCCCGCAGCAACGAGCGTGCCGTCCTTATCGTTCTTTACCCTCAAGTCTCCCACGCCGTGTATTTTGACCCTTCCAGAGACTACGAGAAAAAAGACTACACCCACACAATGAATATTCTAGATGATGCTCTCCAAGGCTTCAGCTTTAGAGGTGGCCACGTACAGATCAAGAAACAAAGGAACAAGAAGATGGGTTTCGCGCATAAAACTAACTTCTCCTACATCCATGTCCCAAAACCAAGCAAGAAGGACGGATTCTACATCGTCCATCTCATGATTCAGTTCAACACGGATCACCAAAAGCTTCGCATTAACAGCAGAAATGATGATCGTATCCACAAGTGGCTAGAATCTCATGGAGAAGCGGATTATAAACTTAGAGATGACTTCTTTCGCATCCAAAGCGACATTGCGATGATCATCATGAAAGATGTCGTCGATGAGAAGGGGATGTTCCACCACGGCCCTATATCGCGAGCTGACGTCCGAACTCGCATAGGCATGCAACGTCTAGACCTCACGCTGTTCAAGAAGCTAGGGTTCGTCCTCGATGATATGGAAGGATGGAACTTCTAGTGATTTAGGATGCCGATGATGATGATATGTGTCGGTTGAACTTGTATACTTCTTGTAGCTATGAAACTTTGTGATGTCCATGGTCCATGCCGAACTTGCGTAATGCTACTTTGTTAGTTTGCGTACGATGACCTGCGTACCTCTAGTTAATTAATTTGCATACTGTATGTTGCATCTAGTTGCTAACCCTTTCTTTTTCGGTGTTGCTCTAGTATATTTTGTTGCATATATATGATTGTACATCCTCTTCATGAACATGCATCTCTAACAGGTACCTAGCTAGTTTCTTGATGGCGAGATGGAATTACTATGTCGTGTACAAAGGGAAGGTTTCGGGGGTGTACAACGAGTGGCATGAGTGTCAGGCGCAAGTGAATGGGTTCATGGGCGCCATCCATAAAGGCTTCAAAAGCAGACAAGAAGGAGAAGCTAGTTACTTGAGGTTCACGTTAGCGCGAGAGAGGACTCGTAACCGCCACCTCATGTACTGCATAGTTCCGCTCTCACTCATAGTGATAGCACTTCTTGCGTATACCTTTGTTTAGATGGATGACGTTGTTGTAGTTGCAAGTATTCGAGACTTGCATGTATCGCTATTTTCAAGATGATGACAAGATATCACTTTGTGTTGGATGATGATTATGATGAGACTATTTGTATGTACATGCTATGATTACATTTGTGGTCTCGCAGACATTTGTATGTGTATCATGATGACATTTCTATGTGCTAAAGATTCTTCTATAAAGCCTGTTCAAATACAAAACAAATATGCCAAAAAAATAACAAAAAAACCTACTTAAATTAGCAGTAGTGAGTGTACAAAAGTTAGCAGCAGCGCCGCGATAGTAGTAGCGCGTCAAGGTAAAACGCGCTAGAGCTACTAGCAGTAGCGAGCTTCCGCAAACAGCGCTGCTGCTACACTTGTGTAGCAGTAGCGCCAGTGAGCACGCGCTACTGCTATATGTTAGCTGTAGCGCCTTATTAGCAGCGCCTATCCCCGCGCTACTGATACATCTAAAACCCGCGCTGCTGCTAGCCTTTTCCATAGTAGTGATTGCTAGCCTCTCTTGTGACGCGCAAATTTCGCCGGTACCATACACCCACCAATACCTTCCTCAAACAGCCACCATACATACCTATTATGGCATTTCCATAGCCATTCCGAGATATATTGCCATGCAACTTTACACCGTTCCATTTATTATGACACGCTTCATCATTGTCATATTGCTTTGCATGATCTTGTAGTTGACATCGTATTTGTGGCAAAGCAACCGTTCATAATTCTTTCATACATGTCACTCTTGATTCATTGCACATCCCGGTACACCGTCGGAGGTGTTCCTATAGAGTCATATTTTGTTCTAAGTATTGAGTTGTAATTCTTGAGTTGTAAGTAAATAAAAGTGTGATGATCTTCATTATTAGAGCATTGTCCCAGTGAGGAAAGGTTGATGGAGACTATGATTCCCCCACAAGTCTGGATGAGACTCCGGACGAAAAAAAGAGGCCAAAAAAGAGAGAAGGCCCAAAAAAAGAAACAACAAAAATGAGAGAAAAAGAGAGAAGGGGCAATGCTACTATCCTTTTTCCACACTTGTTCTTCAAAGTAGCACCATGATATTCATGATAGAGAGTATCCTATGTTGTCACTTTCATATACTAGTGAGAATTTTTCATTATAGAACTTGGCTTGTATATTCCAATGATGGGCTTCCTCAAATTGCCCTAGGTCTTCGTGAGCAAGCAAGTTGGATGCACACCCACTTAGTTTCTTTTTGAGCTTTCATACACTTATAGCTCTAGTGCATCTGTTGCATGGCAATCCCTACTCACTCACGTTGATATCTATTGATGGGCTTCTCCATAGCCTGTTGATACACATAGTTGATGTGAGACTATCTTCTTCTTTTTGTCTTCTCCACAACCACCATTCTATTCCACTTATAGTGCTATATCCATGGCTCAAGCTCATGTATTGCGTGAAGATTGAAAAAGTTTGAGAACATCAAAACTATGAAACAATTGCTTGGCTTGTCATCGGGGTTGTGCATGATTTAAATAGTTTGTGTGATGACGATAGAGCATAGCCAGGATTTTGTAGGGATAACTTTCTTTGGCCGTGTTATTTTGAGAAGACATGATTGCTTTATTAGTATGCTTGAAGAATTATTATTTTTATGTAAATATTAAACTTTTGTTTTGAATCTTATGGATCTAACTATTCTTGTCACAATAGAGAAGATTACATTGATAAATATGTTAGGTAGCACTCCACATCAAAAATTCTGTTTTATCATTTACCTACTCGAGGACGAGCAGGAATTAAGCTTGGGGATCCTCATACGTCTCCAACGTATCTATAATTTTTGATGTATTCATGCCATGTTTATATATATTTTTACATGCTTTTGGTATGATTTGGTTAGAACTAACCCGGACTGATGATGTTTTCAGCAGAACTACCGTGGTGTTGTTTTTGTGCAGAAATAAAAGTTCTCGGAATGCGCCGAAAATCAATGGAGATTTTTTCTGGAAAATATAAAAAATATTGGAACGAGGTGTTACCGGAGGGGAGTCCCGTGGGTCCCACGAGGGTGGAGGGCGCCCCCGCCCCCCTAAACGCGCCCCTATGCCTCGTGGACTCTCCATGGGCCCCCCTAACTTGTTCTCGACGCCAACCTCTCCTATAAATACAGAAGCCGCCAGAAAATAACCTAGATCGGGAGTTCCGCCGCCGCAAGCCTCTGTAGCCACCAAAAACCTCTCAGGAGTCTGTTCCGGCACCCTAACGGAGGGGGAAATCATCACCGGTGGCCATCTTCATCATCCCCATGCTCTCCATGACGAGGAGGGAGTAGTTCACCCTCAGGGCTGAGGGTATGTACCAGTAGATATGTGTTTGATCTCTCTCTCTCTCGTATTCTTGATATGGCACGATCTTGATGTACTGCGAGCTTTGATATTATAGTTGGATCTTATTATGTTTCTCCCCCTCTACTCTCTTGTAATGGATTGTGTTTTCCCTTTGAATTTATCTTATCGGATTGAGTCTTTAAGGATTTGAAAACACTTGATGTATGTCTTGCGTTGGATACATGTGGTGACAATGGGGTATTTTATTGATTCACTTGATGTATGTTTTGGTGATCAACTTGCGGGTTTCATGACCTTGGGAATCTATGCATAGGGGTTGGCACACGTTTTCGTCTTGACTCTCCGGTAGAAACTTTGGGGCACTCTTTGAAGTTCTTTGTGTTGGTTTGAATAGAGCAGCTTCTTCTTGCTGGTTACTCATGTCTACTATGCAACCTTCTTCTTGTAGACGCTGTTGGGCCTCCAAGTGCAGAGGTTTGTAGGACAGTAGCAAATTTCCCTCAAGTGTATGACCTCAAGTTTATCAATCCATGGGAGGCGTAGGATGAAGATGGTCTCTCTCAAACAACCCTGCAACCAAATAACAAAGAGTCTCTTGTGTCCGCAACACACACAATACAATGGTAAATTGTATAGGTGCACTAGTTCGGCGAAGAGATCGTGATACAAGCGTAATATGGTTGGTAGATATAGGTTTTTGTAATCTTAAAATATAAAAATAGCAAGGTAGCAAGTAGTAAAAGTGAGCGAAAACGGTATTGCAATGCTTCCAAACAAGGCCTAGGGTTCATACTTTCCCTAGTGAAAGTTCTCTCAACAAGGAGATAACATAATTAGATCATATAACAATCCCTCAACGTGCAACAAAGCGTCACTCCAAAGTCACTAATAGAGGAGCGAAGAGATTATTGTAGGGTACGAAACAACCTCAAAACTATTCTTTCCGATCAATCCATTGGGATATTCCTATAAGTGTCACAAACAGCCCTAGAGTTCATAGTAAAATAACACCTTAAGACAAGAATGAACCAAAACCCTAATATCACCTAGATACTCCAATGTCACCTCAAGTATCCGCGGGTATGATTATACGATATGCATCACACAATCTCAGATTCATCTATTCAAACCAACACAAAGTACTTCATAGAGTGCCCCAAAGTTTCTACCGGAGAGTCAAGATGAAAACGTGTGTCAACCCCTATGCATAGATTCCCAAGGTCACGGAAGCCGCAAGTTGATCACCAAAACATACATCAAGTGGATCAACAGAATACCCCATTGTCACCATGGGTATCCCACGCAAGATATACATCAAGTGTTCTCAAATGCTTAAAGACTCAATCCGTTAAGATAACTTCAAAGGGAAAACTCAATCGATTACAAGAAGGTAGAGGGGGAGAAACATCATAAGATTCAACTATAATAGCAAAGCTCGCGGTACATCAAGATCGTGCCATATCAAGAACACGAGAGAGAAAGAGAGAGAGAGAGAGAGAGAGAGAGAGAGAGAGATAGAGAGTGAGAGAGAGAGATCAAACACATAGCTACTAGTACATACCCTTAGCCCTGAGGGTGAACTACTCCCTCCTCGTCATGGAGAGCGCTGGGATGATGAAGATGGCCATTGGTGATGATTCCCCCCTCAGGCAGGGTGCCGGAACGGGGTCTAGATTGGTTTTTGGTGGCTATAGAGGCTTGCGGCGGTGGAACTCCCGATCTAGGTTATGTTCTGGAGGTTTGGGGATTTATAGGAGAGGTTGGCATCGAGAACAAGTGAGGGGGCCCCATGGAGAGTCCAAAAGGCACAGGGGCGTGCCCTAGGGGGGTGGGTGCGCCCTCCACCCTCGTGGAGCCCACGGGCCTCCCCTCTAGTAACTCTTCGTTCCAGTATTTTTTATATTTTCCAGAAAAAATCTCCGTTGAATTTCAGCGCATTCTGGGAACTTTTATTTCTACACAAAAACAACATCATGGTAGTTCTGCTGGAAACAGCGTCAGTCCGGGTTAGTTCTAATCAAATCATGCCAAAATCATGTAAAAGTATTGTAAACATGGCATGAATACATAAAAAATTATAGATACGTTGGAGACATATCAGCATCCCCAAGCTTAATTCCTGCTCGTCCTCGAGTAGGTAAATGAAAAAAACATAATTTTTGATGTGGAATGCTACCTAACATATTTATCAATGTAATCTTGTTTATTGTGGCAACAATATTCAGATCCATAAGATTCAAAACAAAAGTTTAATATTGACATAAAAATAATAATACTTCAAGCATACTAACAAAGCAATCATGTCTTCTCCAAATAACATGGCCAAAGAAAGCTATCCCTACAAAATCATATAGTCTGGCTATGCTCTGTCTTCATCACACAAAATATTTAAAGCATGCACAAACCCGATGACAAGCCAAGAAATTGTTTCATACTTTTGATGTTCTCAAACCTTTTCAATATTCACACAATACATGAGCGTGAGCAAGGTTGGAAAAAGCGGTAGGCGTAAGCGAGGCGGTTAGCCTTTGTCTAGCACCTAAGCGGTGCTTAAGCGCCCTAGGCGCAACCTAGGCGATTATATAATTTTTACTATTAGGGTGTATATATGTGGTTATTATATGCGTATTTTATTAATTTAGGGCATATAAGTATGTTAACGACCAGCTACTCTAATTGGAATATGGCCTTTTGGCATATCAGTGCAATATGGCATGATTTCTCGTCTGTGTAGACAATTTCTTACTTGCTCTGCCTAGACTTCTGCTTATGCCCTAGGCGAGGCGTTGGGCCATTGCCTAGCGCCTAGGCGTGCCTAAGCGCCTCCTAGGCACTGCCTTTTCCAACAGAGAGCGTGAGCCATGGACATAGCACTATAGGTAGAAGAGAATATGGTGGTTGTGGAGAAGACAAAAAGGGAGAAGATAGTCTCATATCAACTAGGGGTATCAATGGGCGATGGAGATGCCCATCAATAGATATCAATGTGAGTGAGTAGGGATTGCCATGCAACAGATGCACTAGAGCTCAAAGCTCAAAAAGAAACAAAGTAGGTGTGCATCCAACTTGCTTGCTCACAAAGACCTAGGGCAATTTGAGGAAGCCCATCATTGGAATATACAAGCCTAGTTCTATAATGAAAACTTCCCACTAGTATATGAATGTGACAACATAGGAGACTCTCTATCATGAAGGTCATGGTGCTACTTTCAAGCACAAGTGTTGTAAAGGGATAGTAGCATTGCCCCTTCCCTCTTTTTCTCTTATTTTTTTCTTTTTCTTTTTTCTTTTTTTGTTGGGCCTTCTTTTTTTCCCTCTTTTATTTTTATTTTATTTTTTTCATCCGGAGTCTCATCTCGACTTGTGAGGGAATCATAGTCTCCATCATCCTTTCCTCACTGGGACAATGCTCTAGTAATGAAGATCATCACACTTTTATTTACTTAGAACTCAAGAATTACAACTCGATACTTAGAACAAAATATGACTCTATATGAATGCCTCCGGCGGTGTACTGGGATGTGCAATGATTCAAGAGTGACTGATGTCTACTACACAACCTTCTTCTTGTAGACGTTGTTGGGCCTCCAAGTGCAGAGGTTTGTAGGACAGTAGCAAATTTCCCTCAAGTGGATGACCTAAGTTTTATCAATCCGTAGGAGGCATAGGATGAAGATGGTCTCTCTCAAACAACCCTGCAACCAAATAGCAAAGAGTCTCTTGTGTCCCCAACCCACCCAATACAATGGTAATTTGTATAGGTGTACTAGTTCGGCAAAGAGATGGTGATACAAGTGCAATATGGATGATAGATAAAGGTATTTGTAATCTGAAATTATAAAAACAACAAGGTAGCAAGCGATAAAAGTGAGTGTAAACTGTATTGCAATGGTAGGAAACAAGGCCTAAGGTTCATACTTTCACTAGTGCAAGTTCTCTCAACAATAATAACATAACTAGATCATATAACTATCCCTCAACATGCAACAAAGAGTCACTCCAAAGTCACTAATAGCGGAGAACAAACGAAGATATTATGGTAGGGTACAAAACCACCTCAAAGTTATCCTTTTTGATCTATCTATTCAAGAGTCCGTAGTAAAATAACATGAAGCTATTCTTTCCGTTCGATCTATCATAGAGTTCATACTAGAATAACGCCTTGAGACACAAATCAATCAAAACCCTAATGTCACCTAGATACTCCATTGTCACCTCAAGTATCCGTGGGCATGATTATACGATATGCATCACACAATCTCAGATTCATCTATTCAACCAACACAAAGTACTTCAAAGAGTGCCCCAAAGTTTCTACCGGAGAGTCAAGACGAAAACGTGTGCCAACCCCTATGCATAGATTCCCAAGGTCACGGAACCCGCAAGTTGATCACCAAAACATACATCAAGTTGATCACGTGAATATCCCATTGTCACCATAGATAAGCACGACAAAACATACATCAAGTGTTCTCAAATCCTTAAAGACTCAATCCGATAAGATAACTTCAAAGGGAAAACTCAATCCATTACAAGAGAGTAGAGGGGGAGAAACATCATAAGATCCAACTATAATAGCAAAGCTCGCGATACATCAAGATCGTGCCAAATCAATAACACTAGAGAGAGAGAGAGATCAAACACATAGCTACTGGTACATACCCTCAGCCCCGAGGGTGAACTACTCCCTCCTCGTCATGGAGAGCGCCGGGATGATGAAGATGGCCACCGATGAGGGATCCTTGTTACGTCTCCAATGTATCTATAATTTTTGATTGTCCCATGCTATTATATTACCTGTTTTGGATGTTTATGGGCTTTATTTTATAAATTTATATCATTTTTGGGACTAACCTACTAACCGGAGGCCTAGCCCGTATTGCTGTTTTTTTACATATTTCAGTATTTCGAAGAAAAGGAATATCAAACGGAGTCCAAACGGAATGAAACCATCGGGAGCGTGATTTTTGGAACGAACGTGATCCGGAGAACTTGGAGTGCAAGTCAAGAAGCAAACGAGGAGGCCAGGAGATAGGAGGGCGCCCCCACCCCTCCTGGGCGCGCCCCCTATCTCCTCGGCCCCTCGAGCGGCCACCGACGTACTTCTTCCTCCTATATAAGCCTACATACCCCAAAAACATCCAGGGAGCCACCTAAGAAATATTTCCACCACCGTAACCTTCTATATCCGCTAGATCCCATCTTGGAGCCGTCGCCGGCGTTCTGCCGGAGGGGGAATTCACCACGGAGGGCTTCTACATCAACACCATATCCCTTCCGATGAGTTGTGAGTAGTTTACCACAAACCTTCGGGTCCATAGTTATTAGCTAGATGGCTTCTTCTCTCTTTTTGGATCTCAATACAATGTTCTCCCCCTCTCTTGTGGAGATCTATTCGATGTAAACTCTTTTTGCAGTGTATTTGTCGAGATCCGATGAATTGTGGGTTTATGATCAAGTTTATCTATGAGAAATAGTTGAATCTTCTCTGAATTCTTTTATGTATGATTGAGTTATCTTTGCAAGTCTCTTCGAATTATCGGTTTCGTTTGGCCTACTAGATTGATCTTTCTTGCCATGGGAGAAGTGCTTAGCTTTGGGTTCAATCATGCGGTGTCCTTACCCAGTGACAGAAAGGGTTGCAAGGCACACATTCTATTGTTGCCATCGAGGATAGAAAGATGGGGTTTATATCATATTGCTTGAGTTTATCCCTGTACATCATGTCATCTTTCTTATTGTGTTACTCTGTTCTTATGAACTTAATACTCTAGATGCATGCTGGATAGCGGTCGATGTGTGGAGTAATAGTAGTAGATGCAGGCAGGAGTCGGTCTACTTGTCACGGACGTGATGCCTATATACATGATCATGCCTAGATAATCTCATAATTATTCGCTTTTCTATAAATTGCTCGATAGTAATTTGTTCACCCACCGTAATACTTATGCTATCTTGAGAGAAGCCTCTAGTGAAACCTATGCCCCCCGGGTCTATATTTTATCATATAAGCTTTCAATCTACTTTTATTTGCATCTTTATTTTCTGCATCTATATAATAAAATACCGAAAATATATTTATCTTATCATATTATCTCTATCAGATCTCACATTCGCAAGTGGCCCTGAAGGGATTGACAACCCCTTTATCACGTTGGTTGCAAGTTCTTTGTTTGTTTGTGTAGGTTCATGGGACTTGTGAGGAGCCTCCTACTGAATTGATACCTTCGTTCTCAAAAACTGAGGGAAATACTTACGCTACTGTGTTGCATCACCCTTTCCTCTTCAAGGAAAACCAACGCAAGCTCAAGACGTAGCAAGAAGGATTTCTGGCGCCGTTGCCGGGGAGGTCTGCGCTCAAGTCAAGACATACCAAGTACCCATCACAAACTCGTCTGCCTCGCATTTACATTATTTTCCATTTGCCTCTCGTTTTCCTCTCCCTCACTTCACCCTTGCCGTTTTATTCACCCTTCTTCTGTTTGTCTTTTCATTTGTATTGATGTCTTACTTGGCTCGTTTGCTCGTTTGATTGGAATAGTTGTTTATTTATTGCTAAACAAAGAACCTAAGATCTATGGATCCTCATCTGCTTGCTAATCTTTTTAAGGGATCCAATTATGATGAACCAATTGCTAGTGAGTTTTGTGCACTAGATTATCTTTATAAAGCTTTGCTCGAAATTTGTGAATCTAAAAATTATGGTGAAGAAATTTATGAAGAGATTCACGATAAATCCTTGAATAAAAAGCATGATTGCAATGATTTTACTATAATTCTCTTGATGCAAATTGTGCCAATAATATGCAAAACCCTAAGGTTGGGGATGCTAGTTTTGCTATGTCTACTACTTGTTGGAATGATCATGATTGGGGTGATTCTTCTTTTGATCTTGAAAATTTGTTTAACCCCCATGATGAATATGATATTGATTATAATGTTTGCAATAATACTGAAAGTGGGCTTGGAAGAGTGTCAACTTTACATCCCACATATTTGGATAATGTTCAATCTTATGAAGTTTTTGATAAAAGTGGGTTTGGAGAAGTCATGACTTTAGTTAATGTTAATCCCACCATTTTGGAAGAGTGTCAACTTTGCATGCATGTGGATCGTGTTGAGAATATGTTATGTGATAGCTATTGCATTGAATTTTCTTACGATCCCACATATAATTACTATGAAAGAGGAAAATATGGTTGTAGAAATTTTCATGTTACTAAATTACCTCTCTTCATGTTGAGATTGCTATCATCTCTTTGTTCTTCCTTGCATATGCTTGTTTTTGCCTGACTTAATAATTTGTTTGCTTACAAGATGCCTATGCATAGGAAGTATGTTAGACTTAGATGTTTTTTTCACATGCTACATGATGCTCTCTTTGTGCTTCAATTCTTGTCTTTCATGTGAGCATCATTGAAATCTCAATGCCTAGCTAAATAGGCTTTAAAGAAAAGCGCTTGTTGGGAGACAACCCAATATTTTTCCTTGCTGTTATTCAATAAATTTTGCATCTACTTTCTGTTTCTATGTGTTTTCTTGTTTTAATTAGTGTTTGTGCCAAGTAGAACCTATAGGATAACCTATGATGATAGTTGATTCGATTCTGCTGAAAAACAGAAACTTTGCACTCACGAGAAAACAATAAATAAACCACAGAAACGTGCTTTTGCATTGATTCTTTTTGCTACTGATCAATAGAAAAATTGTTTAGGACGTCATATTTTGGTAGGATTTTTGGAGTTACAGAAGTAACCAAAAGTTACAGATTGCTACAGTCTGTTCTGTTTTTGACAGATTCTGCCTTTCGTGTGTTGTTTGCTTATTTTGATGCATCTATGGCTAGTATGTAAGGGTATGAACCATAGAGAACTTGGAATACAGTAGGTTTAACACCAATATAAATAAAGAATGAGTTAATTACAGTACCTTATGTGGTGGTTTTTCTCTCTTGCACTAACGGAGCTTATGATATTTCCTGTTGAGTTGTGTGTTGTGAAGTTTTCAAGTTTTGGGTAAAGATTTGATGGACTATGGAATAAGGAGTGGCAAAAGCCTAAGCTTGGGGATTCCCAAGGCACCCCAAGATATTCAAGAATAGCCAAAAGCCTAATCTTGGGGAATCCCCGGAAGGCATCCCCTCTTTCGTCTCCGTTCATTGGTAACTTTACTTGGAGCTATATTTTTATTCGCCACATGATATGTGTTTTGCTTGGAGTATCGTGTGTTATATTAGTATTTTCTTTTTAGTTTACCACAATCATACTTGCTGTAACACACCTTTTCGGAGAATCCTACTTGATTGAAATTTATTAGAATATGCTATGTGCTTCACTTATATCTTTTGAGCTAGATAGTTTTTGCTCTAGTGCTTCACTTATATCTTCTAGAGCATGGCAGTGGATTAATTTTGAAGAAATTGTTGGTCTATCATGCTTCACTTATATTATTTTGAGAGTCTTTTAGAACAGCATGGTATTTGCTATGGTTATAAATTGGTCCTAGAATGATGAGCATCCAAGTTGGGTATAATAAAAACTATCATAGGGAGTGAATTGGATGCTATGATCAATTTGATGCTTGATAATTGTTTTGAGATATAGAGGTGGTAATGTTAGAGTCATGCTAGTGGGTAATTATGAAATTGAAAAATACTTGTGTTGAAGTTGGCAAGTCTCGTAGCATGCACGTATGGTAAAAGTTGTGTGACAAATTTGTTGAATGAGGTGCTCTTTTAATTGTCTTCCTTATGAGTGGAGGTCGGGATCGCGCGATGGTTAACTCCTACCAACCCTTCCCCTAGGAGCATGCGTAGTAGTACTTTGCTTCGAGGTCTAAGTAGACTTTTGCAATAAGTATATATATGAGTTCTTTATGACTAATGTGAGTCCATAGATATACGCACACTCACCCTTCCACTTTGCTAGCCTCTATTATATCGCGCAACTTTCGCCGGTATCATGCACCCATTATTTACCTTCCTCAAACCAGCCACCATACCTACCTATTATGGCATTTCTATAGCCATTCCGAGATATATCGCCATGCAACTTTCCACCGTTCCGTTTATTATGACACGCTCCATCATTGTCATATTGCTCTTTGCATGATCATGTAGTTGACATCATATTTGTGGCAAAGCCACCTTCATAATTTTCATACATGTTGCTCTTGATTCATTGCATATCCCGGTACACCGCCGGAGGCATTCATGTAGAGTCATATCTTGTTCTAGCTTTGAGTTGTAATTCTTGAGTTGTAAATCAATAAAAGTGTGATGATCTTCATAATTAGAGTATTGTCCCAGTGAGGAAAGGATGATGAAGACTATGATTCCCCCACAAGTCGGAATGAGGCTTCGGACTTTATAAAAATAAAAGAGGCCAAAGAAGCCCACCAAAAAAAATAGAAAGGCCAAAAAGAAAAAGGAAAAGAAAGGCCAAAGAAAAAAAGAAAGAAAAAATAAAATGAGAGAAAAAGATAGAAGGGACAATTGCTACTATCTCTTTTCCACACTTGTGCTTCAAAATAGCACCATGATCTTCATGATAGAGAGTCTCCTATGTTGTCACTTTCATATACTAGTGGGAATTTTTCATTATAGAACTTGGCTTGTATATTCCAATGATGGGCTTCCTCTAGATGCCCTAGGTCTTCGTGAGCAAGCAAGTTGGATGCACACCCACTTAGTCTCTTTTGTTGAGCTTTCATATATTTATAGCTCTAGTGCATCTGTTGCATGGCAATCCCTACTCACTCACATTGATATCTATTGATGGGCATCTCCATAGCCCGTTGATACGCCTAGTTGATGTCAGACTATCTTGTCCCTTTTTGTCCTCACAACCACCACCATATACCACCATAGTGCTATGTCCATGGCTTGCGCTCATGTATTGCGTAAGAGTTGAAAAAAGCTGAAGCGCGTTAAAAAGTATGAACCAATTGCTTGGCTGAAACCGGGGTTGTGCATGATGGGAGTACTTTGTGTAATGAAAATGAAGCATGGCCTAACTATATGATTTTGGAGGGATAAGCTTTCTTTGGCTATGCTATTTTGATAGGACATCATTATTCGTTAGTATGCTTCGAAGCATTATTATTTTTATGTTTTATAAGCTTTTATCTTGAATCATTTGGATCTAAACATTCATGCCACAATAAAGAGAAATACATTGAGAATTATGCTAGGTAGCATTCCACATCCAAAATTCTGTTTTTAACATTTACCTACTCGAGGACGAGCAGGAATTAAGCTTGGGGATGCTTGATACGTCTTCAACGTATCTATAATTTTTTATTGTTCCATGCTATTATATTACCTGTTTTGGATGTTTATGGGCTTTATTTTACACATGTATATCATATTTGGGACTAACCTACTAAACGGAGGCCTAGCCCGTATTGCTGTTTTTTCTCTATTTCAGTATTTCGAAGAAAAGGAATATCAAACGGAGTCCAAACGGAATGAAACCTTAGGGAGCGTGATTTTTGGAATGAAGGTGATCAGGAGAACTTGGAGTGCAAGTCAAGAAGCAAACGAGATGGCCAGGAGATAGGAGGGCGCGCCCACCCCTCCTAGGCGCGCCCCCTGTCTCCTCGGCCCCTCGAGCGGCCACCGACGTACTTCTTCGTCCTATATAAGCCTACATACCCTGAAAACATCCAGGGAGCCACCGAAGAAATAATTCCGCCACCGTAACCTTCTGTATCCGCGAGATCCCATCTTGGAGCCGTCGCCGGCGTTCTACCAGAGGGGCAATCCACCACGGAGGGCTTCTACATCAACACCATAGCCCTTCCGATGAGTTGTGATTAGTTTACCAGAGACCTTTGGGTCCATAGTTATGAGCTAGATGGCTTCTTCTCTCTTTTTGGATCTCAATACAATGTTCTCCCCCTCTCTTGTGGAGATCTATTCGATGTAAACTCATTTTGCGGTGTGTTTGCCGAGATCCGATGAATTGTGGGTTTATGATCAAGTTTATCTATGAGAAATAATTGAATCTTCTCTGAATTCTTTTATGTATGATTGAGTTATCTTTGCAAGTCTCTTCGAATTATCGGTCTGGTTTGGCCTACTAGATTGATCTTTCTTGCCATGGGAGAAGTGCTTAGCTTTGGGTTCAATCACGCGGTGTCCTTACCCAGTGACAGAAAGGGTTGCAAGGCACATATTGTATTACTGCCATCGAGGATAAAAATATGGGATTTATATCATATTGCTTGAGTTTATCCCTCTGCATCATGTCATCTTTCTTAATGCGTTACTCTGTTCTTATGAACTTAATACTCTAGATGCATGCTGGATAGGGGTTGATGTGTGGAGTAATAGTAGTAGATGCAGGCGGGAGTCGGTCTACTTGTCACGGACGTGATGCCTATATACATGATCATGCCTAGATAATCTCATAATTATTCGCTTTTCAATAAATTGCTCGACAGTAATTTGTTCACCCACCGTAATACTAATGCTATCTTGAGATAAGCCTCTAGTGAAACCTATGGCCCCGGGGTCTATCTTTTATCATATAAGCTTTCAATCTACTTTTATTTGCATCTTTATTTACTGCATCTATATTATAAAATACCAAAAATATATTTATCTTATCATATTATCTCTATCAGATCTCACTTTCGCAAGTGGCCGTGAAGGGATTGACAACCCCTTTATCGCGTTGGTTGCGAGTTCTCTGTTTGTTTGTGTAGGTTCGTGGGACTTGTGAGGAGCCTCCTACTGGATTGATACCTTGGTTCTCAAAAACTGAGGGAAATACTTACGCTACTGTGCTGCATCACCCTTTCCTCTTCAAGGAAAACCAACGCAACCTTAAGACATAGCAATCCCCCCTCCGGCAGGGTGCCGGAACACGGTCCCGATTGGTTTTTGGTGGCTAAAGAGGCTTGCGGCGGCGGAACTCCCGATCTATCTTGTCCTTCAATGTTTTTAGGGTATATGGAGATGTATAGGCGAAAGAAGTCGGTCAGGGGATCCACGAGGGGCCTACGAGGGTGGAGGGCGCGCCCAGGGGGGCGCGCCCCCTGCCTCGTGGCCTCCTCGAAGCTTCCCTTACATGCACTCCTAGTCCCCTGGATTGCTTCCGTTCCAAAAATAACTTTCCCAAAGGTTTCATTCCGTTTGGACTCCGTTTGATATTCCTTTTCTTCAAAACACTAAAATAGGCAAGAAAACATCAATATGGGCTGGGCCTCCAGTAAATAGATTAGTCCCAAAAATGATATAAAATTGTAGAGTAAAGCCCATAAACATCCAAAACAGATAATATAATAGCATGGAACAATAAAAAAATTTAGATACGTTGGAGACGTATTAGTGACATGTATGAAAAATTATGAATGGTGGCTTTGCCACAAATACGATGTCAACTACATGATCATGCAAAGCAATATGACAATGATGAAGCGTGTCATAATAAATGGAACGATGGAAAGTTGCATGGAAATATATCTCGGAATGGCTATGGAAATGCCATAACAGGTAGGTATGGTGGATCTTTTGAGGAAGGTAATGGTGGGTGTATGGTATTGGGGAAAATTTGCACGACACAAGAGAGGCTAGCAATGGTGGAAGGGTGAGACTGTGTATAATCCATGGACTCAACATTAGTTACCGAAACGAAGTACTACGCGCATGCTCCTAGGGGGATAGATTGGTAGGAAAAGACCATCGCTCGTCCCCCGACCGCCACTCATAAGGAAGGCAATCAATAAATAAATCATGCTCTCACAAGATCAAAGCTATTGAGCAGATTGAGGCACCCCGACGAGTCAAGGACGGCCATAGGCTTGCCGGTTGCGTTGCCGCCCTGAGAAGATTTATCTCTAAATCTGCTGAGCGCGCCCTCCCCTTTTTCAAAATTTTGAAAAGGGTGGGTCCAATAAAATGGACTATGGAGGCAGAGGCAGTGCTTCAAGATTAAAAGAGGTACCTCTCCTCTACGCTAATACTAGTCGCGCCCAAACCACAATAGTCATTGCTGTTTTATTTGGCAGCAACAAATAAAGTGGTCAGTGCTGCGCTAGTGAGAAAGAGAGGCTGAGGAAGAGGCGGCGGCAGCGGCAAGGCCATCAGATGAGGAACCAGGGCCAGCAGGGCATGATGCCGAAGCCAGCAAGGCAGAACCACCGACAGGGTCCGGTCCCGACAAGATAAAGTTTGCGCAAATGAGAAAAGTAAAGCAGAAGAAGAAGGTGGTGCAGCACCCAGTCTACTTTTTCAGCTCCCTCTTGCAGGGGGGCTAGGTCAACGTATTCTGGCATGCAGAAGTTTCTTTTCGGCCTTCTTATGGCCTCGAGAGAGCTGCGCCACTGTTTTTAAGCACGTGAGATCACCGTTGTCACTCACCTCCCGTTGCAATGAATCTTGCACAACCCAGATGCAACTGGGAGGATTGTGGAGTGGGTGTTGGAGCTGCCGAGCTTTGCGCTCAAATTTTAAAGTACTTTGACGATCAAGAGCAGAGCTTTCGCAGAGTTCATAGCAGAATGGACATCCACGCCCGACAAAGAAGTTCAAGAGACCACCCTTCCCAGCAAAGAGGCAAGTAGTCACTGGATTATGTACTTTGATGGGTCTTTCTCGTTACAAGGTGCTGGTGTCGGCATGCTGCTCGTTGCGCCCACCGGAGAGCGCCTCAAGTACGTAGTCCAGATGCACTTTTCCCGGGAGAGGTCGACAAACAACACCGCAGAGTACGAGGGGCTTCTTGTCGATCTCAGGATCACGGTGGACCTAGGAATTAGGAAGCTTTTTGTCAGGGGAGATTCACAACTTGTCGTCAAGCAAGTAAACAAGGATTATCAGAGCCCGCTGATGGAGGCTTACGTGGATGAAGTGAGTAAGTTGGAAGAGCACTTTGACGGTCTACAAGGAGAGCATGTTCCTCGAGCAGAGAACATCATTGCCGATGACTTGTCAAAGAGCGCTTCCCTCAAGCTACCTGTGGAACCAGGGACTTTCGTGCTTCAATTAACTCAACCATCCATCGAACCATCAACAGAGAAGAACAAGCGAAGGAAGGCGGGCCCCGCCAAATACTTTCCCACAGAGCTCCCAGGAGCCGCCGGCAAGGAAGTTGTCGGGTACCCCAAGCTTGCCGAGGAGCAGGAGCCTGCAGCAGAGTCCCAAGCTCTTGTCGTAGAGACAGTTGCCCCCGTGAGAGAAGACATGCCTCTAGTCCTTGCCGTCGAGGCTCAGGCTCTAGCATGGGCACAACATACAGTCTGTTTCCTCCAAGCAGGGGAGCTCCCTGAGGAGCAGGAAGAAGCAGAGAAAGTAGCATGTCGGTCTAGCATGTGCCAGTTGGTGGATGATGTCCTTTATAGAAGGAGGCCGAATGACGTGAAATTGAACTGTATTCCTCGGGAGGACGGAGTGGAGGTGTTGGCAGAGAAACACGAAGGCATATGTGGCTCCCACATAGGGTCAAGAGCCCTTGCCAGCTAGACATTCCGGCAAGGTTTCTTCTGGCCCACTGCCCTCTAGAATGCAACAGCACTAGTAACCAAGTGTGAGGTGTGCCAGTTTCATTCAAAGAAGCTTCATCAACCAGCTCAAGCCCTTCAAACAATCCATCTTTCCTGGCCATTTTTGGTCTGGGGGCTCGGTATACTGGGCACCTTTCCCCGTGTTGTCGGGGGCTTTGAGTACTTGTACGTTGCGATTAAGAAGTTCACAAAGTGGCCAGAAGTGGAGCCAGTGAGAAAGGTGACAACACAGTTGGCCGGTAAGTTCTTCAAAGGACTCGTTTTCCGTTTTGGTGTGCCAAACAGAGTCATCACCGACAAAGGCACACAGTTCACGAGACGCAACTTCATGCAGCATATCCAAGACCTTGGTAGCAAAGTTTACTTTGCTTCTGTTGCTCATCCAAGAAGCAACGGCCAGGAGGAAAGGGCAAATGCTGAAGTGTTGCGAGGCCTCAAAATGAGAACTTTTGATAGGCTGCGCAAGTGCCGGAGGTGCTGGATTGATGAATTGCCAATGGATCTTTGGTCAATCAGAACCACACCAAATCGAGCCACTGGCCAGACACCCTTTACCCTGGTATATGGGGCAGAAGCAGTTCTCCCCATGGAACTCATATACGGGTCAACTCGAGTGATCGCTTATGATGAGCTTGAGCAAGAGCAGTTGCACCAAGATGATGCAACACTCCTTGAGAAAGATCGTCTTTGAGCTGCTGTGCGACCCGCTCACTACCAGCAAGCCTTGTGCCGCTATCATAGCCGCAAGGTTCACGCCCGAATCCTTGAGGAAGGCGACCTTGTTCTTTGGCGTGTTCAGTCCGCCAAGAATCCAAACAAGTTGACGCAAAAGTGGGAAGACCCCTATCAGGTAATACAAGTCACCAGGCCTGGCGCCGTCCGCCTGGAGACCGAAGATGGCATTCCGGTGAGTAACTCCTGGAATATCAAACATCTTCACAAGTTTTACCCTAGGGCGCGGTTGCCGGGAGCTCCGGCAACCCCCCTTTTGTACTAGCCTTGCCGACAAGGCATGTAACCCTATGTACAGAGCCAGGCGCAGACCCTGTGCGCAGCCGGATAGTTTTTAGCATGTACCACTAGTAGAAAACAGGGCTACTGTTCGGGCCTGGCCATCCCATTAGTCCCGGTTCTTCAAGAACCGGGACCCATGGGGCGTATAAGACCCGGTTCATGAGCCCAGGGGGCCGGCTGGGGCCTCGTGGGCATTGGTCCCGGTTCGTGTGGATCCTTTTGTCCCGGTTCAAGCCACGAACCGGGACCAATGGTCCTAGCTCCTGGCCCACAACCATTGGTCCCGGTTCATGGCTTGAACTAGGACAGAAGGGGGAGCTTTAGTCCCGGTTCATGCCACGAACCGGGACAAATAACTAGCCTATATATACCCACCGCCGTGGTAGAGCACTCCACAGTGCTCTGTTTTTTAATCCGGCGAGGAGAGGGCATTTGGGTGCTCTAGTTCACCTCCTATGCACATGAGGTGTTCGATGAAATGCCCGAGCCACACTAGTTAAGCTTTCTCTTCTCAAAGCTCGACCTCGGAGCTCCATTTTTTTTGAGATTTGTCTAGATTTAGCGGTCCGTCACGGCCCGTCCCCATTTTCACCGCCGTTGATCGCCCGCGCCGATATCGTCGCCGGCACCACCGTGGTGAGCCTCTTGTTCTTATCTTCTTTTTGATACTTGTATGATTTTCTGAATTTTGACACACATAATTATATATAATGCACGCAGATGAACCGGCAATAGATGTATGGTGACAGACACACCTCCAAGTACATTAAGGGCGTGCATAATTTTCTCGAAGTGGCTGAGGCAAACAAGCAGAATGGTTTTATGTGTTGTCCATGCACTAAATGTGGAAATACGAAGTCTTACTCTGACCAGAAAATCCTTCACATCCACCTGCTTTACAAGGGTTTCATGCCACACTATAATGTTTGGACGAGGCACAGAGAAATGGGGGTTACGATGGAAGACGACGAAGAAGAAGAGGACGATGACAACTAAGTGCCCCCTGAATACGGTGATGTTGCAATGAGGGGAGCTGCTGAAGATCAAGAGGAACCAGACGATGTGCCCAATGATGCTGCAACGGGGGAAGCTGCTGAAGATCAAGAGGAACCAGACGATGTGCCCGATGATGATCTCCGCCGGGTCATTATCGATGCAAGGACGCAATGCAAAAGTCAAAAGGAGAAGCTGAAGTTCGATCGCATGTTAGAGGATCACAAAAAAGGGTTGTACCCCAATTGCAAAGATGGCAACACAAAGCTGGGTACCGTACTGGAATTTCTGCAGTGGAAGGCAGAGAATGTTGTGCCTGACAAAGGATTTGAGAAGCTACTGAAAATATTGAAGAAGAAGCTTCCAAGGGATAATGAATTGCCCGATAGTACGTACGCAGCAAAGAAGGTTGTATGCCCTCTAGGATTGGAGGTGCAGAAGATACATGCATGCCCTAATGACTGCATCCTCTACCGCGGTGCATACGAGGATTTGAACGCATGCCCGGTATGCGGTGCATTGCGGTATAAGATCAGACGAGATAACCCTGGTGATGTTGACGGCAAGCCCCATAGGAAGAGAGTTCCTGCGAAGGTGATGTGGTATGCTCCTATAATACCACGGTTGAAACGACTATTCAGAAACAAAGAGCATGCCAAGTTGATGCGATAGCACAGTGAGGACCATAAGAAAGACGGGAAGTTGAGAGCACCCGCTGATGGGTCGCGGTGGAGAAAAATCGAGAGAGAGTACTGGGTTGAGCTTGCACGTGACCCAAGGAACGTATGGTTTGGTTTAAGCGCGAATGGAATTAATCCTTTCGGGGAGCAGAGCAGCAATCACAGCACCTGGCTCGTGACTCTATGTATGTATAACCTTCCTCCTTGGATGTGCATGAAGCGTAAGTTCATTATGATGCCAGTTCTCATCCAAGGCCCTAATTAAGCAACCCGGCAACGACATTGATGTGTACCTAAGGCCATTAGTTAAAGAACTTTTACAGTTGTGGAACGGAAACGGTGTACGTGTGTGCGATGAGCACAGACAGGAGGAATTTAACCTAGACGTGTTGCTGTTTGTAACCATCAACAATTGGCCCGCTCTCAGTAACCTTTCAGGACAGACAAACAAGGGATACCACGCATGCACGCACTGTTTAGCTGACACCAAAAGTATATACCTGGGAAGCTGCAGGAAGAATGTGTACCTGGGCCATCATCGATTTCTTCTGACCAACCATCAATGTCGAAAGAAAGGCAAGCATTTCAAAGGTGGGGCGGGTCACCGGAAGAAGCCCGCCATGCATACTGGTGATTATGTACTTGTTATGGTCAATGATTTACACGTAATCTTTGGAAAGGGTCCCGGTGGACTAGCTGTTCCGAGTGACGTTGAGGGACACGCACCCATGTGGAAGAAGAAATCTATATTTTGGGACCTACCCTACTGGAAAGACCTAGAGGTCCGCTCTTCGATCGACGTGATGCACATGACAAAGAACCTTTGCGTGAACCTGCTAGGCTTCTTGGGCGTGTATGGGAAGACAAAAGATACAGCTGAGGCACGGGAGGACATGCAACGTTTGCACGAAAAAGGTGGCATGCCTCCAAAGCAGTATGAAGGTCCTGCCAGCTATGCTCTTACCAAAGAAGAAAAGGAAATCTTCTTTGAATGCCTGCTTAGTATGAAGGTCCCGACTAGCTTCTCCTCGAATATAAAGGGAATAATAAATATGGCAGAGAAAAAGTTTCAGAACTTAAAGTCTCATGACTGCCACGTGATTATGACGCAACTGCTTCTAGTTGCATTGAGGGGGCTTCGACCGGAAAACGTCTGATTAGCCATTGTGAAGCTATGTGCATTCCTCAATGCAATCTCTCAGAAGGTGATCGATCCAAAAATCATACCAAGGCTAAGGAGTGATGTGGTGCAATGTGTTGTCAGTTTCGAGCTGGTGTTCCCACCATCCTTCTTCAAGATCATGACGCACGTCCTAGTTCATCTAGTTGACGAGATTGTCATTCTAGGCCACGTATTTCTACACAATATGTACCCCTTTGAGAGGTTCATGGGAGTCCTAAAGAAATATGTCTGTAACCGCGCTAGGCCAGAAGGAAGCATCTCCATGGGCCATCAAACAGAGGATGTCATTGGGTTTTGTGTTGACTTCATTCCTGGCCTTAAGAAGATAGGTCTCCCTAAATCGCGGTATGAGGGGAGACTGACTGGAAAAGGCACGCTTGGAGGGGAGACAATAATATGCAGGTACGGATATTCTTGGTCTCAAGCACACTGCAGAGTTCTACAGAACTCTACCTTGGTGACCCCTTATGTCGATGAACACAAGAACAGACTGCGCTACAAACACCCGGAGCAGTGCGATGACTGGATTACATGTGAACACATCAGGACTTTCAGCAGTTGGTTGGAAACACATCTCAGAGGTGAAAACACTGTTTGTGATGAGCTGTACTCGTTGTCCAGGGGACCATCTTCGACTGTAATGATTTGGAAAGGATACGAGATAAATGGGAATACATTTTACATGATCGCCCAAGATCAAAAGAGCACCAACCAAAATAGCGGTGTCCGCTTTGATGCATCCACCGAGAGGTGAAAGGACACATATTATGGTTACATAGTGGACATATGGGAACTTGACTACGGAGTATATTTTAAGGTCCCTTTGTTTAAATGCAAATGGGTCAATCTGTCAGGAGGCGGGGTACAGGTAGACCCACAGTACGGAATGACAACAGTGGATCTGAATAATCTTGGGTACACTGACGAACCATTCGTCCTAGCCAATGATGTGGCACGGGTTATCTATGTGAAGGACATGTCTACCAAACCGAGAAAAAGAAAAAATAAGGAAGCGAATACGTCATACGATGAGCCAAAGCGCCACATAGTTCTTTCAGGAAAAAGGGACATCATGGGAGTGGAGGGCAAGACAGACATGTCCGAGGATTATGAAAAGTTTCATGAAATTCCTCCCTTCAAAGTCAAGGCTGACCCAAGCATCCTGATAAATGATGAAGATTATCCATGGTTACGGTGCAATAAGGAAAGGACACAAGCGAAGAAAAACTGAAGACTTTGTCCACAACTATTATGATGATACCATGCCAACTTTTAACCTTTTCGTAGTTCATTTGAAATGCCTGTTGTAACAGACAAGTTTCCGTATGAAATCCTGATACTTCGAAAGAGATTGTCCGTTTTGTACATGAAGTGCATCTAGTTTTTGCTGTAACCCTCTCAACTTTCTTGCACATGCTATGTGGATGAAATGATGATACCATGCCAACTTCCAACCTTTTCAGAGTTCATTTGAAATGCTTTTAAATTTCAGGGTCTTATAGCTCAAATAATCAGTAAATGCATGAAAAATAACAAATGAAGTCAGAAAGGGTTGAAAATTGATGATGTGGCTTTGAATGGCGCATTTTGAACACACAAAAAGTCAGGAGTTCAAATAAGTTTAAAAAAATGAAATCCCTGTGTAACAGATGAGTTTCCGTATGAAACCCCGATGCTTCGAAAGAGATTGTCCATTTTGTACACGAAGTGTATCCATTTTTTCCCATAACCCTCTCAACTTTTTAGCACATGCTATGTGGGTGAGATGATGATACCATGCCAACTTTCAACATTTTCAGAGTTCATTTGAAATGCTTTTCAATTTCAAGGTCTTATAGCTCAAAAAACCCAATAAATGCTTTTATAAAACTCTAATAGCAAAAGGAATCAACTAAAAAGCTTTTATAAACCTCTAGTATTTTTTAAACTAAAATTATATAAAATTTATGCAACTAAAATTTTCAAAGTATTTTCTGTTCAAAACATGAAAAGCATAAATAATTATCATAAAGAATTTTTTGTTAGAAACTTTAGTAGCAAAAAGAATTGTCATAAAGATTTTTTTTGAGAGAAACTAAAATAACAAAATCTGTTTTTCAATATAATGATAAAACGCAGTAATATTAAATAGCGGGAAAAAGAATCACTCCAAATATATTTTTAGTTGCATAAATATTATAATTATTCAAATTTGGAAACTAATGGAGTAACAGAAAGATTATATTTATTCTGTGCTAAAAGAAAAAAAGAATAAAAAATAAAGCAAAAATCAAAAGAAAATAAATAATTCAAAGCAAAAAATAAAACAAAAAAATAAAAAAAGTGCCACCTAAAGGGCCATCATGGCCTGAATACGACTAGAAACCCAACAATGGGTTGGGATTCAGGCCCGTAGTAGGCCCAATAGGCCCACATGCACATGTAGTGCGTTTAGGCCCGTAAGCCTGCATTTCAGAGGAGCTCGAGAGGGCAGCGGGACTAGGGCTTATAAACCACTCTCGAGCTCCCTCAACTAGCGAGGTGGGACTAAACTCTCGTGTCGCGATGCGGGCAGCACAAGGCCTTTAGTCCCGGTTGGTGCCACCAACCGGGACTAAAGGGGCACATTGGTCCCGGTTGGTGCCACAAATCGGTACCAATGCCCCACCTTTAGTCCTGGTTGGTGCCACCAACCAGGACCAAAGGCCTCTGCTTCTGAAAAGAGGCCTTTGGTCCCGGTTGGTGGCACCAACCGGGACTAAAGGGGGGCATTGGTCCCGGTTGGTGCCACGAACCGGGACCAATGCTCTGCCTATATAAGTAGCACTCGTGAAAATTTGGTCCAGTTCGTTCTTCCCTGGCCGACGCCGCCAGGCTGCCCGTCTCCGCCTCGTCGTCGCCGTCGTCGCCCCGCGCCGTCCCGCGCCACCTCGACGCCGTCACCACCCCCACCCCCGCGCCCCGTGCCCTGCGACGCCGCCGGCCCCTACCCATCGCCGCCCCGCCCCGCGCCGCACCTCACCGTCGACCGTCGACGCGCCGCCCCTCACGCACCATCGCTGTCGCCCTCGCCGCGCCCCTCACGCCATCGCCATCCTGTGAGCAAAAATTTTGCTAATTTAATTTTATGTAGTAGTTAATTTAGATGTGTAGTATAATTTATATGTGTAGTTAATTGAGTTAGGTTTTATTAGATTTTTTGTAGTTCATAGATTTTTTTGTTAGATGTGTAGTTCATAGATTTTTCTGTTAGATTTGTTTTCATATTGTGTAATTTGTTCATATTGTGTTAGATATTTTTTTCTGTTAATAGATTTTTTTTGGTGATATTATTGTTGAATATGCATGTTTGTATGTTCATATATATGCAAAGATCGAATATGTCAATTTATTATTATTTTTTTCTGTTCATAGAATTTTTATGATTTTTTTCTGTTGTAATTTCGTTCATAGAATTTTAATGATTTTTTTGTTCATAGAATTTTCTTTCTCAATTTATGTATATGCTCATATTGTGTATGTATAGGAAAATTGCGCATGATCAAAGTCATTTATGAATATGTTCATATTTGGAATAGAGGAAAAAGGGAAATAATAAGAGAAAGCGTTAATATAATTAGTTAGAATAATAATAGAACTATAGTTAAACTAGTTTGTTTTTAGTAAGTAATATGTTATTTTATTTATAGTAAGTGCTTAATATATAGTTGAACTAGCTAGTTGATTTAATAAACTACTTTATTTTACTATATATAGAAGTAGTTCCCGCATCGACGTCGATGATGCCTATCCGGCATCCTCATCGTCGACTCGGCGGTGGAGGCTTGCTTGATCAGGGCCATGTCATCGGACTGGGCTCCGCCGGGCTGGTATTGGGAGGTACTACCTTCCGGGGGACGTAGGTTGGTGAGGAGCCAGCCCGTTGTTGACCCGATCCTTGTTTGGTGGCGGTCACGTGGGCCAGTGATGATGCCGAGGCTTCCGGACACCGCGGAGGTGGTACGTCATCGTGTCAGCGAGGAGGACGAGCACATTCGTCTCTACATGGTTGCGTTGGAGGGCAGGTTCGACAATACCTGGCAGGTTCTTCAGGGATCTCACTGGAGCTATGATCCTGTGATGGTTCCTTATCCTTGGGTGTCCACCGCCTGCGACGATACCCGTCGGGCGCTACGGTTCTAGCTATATTAGCGATGCTATATGTATGATAGTATTCAAGGAGTACTAGTGATAATATTCGACGATGTACGGACACAAGAGATGATGTACTTTTGGTTATAATTGAATGCATGCTAATTTGAATACTACTTTATTTTAAGATTTGGTTTTGCTTATTGAATGCTCATATTGGAAAAGTACTCCTACTTTGAATGCTAAAATTGAAGAGCACTCTATGCAGAAATCTAGGAGCCCCTCCATCATCCACGCCGTCGTGGGGGTAGCTTCTCCTTCATTCCCGTGTGCTAGAGAATTTGGTGTAATAATGCACTCTGGAATGAAAGGAGGAGCTACCATCACCGATAGTCAACCCGTGATTAATAATAATGATCTAATTTAGGTTTTTTAGTACATATATTTAATTGTACAAGTTTAATATTTGAATTGTGAACATAGGCCGGAAATGTCGTACTCGGACGACAAAAACCGCCCGGGGGAGTGCGACTAGTGCCACGACAACCGAGGTACATGCGACAGGTTCCTTGAGCTGGACGAAGATCGGCGCTTCAGCATTAAGCTCGGGGAGACCTTCGATGTTCATACGGTACACAACGACGACAATAGTGTTTTTCGTAATTAAGCATGACTTCAACTATTTTTCCATGTATTTTACATCTTTTCCAATTCGACTAGCTTATCCCATGCTATGCAAGACGCTATGTCTTGGAGAGGATGGGTTTTGAAGACCATGAAAGTATGGAAACCAAAAAAATTCACCTAAGGACCCATCATGCTGTGGGTTTTGAAGTAAAGTTGTACAATGCTAAGAGTGTAACCCATTTTGGTTGCAAAAATTGGGAAGCACTTTGCAAGATGTATGGTTTTGATGAGGGTATGCTTGTCACCATGGATCTTGGTGATCCTACAATCGAGCAAGACAATATGGACATTTGGGTCCTTGTGGATACACTTCCAATTCTTCCCCCATGTGAGCTTCTCAAACATAGTTATTAAGTAATTTGTATTATTTATTTCAAAATAGTTGACAACTTATTTCCATTGACAGCTTATTTTCATTCTTCAAAGAATGTGCGGAAGATGGTAGACAAAACCCACTACACCGATGGCTCTGAATTAACTTATGAGGAGAAAAATCATCTGATCGCATTTTGTACTGATCTTGAGAATTACAATGTCTACAATCGAACTCCTCAACATTATGGTCAATACGTGCAACTAGTGCACTCGTTGAACTACGGTAACTACCATGGAGATACCCTGGTAAGATTTTTTACTATTACGACATCCGTGCATATTTTTGCATACTTCTAAAACTAGTACATCATTGCTAACTACGAAGTTATTACTATGTTTTTCAACAGATAATCCCGAATGATTGTGTGCCTCATCTGATGTATACGCACGGTCGCCTTGATGTTTTGAACATACAACCAGGTCGTCCTACGAATCTCAACTGTCTATACCGGATTTCTAAAAAAAGTGGATACATGACAATCAAAGAATGGAAAAAATGTATGGACAGTCGTAAGGACCTTCTTGGAGGCAAAGGAAGCGAAATGCAAGAATTGGAGACAAGATGATCTCCATTCTTCATAATGGAGAGTCAGGGTCTACATTATTTTATGCTATTTTATCTTAGGTGTGTTTAGGTCCTACCTGATACTGATGATCTGTGCTAAGAACAATTATGTAGGGTTGGGTTCAATGACTATGAGTATGACGATCGTATGACTTGTTATTAATAACGAGTAGAAGTTGTATGATGATGCATGATTAGTAGGACTTGTTATTATATATGATGATGTATGATGCGAGCATGAAGAGTTATTATATATCAGCGGGTGAAATGAACATAGCAGTAGCGTTGCTAAACCAAGCACGAATATATAAGAGAGGACACTTCTCTCTTTTAGCTAGCTAATAACAACCTAAATTAACCCCCAAAATCCCTAAACCAGCAACTGTCAAAAAAACCTCAGCTGCAGCCAGCTTCTGACGCGTGGATGCCTTTTGGTCCCGGTTTATGTCACCAACCGGGACCAAAGGCCACCCTGCCTGGGCTGCCCGCAGCGGCCATGTGGAGGCCCATCTGTCCCGGTTCGTGTAAGAACTAGGACTAAAGGGGGAGGCATTAGTAACGACCTATTAGTCTCGGTTCAGGAACCGGGACTAGAGGCCCTTATGAACCGGGACAAATGCCCTGTTTTCTACTAGTGTACAATTCCCTGCTAGTTTCCATGTCTATATATATATATATAGATATACATAAACACTATTCTGATCACAACCTGAACTACCCGGGTAACGCTCCTGAACTTCCCTCTGCATGAACCCGACCTTCGTGCTATCTTCGCAACTGTGCCTTCTACCGCGAGTTTTTCTGATCATTCGTGTTGTTGGCGATGTAAGTGTAATGTTTGCACGGTTTTTAGAATCTAAATGCTTGTTTTTGATTAGGAATCTAGCTGTTTGGCGGATGTGCTCTCGGGCGGTGTTGAACAACGATCTGTCGCAGTTGTTTTGCATGTACTGGATGTTCTAGTATCTGTAACAGGATGAAAATTGTGTTTAGGTACGAGTTTACTTCATGATTTATTGTTATTTTCGAACGAATTCGATTTGGTGTTCCGCAACATATGTTCTTCGTCTGCGGGTTTCATTTCAGTCGGTTTTTTAGATTTGTAGGTTTTCTGTTCAAATTCGTTCTGGATTTCGCGTGCATGAGTGAGACAGAATGCTATCCATGTGTTAATTTGATTATTCGGGCTCATACAAATCATAATCCGGCGATTCGATCTTCTGCCTCCCGCCGTGGTTTTTTGTTCGAGGGACAATATAACGGGGATCATTTTCTTATTTTATCTGGAGCATGTTGATGTTCGAAATGGCTGTTGAATCCTTCCCGATTTTGTTAATTCGTTTTGGCTGGCTCGTTCATTCCTAATTTGCGGATCGCAATTTCTGCCTCCCGTCGTGGTTCATTGTGTCGAGCGCACTGATTTTATGGCTGATTTGTTTTTGGATGTTTTTTTTCTGTATTAGGAAGACGTTCGAAATGGCCGTTGACGTGTCGTAATTGACCCAAGAGATTAAATCTGGGAACCAAAATTAATCGGGGTTGTGGTTTCAATCAATTTTCCTTTTGTTTGTACAAGCTGGACTGCTAGAACTTCCGCACCTGAACTTCTGCGCTCTAGGTATATGCTAGACTTCAGTTGATGTTTGTTGTTTTCGATAATCACTATCTTCAGAAGATATGTTGCAAGGCGAAGGTGCATGGTGCTATATATTTTCTTATTTTTGTTTTTTTTATAATTTTAGTTTCCTGAGATGTTAGTTTTAAAGTTTGTCTCGTGGGCAATCATTTTGATTAGTCCAAGTATGCATGCACTTTTTTTCCAGATCATCTAACGGTTGTTGTACAAGCTGGACTTCTGTACTGTCCATACCTGAACTTCTGTTTTTCTTTCTTTGCAATGTAATGGGAAGCAAGCCCCTCTGTATTTCTTTCTGTTTTTATGTTATTTTTCGTACTTTTGCATTGCTTTTGGATTTTTTTTGATAGACCCATGAGCAACCATGTAATTTTCCTACGGATATGCGTATATTTCTTATATTTTTCTAGTATGTTTTCGTACTTATAGTATTTGTTTGGCCTTCAGTTAGTAACTATCCCGTACTTCTGTATGCTAATTGTTTTTATAATTGTAATTTTGAGGTTTTGCCAAAGCCCCGAACTACTTCTTTTTGTTTCTTTATGGTTTATTTATTCTTATTGATTTACTTCTTTTATTATAGTACTTGTACTTCTGTTCTTTATTTTTTGAACTTCTTTTCTCTTGTTTTTTAGCGGCATATTTATGTATGTATGCTTCTTCCTTTAGTAGTTTATTTTGCCATCTATTTTTTGGTCTTGAGGATATCAGCTTTGCTGTTTTTATGATCTTACCTCATCATAATAGATGCATTCAAATGGTGCATTTATTTTATCTAGACATGTATTTACTATTTTAGCTCTTGGGGGGTAAAACTGTAAATTTGGTGTGGCTTCAAGTCCCACGACAGACATGCATTAACTGGCCATCTCCCTCGCCACCACCTATCAGAAATTTCCTTTCCGTCTGTCGCTCGCTCTCTCTTCCCTCTCCGTTGCTCCGTTGCCTCCTTCAACTGCTACTCCCCACGATTTCTCCGCCCCTGTCCCGTGCGCTCGCGAGTGGAGTAACCAGCGCACTCCCCCGCTCCTATTACTCCCCCCGCCCCGCGCTCTCCCTCGCCCAGCCCGCGCTCCTCTGCTCTGAAGCGAGGGCGGCAACTGCTTACGCGTGGCGTTGTGGGGAGTGAAGAACCACCGCGGAATCCTGCTTGGAGAGGTACAAACGCTGCGCCCCGCCCCCTCCCCCCTAATGCCTGTATTCACTTTCGCCAGATCTGTGGAGGCCTGCCCTGATTGCTCTGTTTGCTCTCGCGTTCGCCTCCTACCCCCTTTTTTGATGGTTTGGTGGGACATTAGGTAGGGTTCTTGGGCGTGTGGTGGTTGGAATGCACCC
>NC_041391.1:26920393-26966303 GCF_002162155.2 Triticum dicoccoides
GCGGCCAGATTTGTTTGTGATATGCTTGTGTGTGGTTTTTCATTTTCCCCTTTGTTGATTTTAGGAGTCAGGTGCATGTCAGAGAGGTTGCGGTGTGGTTGTTGATGCTAGATCTGTTGTATCTAATGGCATTAGTGTTGTGGATTTGGAGGTCTATGTTATGTTTGGGACATTGTAGTTAGTTTCTGGATACGTTTTTTGTTGTGGTTGCCTATATGTGCTACTGTTTATTTCATACTTGTTGGTTCTAGTTGTTTGTAGTTCGTTCTTGTTGTTTGTAGGTGGTTCTAGTGTTTGATTTAGTTCCCTTTTTTGCATTTTGTTGTATGTTTTTGTACTTGCTAACTATATGGAATTAATCTTCTTTGCTTACAGGTTGTTCTAGTGTTTGGGCATTCATCGAGGTGGTTGTGTTGTCATGGCTTCAAAATCATCTCCGGGTATCCTAATGCAGCTGTATCTTTTTTTATAAATAGTAGTATTGTTATATGTGTCTGCCCATTTCTTCATTTGGTATTTATGTTGGACTGCCAGTCTTAGTAGTGTGAACTTCTAACAAATTTTGTGTGTATGTATTTTTACACATAGTTTATGTGTGTGCCATTTCATATTTAAAGTGCATATCTTTGTTTTTTTATTTGTTGTCTTTGATTGTGATGAAATTTGGTTGAAGTTCTGTTTATGCACCTTTTGTTTTACTGCTTTGTTTTATATTGTTGAACTTCAGGAGATTAATCTTGTATGTAGTAGCACCTCTGGTGTAATGTTTTTTTATATTTAGTATGTAATTTTTAGATTGTTTTGTTATGTTTACTGCTTTGTTAGTTATTGTTGAACTTTAGGGTATTAGACATTGAAGTAAATGTAGAAGTCCCTTTGGTGTAGGATTGTGCATTAGAATTCAGCTTCCCTTTTTACTTGCATTTTTTGTAGTTGGTGATGAGTTGAATAGTTCTGAAAAAAATGTCTGCGATAAAGATGGAGCTTCAGAGGTTAATACTGATGCTCCAATATCTGATGCGGCCAAATCACCCATTATTCCTTTGACTGTGATTGCTGAGGTTGCTTCGAGCCTTGAGAATTTTTCAAGCCTTGAGGATCTTGCTTCTGCAGCTCTTGCTTCACCTAGTATGTGAAACCCCTTTTCTTTTCATTTTAAAGTTTTGAGCCATGTTTTTTAGCTTGTACATGTTGTTTGTTTTTGTTATTGTTCCTTACTTTTTTTTATTTTTTGCTTTGATTTTTTGTGTTCTTTGCAGATGTGTCCACAGAGGAGGAAGCTTTGAACACCATCAACGATGTTTTATCTGATTTGGGTTTATCAGAAACCCTTGCTGCTGTTGAGGAGGGGGCTCCGTCAGTTAAAGGTTGTGATTCCGTTCAGGACCCTTTGTGCTCTCTTTAGATGTCAGAGACGCAGTCGTAGTCTGTTGATGGCACTGAACCTATCACACAACCCGAGGATGTGCCTCTTCAGCTTCTCCTGGAGGACCAACGTAAGAGGAAGAAGCAAGAAGATTTTGACAAGAATAGGACGGCCCGCCTTGAGAAAGGTTTTGATGTTCCTGGATCTGTTCGTGCGTCTGAGCTCACAGTTGAGGAAGATGTGTCGTGTGGTAGTGATGGCACTGTTGTCCCTGTTAAGAAGAAAATCAAGAAGACTGTTGCGAGGAAGCTAGTAGTTGGTGTAGTTACTCCTCGGAAGAGCCCACGTGTTTCAAGGCCTGCACAAGTTCTTGAAGATGAAGGGTTAGGCCTTGGTGGTATGCCACATCGTAGTCCTCGTGTGCTTGCCACTACCGCGCCTACACCTTCTCCGCTTGGTGCTGGTGCATCTGGTAAGGGGAAGAAATGCGGCGTGAAGTGCAAGGTTCCACCTGCAAAGGTCAACAAGGGTGCGAAGAAGCGTTCTCGTGTTAACCCAGAAGACAAGGATGATGTTGATTTCAATGTTGATGATGAGGACGACGTCGACGATGCTGCTGCTGCTAATCAGGTATTAATGTCCCATGTTTACTGTTTTTTAGAGCATTTGCCGCTATTTTCTCTAGTTTTATTTTGTTTTTAGCACTGCCTTGGCGTACATAGGTGACCTTCTGCTCCATCTCCATATAGACGAATAAATTAGCCGATGTGCTTTGCTTTTACGGTATTACTGCCTTTGTGTACATAGTTGGACTTCTGGGTATATACATGAACAAATTAGCTTAATTGTTTTGGTATACATGTTTGATTACTGCCTTAGTGTATATGGTTGAACTTCTGCTTTTTTAAATTTCCAACATTTTTGAAAGCATGTTAACTAGTGTTCATACATTGTTGTACTGCCTATGTTGACATAGTTGGACTTCTAAGATATATGTTTGATTACTGCTTTTGCATACATGGTTGAACTTCTGCTTTGTATATTTTCAAGAATTTGAAAGCATGTTAACTTCTGGTCATACATGGTTGTATTGCCTATGTGACATAGCTGGACTTCTGGTATTTATTTTTTATTACTACCTTGTTGTACATGGTTGAACTTCTGCTGTGTAAATTTCCAACATTTTGTTAGCATGTTAACTTCTGGTCATACATGGCTGTACTGCCTATTTAGACATAGGTGGACTTCTGAAATGTACTGAGTTTGTAATTTTGTAGGCACTAGTGGAATTTTTCTGTAGCTTGTGTATCTCATCGCGTATCTCATTTTTTCCAGTATCAGCTTGTGGAGCGGCCTGAGAGGAGGAAGAGAGGATGCAAAGCGCCCGAAGAAGGTGGCCAAGGAGGAGGTGAGGCGAAACGTTTTAACAAGACGGTTCGCTGCTCACTTGGAGAGGTGAAGACGTGTGCGAAAATGCTACAGCTTGGGCACAAGACGAGGGTTTATCAAGGCTGGTTTTGGTTGTGTGTTTGATCTGAAGGTTGATTCCAACATTTCTCGCCCTTTGATGGGCAACATCTACATGAGGATTGACCCTGCAACCATGGTTCTGGATATGGGTGAGGCGAACAAGGTTCTGCGTATTACAAGTGATGCTATTCACCATCTATTTGGATTCCCTCAAGGTAATCGTACCCCTCCTAGGCCTTCGAATGATGGGTTTGATGACGCTGTTATGAGGTTGAAGGGCAAGCTTGGGTACGCTAGGAGTGACGACATCAAGACAAAGGATCTGCGGAATATCCTCGCGGATCTTGTGAAGGATGAGACGAAGGATGATCTTGCTCTGTAGGTGTTTTACCTGATTGTTTTCATGAAGGTGGTTATCCCTGGAACGTCTACACGAGTGTCCAGGGAGGCAGCAATGGCTGAGAATCTTGTGTTTGAGGATATGGCAGATATGGACTACTGCCAGTTGGTTGTTGATGACCTTCGAAGTGCTGTTATTAGGTATCAGCAAGGTACTAGCAAAGGAAAAGCTGTCACAGGTTGTGCCATCGCACCGCTTCTTATGTACCTGGACTGCCTTATCATTGGCAAGACGCCTAATGTTGACTTGAGGACGCCTCGCATCAATTACATGGATCCGGCTAAGCTTCTTGAGCTCGCTGCGGCTGACTTGGTCAGGAAAGGTGATGACGACCCAGCCAACTGGGTGTTTGGGAGACTACCTGTGAGTGTTTCTTCTTTTCTGTGTAGTTAGTAGTGCCTTTTGTGTGCATGGTTGAACTTCTGCTATGTACATAGATGACCTTCTGGTTCATATAGATGATGGTAAATTAGCTGAACTGCTTGGCTTATATGGCATTACTGCCTTTATGTACATATGTGAACTTTTGGATATATTCATATGAAATAATCTAAACTTTGTTGTTACACATGCATGGTTGAACTTCTGCTTTTTAATTTTCCAACATTCTTGAAAGCGTGTTAACTAGTGTTCATACATGGTTGTACTGCCTATGTAGACATATTTGGACTTCTGAGATACATGTTTGATTACTGCCTTGGTATGCATGGTTGAACTTCTGCTTTTTAAATTTCCAACATTCTTGAAACTTATGTTCATACATGGTTGTACTGCCTATGTAGACATAGTTGGACTTCTGAGATACATGTTTGATTACTGCCTTGGTATGCATGGTTGAACTTCTGCTTTTTAAATTTCCAACATTCTTGAAACTTATGTTCATACATGGTTGTACTGCCTATGTAGACATAGTTGGACTTCTGAGATACATGTTTGATTACTGCCTTGGTATGCATGGTTGAACTTCTGCTTTTTAAATTTCCAACATTCTTGAAACTAGTGTTCATACATGGTTGTACTGCCTATGTAGACATAGTTGGACTTCTGAGATACATGTTTGATTACTGCCTTGGTATGCATGGTTGAACTTCTGCTTTTTAAATTTCCAACATTCTTGAAACTAGTGTTCATACATGTTTGTACTGCCTATGTAGACATAGTTGGACTTCTGAAATGTACTACGTGTGTAGGTATTATTGGATTTTTTGGTGTAGTTTTGTGTATCTGATTGTTCTTCCTTTTTTTCCTTGTCATTGTCTCTTTTTCCAGTACCAGCTTGTGGTACTAACTGGAACTTATGCTACTGTCTTCTATATTTCTGCTTCGATGGTCTTTTCATTTGTTCTGTGACGTGTTGATTTTTGTTTTCATATATGCAGTGGAAGACACAGGCTGAGGTTGTGTTCTTTAGGTTCATCGAACTCCCTGTTCTTACTATGCCTCGTGCCGCCGGCCTAGGTAGTGGAAGTTCTCAGAGATTTGAATTCTCGCGGGATGTTAACACTGGTGCCCCCCTGTAGATCCAGGAGGTTCTTCTGCCCGTGTGAGTGCTGCAGGTGGTGTTTCTTCTGATAGTTTGTTCGATGCTGCGAATATTTCCCTTTCTAGGATTGATGGACTTCTGGAAACTGTTTGTGGGGAGATGACCCGTGTTCCGACAACGGTTGAGCGCCTTAGTCGCGTGGACGGTATTCTTCCTCCCGGCCACGGTTTTGATTCTGAGTCTTCGAAGGAGATATTGTCGATTGAAGCTAAATATCTTGCCGAGCTTCGTGAGAGCACTTCCCACCTCCGGGCTAGTTTTGTGCTGTTCAAGGAAATGCAGGATGCCCGATGCAAGCCTTTTGAAGATGAGGCGAGTGTTGTTGTGAGAGAGATTCAGAGGAAGGATCCCGTTCATTTGGGTCGTGAAGGAGGCCATGTGGAGCGTACCGAAGAGGTTTGTTTATGTTGGCTTTTGATATTTCTTTTTGCACTAGTGTTCATTGTTAGCTTTGAGTTATTACTGTTATGCAGTTACAGGGTGACCTTCTCTATTTATAGGACCTGAACTTCAAGTGCTTCAGCACCTGAACTTCTATGATTTTTGATGACCGGCCCTTTTTTGTTACTTTTTGTATCAAATGGTAGTTTGGTATGTTATCTGCTATGTTTACTGTATTTGGACTTCCATGATGTATCAGTTGTTATAGCCGACCTTCTCTGATTATGTAACATGAACTTCTGTTGATTAGGTATTTATTTTCTACATGAATATTTTCTAGTCTTTTTTCTTTTTTGGTAGTAGTGTGTTCCTAGGTGACCTTCTCTGTTTATAAGACATGAACTTCAAGTGCTTCTGCACTTGAACTTTTATGACTTTTGATGACTTTCCCTTTTTGTCTTCTTTTTGCATCTTAATGGTAGTTTGATATCTGGTCTGCTATGTTTACTGTATTTGGACTTCCATTATGTGCCAGTTGTGATATCTGACCTTCTTTGATTATGTAACATGAACTTTTTGCTTATAGGTATTTGTTTTCTGCATGATTATTTTTTTTAGGCTGTTGATGATGGTGCTGGGGGTAGGGAGGATGTTTTACCTGTGCATGAAGATGATCATGTGCATGAAGTTGCCCCTATGCATGATCCTTGCCCCTCTAGTGATGTATTAGTTGATGAGGTTCATGGCAGTGAAAATAAGGTACCATTTTTTCTTGTCCATTTGTCTTGTTACCCCTGAGACGGACTTGCTGCCCCTGTGCATGAGGTTCAGTCAGCCCTTTGTAATGACTTTTTGTTTCTTTTTTGGAGCGGCAGAATGATGATGTTAGTTGCTCTAGAGAAGGTTGCAGACATGTCCGTCTCAGGCACGAGCTGCTCCGACGGTGTGGTCTTGACTGAACCTCAGTCGTCCGTTGGTGCTGAGGTTTCTGATGCTGAGTAGGGCAAGACAACTGGAGACATTAATTTGGAGAAAGATCATGTTGAGTCTGCTGTACAAACTGGTGGTAGTACTGCTGCAAGCCCGGAGAAGTATCCTGTAGCAGAGCCATCTGTTGATGTTGATGCTATTCAAACTGGTGGTAGTACTGCTGCAAGCCCGGAGAAGTCTCCTGCAGTAGATCCATCAGTTGATGTTGATGCTGCACAGGCACAACCAAATGTTTGTATTGTTTAAGATTCTCTGGTTTCTACAGCTGCTGCTGGTGTCCTTCCCGACAATGCTGCAACGTCTACTGAAGACGACGATGAAGATACCGAAAGCGATAGCTATGGAGAGGAGGTTGATCATTCCAGTGCTGCCACTGGTCTAGGAAAGGATCCACGAAGAGAGGAGCATAATTCTCTCTTCTTTCCCCATCTCCTCCCATCTTTGTTGTTTGGTTTTAGTCCATGATATCCCCTGTGAACTGCATGCGTGGTCTAAGTTGAACTTCTTGTTTTGTTGCTTGTCGTGTGGGTTGTAAAGAATGTTAAGTCAGCCTGTTTTTCTATGTGGGTGGATGTTTGTAATGCACGTGTTGTGATGTCTATGATGCTGTGGTTTTATCCTTTCTGATGTAGCAGCTGAGATGTGTTTATGTTTTTGAATGTTTGTGCTTGAATGTTGGTCTTAATTTATACTGTCGTGAATCTATGTGCTTTGAGTGTTGCTGTTAATTGCTATTTTCTTTTTGGTGAGCAGATAGCCACCTTGCTATCGTCCGAAAGAAGGTTGATGACTTTTATTACAGCGTAACTAGGCTTAGGAATGATCGTTCCAAGAGGTGAGTGCAGCTGCTCAATTTTTTACATCATCCATGTGCCCCCTGTAGCCACCTTGCTATCGTCCGAAAGAAGGTTGATGACTTTTATTACAGCGTAACTAGGCTTAGGAATGATCGTTCCAAGAGGTGAGTGCAGCTGCTCAATTTTTTACATCATCCATGTGCCCCCTGTGATTTGCCTGTGGTTTCTTACCTGAACTTCCCAACTATATGTACCTGAACTTCTTGTTTTTTACTTATCTATTGCTGAACTTCTGGCCTCTTTTACGTACTTGTACTGCCTGTTTGTGATATAGCTGAACTTTTGTGCTTACATGTGTTATGAACTCCCTGAGTTTTCTGAGGCTGAACTTCTTTTACTTTCTATTCGCTTGTTTTAGATCACTGATTATGTTCCAAAACAAGGAGTGTGAAGATTCTGTTGAAGATGTCGCAATATCTTTTGGTCCACGCGGAATGCTTCGGTCAAATGTGGCTGAGTGTGCACTCTACTATCTACGTGCGAAGTACCAGGGATCAGACAAACTCATCCTGCCGTATTGGGTTTGTGTAAGTCAACCATACAATGATTTCTTTTCCGTTTTTTTCCTTACCATCTTTTTAGTTAAAACTTGTTTGTCTCTTTTTTGTATTTTTTTCATATGTTGGTGTTGCCTGCATTATTATAGGACAAGATTTTCTGAGGTCAATTTGATTCCCGTGTGAGGAAGTACTTCATGGCGAGTGGTCCAGATAGCATGGATGCACATGATTCGGTATGCAATATCTTGTTATTTGCCTCTGTATTAGTTTTGAAGTGCGATCCACTGTGTTAATATTTTTTTTCTTTTGTACAGTTCTGATATTAATTCTCATTTTTTTAACGATTCGTGTGTTTATGATTCTTCAGGTTGTTTTCCCTGCTTTTGACCCTCTTGAGGTTCCTGCTTCCATGGGTGGTGTCGGTCATTGGGTGTCGGTATTCCTTGACCTGAAGAATTCAAGGTTCCAGCTTCTTGATTCCTATTATGGACCAAAAGATGAATGTGCGGTACTCCTATTTCGGCGGATGACCGACAACATCAAGAGGCTTTGGAAGGATGCCAGCAATGACAGGGAGACACCCTTCAGTCCAGTTAGCATCGACAATTTCCCTCTAGATTGGATTGATGTCCCCCAGCAGCAAAACAAGTATGATTTCCACTTTTTCTCTTTTATCACATCTGTTTAACTATAGTTGTACTTAAGCTGCGACGTGTTTAATTTGTTGGCTTTCTTTTTATGTTCTAACACTATTCTTTTTACTACGTCTGATTGCAGTATCGACTGCGGATTCTTCATGCTTACGAATGTTAATTCGTATCATGACGGGGTGCTTGCAAATTATTCCCATGAGAATATCGCTGATATCAGGAAGACGTGGCTATACTCAATTGCTTCTTCTAACCTGTTTGAGACAGACTTACAATCTCTGTTTATCTACTACACATGTAAGTATTTTGGAAGTTGGGCTGCTTACCTGCACTTCATCTTTTATTCTACCTGAACTTCATATTTTTTTCTCTCAAACTTGGACTTCTGCTTGAGATCTCGCTGGGCTGCTTGTTTCGGAAGGAGAGGAGCATTTTCTTTGTACATGAACTTCCATTGCTTAATTTATGTCCTTCCATTGCTTAATTTATGTCCTTCCATTTCTAATTGTACTTTCAGAGATGATGCCTTTCTTCGGTTTTTGTTAGCTGTAGTTGAACGATTTCGAGTTCATCGGTTTATCTTGAACCGTGCCTCTTGTTGTGCCTGAACTTCATTTAGTTTTTACTGCAACTAATATTTTTAGGTCAACTTGAGTAGTAATTATGTCATCTTTTATCAGTTTGAATGCACATTGTGACGGCCCTGAACTTCAGTTTTTTTTAATGGTGATGTTTTCTTTTCTATTTTTCCTTGACAGTGGATCCGTTGGAGTTGACCGATTACCACTACTCATTCCTCGGGTCATAGGAATACCAGGCTAGGGAGGAACAGATGAGTACAGCTCTGATAGAAGATGATAGACCTCGGACCCTCATTCCTTCCAAGTTGGGGGAGCAGGCTGGCGGTATTCGTGGTACTCCAAAAAACCCACGCTACAGGAAGGCTGATGCAGTGGGAGCAGCTGAAGCAGAAGTGATTTCGTCCGATGATGATTTTGAAAAGATTGCTTGCCCGAAGAATGCTAAACGTGCTGCTGGAACTGTTGTTGGTAGAGGTGGGAAGAATGCTATGATGACCAGGAGGAAACCGGCAGTTGAGTCTGGGAACATAACTACCTCCAAGCGAGCATCAAGATTGCCTTTGAAGTGGTGTTCTCCTGTCGCTCCCCTGAAAAAATACAGTTACCCTCATCTATCCGAGGCCCGGAAGGTGAAACAGTATGTGCTGAGTAAAGACGGTATGGAGAAGTATTCTGGGTGAGTTACCCTCTTTCCGTCGTTCCATTGCCTTGGAGCTGTAGTGTCTGAACTTCTGTTGTTGTATTGTCTGAACTGCCGTTATTGTAGTATATGAACTCCTGTTTTATGCCTCCTCTTGCCTTTTTGAGTTGTGGTGACTGTACTTCTGTTTTGTTGTTGTATCTGAACTTCTAATATATTTTTTACCATCCTTTTGTATTTCTGCAGGACAAGCTACTGCATGTTTACCATCCCTGGGAATGTGATTGACATCACAGGAGATTTCCTTTATAGGCTTTTCGGTGATGGGCAGCAGATGGAAGGAGACATAATGGATTATCTCATAACTTTGTGGAAGGATAACCCGGAGACCTCTGAGATATTCTCTAATCCTGACAGGGTTGTACTTAGTCCCTACTTCATACAGGTTTTACTTCTTTGCACCCCTATCTCTTTTTTTTGCCTTGGTTTTGTTGTAGTGGCATCTGAGAGGTGTTTTAATTGTGTTTTGGTGAATGCACAGTACTGCCTGGAGTATGATTTCTTCTCCACAACAGTTCCAAAGTTTGATGCAAAAAAATCTGCTGGTCTCCCCCAATGTTTGTTTGCAAGGAAGAAGACCTTCTTAATGCAAAGCTGGTTAGTTTTTCATAATTCTTGCTTTTTTTTAATTTCACGTGCATCTTTTTGCTGAGTTTGTCAATAAGTTTTTGTTCATGTCGTTTCTTTAGTACATATGCTTTGTAGTTTGTGTTCACCGGTCCTTTCATTCTTCGCAGGTTTTATTGATTCTATTCAAGCCAATTGGCACAATGGCGCACTACAGTGTGTACGTGTTGAATAGATATCATGGGAGCATTGACATCCTTGATTCACTTTCTTACGATAATATGCAAACGTCGCGATCGAGTTTCCATGGGGACTGCCAAAATATCGTGAGTGTTTCTTAGCCTGAACCTCCTTTCACATTTTCTTGTTTGACACGAAGTTTATTATGCCTTTGTGTTGACAAAATATGTTGGTGTCTCTATTTTGGTAATACTGCTTGAACTGACTATCATTAAGAAGTTGAACTTCTGCTAGTTTGTTTAGGTGGATCTTATGTGAGTGTCTCTTTTTTATGTACCTGAACTTAACTATTTTGGTTAACATGTTTTTGACTTCATCTAATTTTGTTATTTCCAGCAGATAAAGATATTTGTTGGGTTGCTCGAGGAGGTGTACGGCAAGGCTGCGTACAAGGCGAGCAAGCAGCCTAACTGGGTGACTATTGCAAAGAGGCCGACTTTCATCGATGTTCCGACGCCGAAGAGTAATGATTGTGGTTTCTCTGCCGTGAAGTTTAGCACTTCGTATGACGGCGACGAGATTGTTGAAGATTTTGGTGATGTTGAAGTATGTTCTGTCTTTGTTCTTGTCTCATCATCCTTTGATTTTTCTTGTGTGTTTTTGCTGTGACGCTCCTGTTGTGGTTTTAGATATGCATTACTAAACCATCATTTTCACCTTTCTTTTTGTTTGCAGGCTGCTGCAGATGACTGGAAGGCTGAGTTCATGCACACTCTGATTTTTAGCGAGAAGAATGAAGTCATGCGTTCAAAGCTCCCTAAAGAGATCCATTCCTTTGGCCCGTGAATTTGAAGCATTAGTTTCATCTGTAGATTTGATTTCATACAGATTTTTAGGTTTGATAATGATTGGAACAATTCTGTAAAGATTTCGGTGTAAGAATGTTTTTAGTGATTTGTGTATCTACTATAGGTGAAGCACTACTACTTATGATGTTGTGGACAAATGCATTTGGTGTGAAGAATGATTTGGCTTTGTGAATTTCAATGTACTACGTCGTTTTTCAGTATCCATGTGTTGAATGTTTTTGCCCCAATAGATGTACCTGAACTTCTGCCTCGGTTTTGGTTAAACTGCTTGATTTTTTTGGTGTTGTTTATTATTGGGCCCCCAACATATGATTGTAGACTTGAGCTACTGCTTTGAGATGTGGCTGGGCTGCTGTTTTCAGATGGAGAGGATATTCTGTGTTGTGTAATGTATTGGTAATTTTCAACCCAACCAATATGTACGCTTTTGCGTAGAATCTGTATTTGTTTTTTTGTGTTTTTTCAAGTGGGAATGTATTACTCATGTAAATTTGTGCAGAGATATTGTTGATGTTTCTTTTATCTTTGTCGACATTGTACATGAACTTCTGCACATATCCAAGCAGGACTTGACATTTGAACACGTTGTCCTAGGCTAGGCTTGATAACCTTAGTTTATGCGGTGAAGCTTTATTTCTTTTAAGCATATTCTTTTCCTACATCGATTTTACATTCCAAAACTTCTTCTGGTTGCTCTTTCATGGAATACAACACGAGCACTTCCTCTCATTTCAAACCAGAACTTCTGCAGCAATATTACTTGAACTTCATTCTGTATGTTTTTCATGTTTGTTCTTGCTTGCACTTTCATGCAATACATCACCGGCCAATTTATTCCTGTCATAACATACCAGGACTTCTGCAGTAATATTACTTGGACTTCACAATGTATGTTTTTCATGTTTGTTTTTGCTTGCACTTTCATGCAATACATCACCAGCACATCTATTCCTAGCATAGCATACCAGGACTTCTGCAGTAATATTACTTGAACTTCACAGTGTATGTTTTTCATGTTTGTTTTTTGTTTGCACTTTCATGCAATACATCACCAGCACATCTATTCCTGGCATAGCATACCAGGAATTCTGCAGTAATATTACTTGAACTTCACAGTGTATGTTTTTCAATTAAACACTGCTTGCACTTTCATGCAGTACATCACCAGCACATCACTTCCTGCCTTAACATACCAGGACTTCTGCAGTAATATTACTTGAACTTCACAGTCTTTATTACCAGGGGATGATGACATAATGTTCTAATTGTGTTAATTGACCTATTCTAATTGTTCATGAGCCTTGCGCTCCTCCTAGGCTTTGGCGGTAGAGGTTTTTGCTTGACATGTACCTCTTCCTCTTCATCGTCCTCTTCCTCTTCATCGTCGTCTTCCTCTTCCTCTTCGTCGTCGCATTCCACTTCCTCTTCATCTTCGTCTTCCTCTTCTCCGTTGTTGTCTTCATCTTCGTCTTCCTCTTCATCTTCCACCACCTTCTTGTGGTTGGCTCTAGGTCTTGTTTTCTGTTTCTTCTCTAGTATTTTGCTTGTCTTTTCAGCATCTGCACGCTTCGGGCATGTTCTTGCATTATGTGGTTCATACTCCTTGCATACGCTACAAAGCCTGCTGCTTGCTTTCCGTGGGTGTGGTCCCTTCTTTTGTTCCATAACTTTTGGCTACTGTTTCTGAGATTTTGGTTTCTTGACCTCCTCAGCATTGTTTCCTTCCAAGAGTGTTGGACAGGTCAGCTTGTTGTGTCCTGCAACCTGGTTGCACACACTGCATTTCCTGTGTCCAAGTGGCACTCCGTTCTCGTCGTGCACGACGACTCTTCTTGCAGGTGGTGCCTTTATTTGAGCTCTCTTGTCACTTTTCTTTGCTGCAGTAATTTTCTTCCTACCCTTTGTTTCAGAATACAACGGCAATTTCATCGTCTCTTGTTGTGGCTGCTCCATTGACTGGCCATCACCCTGCTTGTATTGGCTGGCTTCAGCGGCGGCGTTGAGCATTTCAGCTGCATAATAATGAAGGTCATCTTCAATTGCAGCGTCCTCTTCAGCCATCCTTTCGTCAGCATCCGCTTGATTTGCTGAATGTATTGCATCAAGCTCTTCCACAAGCCTCTTGAGAACATAGTATGCTCTGTCATATTGCTGGTCACATCTCATCGCTTTCTTGTTAACCATCAAATTCAGCTGCAGCAATATGTCTTGCTTCGATAGCCTTGAGCTGCCATCCGATGCGGTTGTGTTGTAGTCCCTTGTATCAAAAGTTGGTTGTGATCTTGCAGTCTTTGTGTACCGTTTGAGGATATACTTGTTTGGAAAATTGTCAGGCTTGAGGTAGTCAAGTATGTTCATGATGTGAAGGCAGAACATGCCTGCATTTTTGTGATGAATGCAGAATGCATAGTTTGAGAGCCAGCAATGAGTTTCATAAATTTTGATATGATACTACCAGTCTAGCTATTTAATGAGGTTGTTTTTTTCGCTCACCTGTGTGTGTCCAGAGCTTGCATTCACACTCGTATATTTAATTCTCTGGGTCAACTACAACCTGGAATTCATGCTTTGACCAGGAAAATCTTTCTTCATCATCATTACCAGGCTTGTTGTGGCAGTACACAAGGTACTTAGTTGGCTCTGCTGTACGCTTTGCGCGGAATAGCATTGCCTTTCTCATCCTATTTCTCATCTCGGTGTACACGGCTCTCGTGTACTTGATCGACATGTCTTCCTCGTAGCCGTAAGTTATTTTTGTCACAGGATCAGTCTGCACATGTCAAAAAGTGAGATATTAGTTGAAGCAGAGTCATGGGTTTCATTTTTAAAAAATTCAAAGTGCACATGTTTGAATGTAAAACAGAACATGATGGGGGTGTTTTGTACTTGTCATCATACCATGCTGGTCATTGTTTGCTCGTTCTCCTTCTGCATCCAAGTTTGTATGCAAGCATTGACCCGCCTAGCAAACTTGTGTAGGTTCTGAGTCCCCTTGACAAACCCTTTCTTTAGCACGTGGTTCATGCTCTCGCTTCGTTGTGTGGAAGTCATTCTAGCACAGAAAATGTTCTTGTAATATGCTGAAATCCACATCTTCCTATCACTCCAGAGCTGCATCATCATCTGGTCGTTCTGCAGTTTGTACTTGTGCACAAGTTTAGCCCATGCATCTTCAAACTCCATTGGCATAAGCGGCCAGTTTAATATAGATGTGAACTCCTCTTTGAATGTTTTATACTTTTTGTACAGAAACGCGAGGTATTCCCTGTACTTCTTCAAGATGTGCCAATGGCATAGCTTGTGGACGGTGTTTGGAAATGATTGTGGTATAGCTTTCGCCATCGATGGGCATTGGTCTGCATGAATTAAAAAAATGAAACTTGATTCTTCTTTTGTACTGATGGTGAACTTATGTTGTACAAATACTTGAACTTCACATGCAGCAGTATGGTATCTAAGAATGTCACATATATTTTTTCTTTACAGCAGTGTTGCTGAACTTCTGAGGTATCAGTGCTTGAACTTCACAGTTAGTAGTAGGACAAACTAGTAGTGTCGCAATCAAAAAATTTCTTAAAGCATTGTTGCTGAACTTCTGTGGTGGCAGTGCTTGAACTTCAAATAAATAACTATATTTTTTTTGAACATGTTACATGTTTTTTTCTTTACATCTATCTATCATTGAACTTCTATGATTCCTGCACTTGAACTTCACATTCATGACCAGTTTTTTCTAAACATGTGACAGATAATTTTGCTTTCTTCAACTGTTAGTTGGACTTATGTGCTAACAGTGGTTGAACTGCTTGTTCTATATTATTTTCAGATAAAACCAAATATACCCAAAACAGACCCATGCACTAAAAAGATGATTAAACTTGAGGAGTTTTTTATTTGAACTCACCTGTTAGAATGCAAGTTGGGTGCTTGTTGTTCATGCACCGTAGAAATGTATCGAACAGCCACTTGAATGACTTTGCATCTTCATCTCTTATCAGGGCGACAGCAAATATCGTTAACTGCAAGTGATGGTTTGTTCCAACAAACACTCCCAGGAGCATGTGAAATCTGTTGGTCTTGTAAGTCGTGTCGAATGTTACGCAATCGCGAAGTCTTGATAGGCTCCTCGGCAGCTTGCATTGGACCAGAAAATGTTTTTAATTGTCTTGTCCTTGTCCACTTGGATGTCATAGAAAAACTCATCATTTATCGCCTTCATGTCTTTGAAGAATGAAAAAAGTTTCAATACATCATCTAAATCCTCTTTCCTTGCATTCATGGCTTTCCTGCAAATCACATGCAAACATGCATTTGTTCATTTTTTGCTAGCAAAGGATTGTGAGCTAGGATGCTATTTTTACATTGCAGTATGTTGGTGTTTGAGTACTTACTGGTTTAGCAGGTCTCGTCCGGTCATGCTTAGGAAGTAGCTTCCATCTTCATTTTCAAATAGCATTGACATGATTGTTGTGTGCTTGACATCATGGTACTGCAAGAGCTTTACGTACTCCAAGATAGTGGGGTCATAATTCTTGTGTGAGTGCAAAAACACCAGCATGTCATCAGTTTGCATGAGCTGGTGATTATGATTCTACTCAATGTCCACTGCCACACATGTGCCATCCTCTTGCACCTTCACCCTCATTTTTGCGTTGCAGCTCGATGTTTTCTTTCGCTTCCTGTTGGCCTCTGAAACTGAAGATGTGTGTATCCCTTGGAAGGCGCAAACAAAATACTTGTGGTTGTCATTTCCACCCGTTTTCCTGATTCCAAAACCAGCGTGTCTGGCGTATCTGTTATAAAATTCCCTTGCTTTCTCTACATCTTTGAATCGCATATTTAGTCTTGGTATTAGATAATCCGGTAGATCTGGTGTCTGTAGAAAAAGAAAAAAAAATTCCAATCAGCACCTTAGAATGCAGTTTATGAACTTGTTATCCTGGAGGGGGCAGAAAATTTGTAGATAATACAAGATGTGTATATAAATATTTTTTGTCTCACTTACGTGCATGTATGATCGCAACTCTGCCGGCGTTGGCTGCTGTCCCTCTGGGATGGGGCATGGCGGAGTAATCATAGCAGGATGCAGCAGTGGATCATGAGGAGGAAGGAGGGCTGAAGATGGCCTCTCTCTTGTTTGTGTTCTTTTTGCTTGAGGTGGTTGTGGAGGTATTGCGATCCTGTTCTTGGTTTGCTCTTTTGTTTTCTGAAGCAATCCATCTACCTTATGCCCCGTACAATTATGACTTGTAGCAGCAGCAGCAGGATCAAACGGTGGTAGTGTGCAGATCACTCTCCTCCGTGTGTGTGTTGCTGTTGGATTTGTCCTAGGATTCGGTTTAGTTGCTTCGCTTTGGCATTGATGATGCACACCAGGATAACCTCCAGAGTTACACGCAGGACTTGAGCTAACCCCCTCTTCCATTGGCGTGCTTGGTAGTCTGCTGGTGGATACAAAGAATCCGCGGGAGATTTTTGGCGTCACCCAATCAGGTGGAGGCGCAAACTTGTGTGGATAGGGCTGTGACCCAGCTTCTCGGTAGTATCCGTGTGTTTCGGGTGTTGTCCATTGTTGCTCTGGAGCAGGTTGGTAATGTTGTTTGTGCGTTTGAGGCGTGACCCATTGAGAGGGTGGTGCAACGCGTACAGGCTTTGCATTGTGAACTTGCTCCTTGGAAGTTCTAAGCTTCTTGATGCGTCTCTCGTCTTGCTGACATAAAAGGAAAAAATGTCTGTTAGCACACGGGTTATATCTGGATATACCTTCATAACTGAACTTAGCTTTGTTCACAGCCTGAACTTCTCATATAAAAGTGGTGAGAGACATCACAGTAAGCACTGAAGTGAGCATCTGCCAATGCCTTTGTACCTGAACTGAGCACCATTCATAGAACGAACTTCACAGCGAGCATTTTAAATTATGCAATATTAGATTACTTTATATGTACCTGAACTGAGCACTCTACACAACCTGAACTTCTTGTCTTGCAAAGGGGAAATATTGTCTACAGTTAGGAAACCTGAACCTTCACTAGTTTTTTGAATGGTTGGACTGCTAGTGCATACCAACTTGACCTTCAAGTCTCATCACATGCATATTCTATTTTCATTTTTATTTTATTTTTTTTGAATGCAAAATGCTAATGTGAATGCAGGCAGATTTTATAGTGTTTGTAGCCTGGACTGAGGCTCATGCACTACTAGAACTTCTCATGGTTGTAAGCAGGAGATTTCAAAAAAGCTTTTGTAGCCTGGACTGAGGCTCATGCACTACCAGAACTTCTCATGGTTGTAAGCAGGAGATTTTAAAAAAGCATTTGTAGCCTGGACTGAGGCTCATACACTACCAGAACTTCTCATGGTTGTAAGTAAATAACAAACCGAAGGAAGGAAGAAGTTCAACCATACCCTGGCTATAAGTTCGGCCAACCTTTTTCCAGCAGCTGATAGGCCACCATGGGAACAATTCCAAGAGGTGAGTGCAGCTGCTCAATTTTTTACATCATCCATGTGCCCCCTGTGATTTGCCTGTGGTTTCTTACCTGAACTTCCCAACTATATGTACCTGAACTTCTTGTTTTTTACTTATTTGTTGCTGAACTCCTGGCCTCTTTTATGTACTTGTACTGCCTGTTTGTGATATAGCTGAACTTCTGTGCTTACATGTGTTATGAACTCCCTGAGTTTTCTGAGGCTGAACTTCTTTTACTTTCTGTTCGCTTGTTTTAGATCAATGATTATGTTCCAAAATAAGGAGTGTGAAGATTCTGTTGAAGATGTCGCAATATCTTTTGGTCCACGCAGAATGCTTCGGTCAAATGTGGCTGAGTGTGCACTCTACTGTCTATGTGCGGAGTACCAGGGATCAGACAAACTCATCCTGCCGTATTGGGTTTGTGTAAGTCAACCATACAGTGATTTCTTTTCCGTTTTTTTCCTTACCATCTTTTTAGTTAAAACTTGTTTGTCTCTTTTTTGTATTTTTTTCATATGTTGGTGTTTCCTGCATTATTATAGGACAAGATTTTCAGAGGTCAATTTGATTCCCGTGTGAGGAAGTACTTCATGGCGAGTGGTCCAGATAGCATGGATGCACATGATTCGGTATGCAATATCTTGTTATTTGCCTCTGTGTTAGTTTTGCAGTGCGATCCACTGTGTTAATATTTGGTTTTTTTCTTTTGTACAGTTCTGATATTAATTCTCATTTTTTAACGATTCGTGTGTTTATGATTGTTCAGGTTGTTTTCCCTACTTTTGACCCTCCTGAGGTTCCTGCTTCCATGGGTGGTGTCGGTCATTGGGTGTCGGTATTCCTTGACCTAAAGAATTCAAGGTTCCAGCTTCTTGATTCCTACTATGGACCAAAAGATGAATGTGCGGTACTCCTGTTTCGATGGATGACCGACAACATCAAGAGGCTTTGGAAGGATGCCAGCAATGACAAGGAGACACCCTTCAGTCCAGTCAGCATCGACAATTTCCCTCTAGATTGGATTGATGTCCCCCAGCAGCAAAACAAGTATGATTTCCACTTTTTCTCTTTTATCACATCTGTTTAACTGTAATTGTACTTAAGCTGCGACGTGTTTAATTCGTTGGCTTTCTTTTTATGTTCTAACACTATTCTTTTTACTACGTTTGATTGCAGTATCGACTGCGGATTCTTCATGCTTACGAATGTTAATTCGTATCATGACGGGGTGCTTGCAAATTATTCCCATGAGAATATCGCTGATATCAGGAAGACATGGCTATACTCAATCGCTTCTTCTAACCTGTTTGAGACAGACTTCCAATCTCTGTTTGGCTACTACACATGTAAGTATTTTGGAAGTTGGGCTGCTTACCTGCACTACATCTTTTATTCTACCTGAACTTCATATTTTTTTTTCTCTCAAACTTGGACTTCTGCTTGAGATCTCGCTGGGCTGCTTGTTTCGGAAGGAGAGGAGCATTTTCTTTGTACATGAACTTCCATTGCTTAATTTATGTCCTTCCATTGCTTAATTTATGTCCTTCCATTTCTAATTGTACTTTCAGAGATGATGCCTCTCTTCGGTTTTTGTTAGTTGTAGTTGAACAATTTCGAGTTCATCGAGTTATCTTGAACCGTGCCTCTTGTTGTGCCTGAACTTCATTTAGTTTTTTAATGCAACTAATTTTTTTAGGTCAATTTGGGTAGTAATTATGTCATCTTTTATTACTTGGACTGCACATTGTGATGGCCCTGAACTTCAGTTGTTTTTAATGGTGATGTTTTCTTTTCTATTTTTCCTTGACAGTGGATCCGTTGGAGTTGACCGATTACCACTACTCATTCCTTGGGTCATAGGAATACCAGCATAGGGAGTAACAGATGAGTACAGCTCCGATAGAAGATGATAGACCTCGGACCCACATTCCTTCCAAGTTGGGGGAGCACGCTGGCGGTATTCGTGGTACTCCAAAAACCCCATGCTACAGGAAGGTTGCTTCGTCCCGGCTTGACCAGCCTGCTTCGTCCCGGCTTTGCCCGGCTCCCGGCGACGCGCCCAGCGCTTGCTCCCAGCTCCGCCACCCACCGGCGACGCGCACTGCCGTGGACGCATCCTCCAGCTGCACCCTACCATTGCAGTCCAACGTCTCCAACTGCATCCGTTCGGTTGTGAAGCGTGAGGTAAGTAGGATCCCAACCTTTCGCTCAACTTGTCACAGCCATAACTCCCCTACCCTGTGACGCTACCGACGGCCTCCTCCGACGATGCCACCGCCGACCCTCACATCGCGCTGGGCATCCACCTTCCCCTGCGTCGGGGCCATTTGTGCTGACGTGGTGTGTGTGAGATGCCGACCACTGACGTTGTTCAAATTTCAGCTAGTTGTCTCGCTGAGACGTTCAAGCATTACCGTATAACGAGTTCAGTTATGGCGTTAGATGCGGATTCAGATGCACTCATGTTGCTGGCCGAGGTTTGTAAAACAGTAGAAGTCCAAGTGTGACTGTATGAGTTCTTGCATAGCATATCCCTCCATCAGGTGCGTTTCTGCTATTAAGTGCAGGGAGTAGCTGAGTTACCTGAAACATTCATGGGCATATACGTACAAACAAACTTATCCATAAACACGAGGTAAGTAGGTACTGTAGTTGTAGCTCTTTGCACTCTCTTATAGTGCACATCTGCATGGTATTTCAGTGTTCGCTGTTTCAGAATCATCGCTCCCATCAGTTAGTTGCTGATCTATGGAGTCTGAAGCGTGTATTCCCAAGGTTCAGACGGCAGCACACTTCAAAATGCTGGTGAAAAATCTCTGAACATGTACGGTGCAATCATGGAAAAAGCTTGAAACTTTATCACTTAACCACTGCTGATATCTCTTATAGCTTTTGTTATGCATTCTTCGCTGAGTGCTACCACTGAACATATGTACGGGAGATCCATGCTACGGTACAGATTTGTGAAATTACTTTGTACTCATTAGTAGTACTTCATCGTGGGTAATAGACGAATGACTTCATGTATCCTCAACATCAACTGGGCGTTCTTCTCTCGAATTTTTCCCCTTACTAACGAATAAACCATGAAGTTCAGCCCGAAATAACCAAGAAGTTGTAAAATGTTTATTACGAAACTAAGATGATTTTCCGATACAAATGAATAACACCAAGAAGTCCAAACTGAAAAAACCAAGAAGTTCAATTTTTCAAAATAGAATAGTTCAATGCATATAAAGATTTCCCCTCGACACTAAATATTAAAACCAAGAAGTTTAATTTTTAAAAATGGAGCAGATCAATGTATATAAAAAACTCGGGTTTTCTCGTTACTAATGAATAAAACCAAGAAATTCAATCTCCCTAGATTATGCCACCCATGCATGGCCCTGCTCCGCCCTGAGCCGGCACCCATCCTTGGCTTCTCTCCCCTGCTTCAACCACGGCACCCGTCTCCCCCACTGCTTCAACCACAGTGGCTGCCTTCCCCTGCTTCAACGGCGACCCTGGCCCTCCCTCCACGAGCGTTGCCGGCAACCATCGGCGCCATCCATTGTCGCCTGGTTCCTCCGCGAAACAGCTCGTCGGAGTGACCCTCCGCGTGTTCCCGCCCACCCTCCCGCCCGACCAATGGCGCGCCGTCAGCTAGACTTCACCCCTCCCCATCTTGTCTCTAACAGTTGTTTCTTGAAGAATTCACCTTCGATCAGTGCTCTCTCTGTGGTGACCAATGATAGTAGAAATTTCATTATACATAGAACACAAAAAAAGGTTCAGAAATATCAATGATAGAAGTTCACGTATATGAAGGTTGGTGCTTCGCGTGCTGTGTGTATATACGGGAGCACACAAAAATCATACTGTGCCATTATTCAGTAGCAGTTCAACAAGAAAACCTGCAACAGTTCTATTAGTATAATTACATCAGGGAAAAAATCAAGTTATTCTACTTGATGTTGACAACAACAAAAAATGCAATTTTTGCGCCAAAATTATGCAAAAAATTACAGTGGAATACTGTGCTCTCAAAAAGTGTTAGTGTTGTCCATAAAAATGCATCATTTTTTCTATTTCCCTTTCCTTTTTTATATATAAGAATGCATAAAACTTGAGCCGATCGGGGACATATCGTCGAGAAGTTCATGTATAAATGGACTTGTTAAATCTGAAAGTTCAAAATTAATAAAATGGAGAGGTCAAAAAAATCACAAACCAAAAAGTCCAAACAATTCCAATGGATTTCGATGGGTCTTTCTAATTTATAAAGAAAACTAGAAGTCCAAATTAAAATAGATGAGCGGTTCGATGTTTATTACAAACCTAGATTTTTTTTTCCATTACTAAAAGAAATAAAACAAAGAAGTTCAAATTTAAAAAATGGAACAGTTTGATATTATATTTGAAAACTCGGATTTTTGTGGTTACTAAAGAAAAAAACTAATAAGTTCAATTCAAAATAATGAAGAAGTTCAATTGGAAAAGGCGTAACAGTATGTTATTTATTTAAAAACTCAGATTTTTCCAATTACTAAAGAATAAAACCAATAAGGACAATTGAAAATAATGAAGAAGTTAGATGTTTCTAAGAAAACTCCAATTTTCACATTTCTAAAAAATACACAAAGAAGTTCAAATAGAAAGTTAGAGAGGTTCGATCTCTTTAAAAAACTCAGACATTTTCCATTACTAAACTGAATAGAGAGAAGTTCAAAATGATAATAGCCAGAAGTTCATGTACTGGATGGTGTGCGTTTCATATGAGAAAAAAAGAACAAAAAGGCAAAAGTTCAAAAAAATTGTTGCAAGTCTTTTGAGAGAGGTTGAACAAAAATATGTAACAAAAGTTTAAGGTGAAAATAGCAGGAAGTTCAACTACTACACAGAATGCGTTTCAGATAAGAATATATGAATAGAAAACAAAAATCTTGAAAATGTTTCTTGCAAGAAGTTCACGTGCTCCTACTAGCATAGTTCAAAATTCATGTGCGAGACGTCCGTCGTTCATTTATATGTTGAAAAAAAGGCAAAAAACAACATATGTTTTGCCATTTTAAAAACTCGCTCTCAAACAGCAACAAATTTCTAACACATGTTTACATTTAAAACTTGCTGCTATTTATAAGCTTTCCACCGGTATATTATGTGCCACATTTTGATGAACAGTTTAATATTTTCATGTATACTATTTAAAACACGTTTTTATGTATTCAAAAAATTCTTACCTGTGGAAAGAAGTTCATAGTGAAAACAAAGAGAAGTTCAAGTACTGCAAGGAATGCATTTCAGGTGAGAATAAAAGTATAGAAAAATAAAAGTTTAAAAGGTTTGTTGAAAGAAGTTCAAGTGCTCTTTCCGGAGAATTTCAAAAAAAAATGCGAGAAAGCTTCACCTTGTATTTCCATGTTCGATTTTTTCCGTATAAAAATTGAATACAATTCTTTACTCAAAATACAAAATGGTGAAGTTCAAATTGAAATAACAGAGAAGTTAAGAGTTTATTAAAACATAGGATTTACGTGTTCAAAAAATAAAAAACACAACACCATTTTTTGCACTTTTAAAAACAACTCATAAACAAAAAAAATGGTTGCTAGAAGTTCAAGTGCTCGGCGAGGAAACATTGAAAAATTCTTCTGAGAGAGGTTCACCGTGTATTTCCAAAATACATAAAAAAATATGTTATTTTTTGTGTTTTAAAATAATTCTCACAAACCAGAGAGAAGTTCAAAGTGATAACAACCGAAAGTTCACGTACTACATGATGTGTATTTCATACAAGAAAAAATAAAAAAGTGAAACAGGGTGAAGTTCAAACAGAGATGCCCCAGAAGTTCAATTACTTCACGTAGTGCAAAAAACACCACGTAAAAAATCAGCATGTCAAAAACAGAGTGAAGTTCGAACAAATATGCCCGAGAAGTTCAACTACATCACGCAGTGCATTTTCATTCGCGATGAAGGCAAAAATCACGATCTCGTCATTTTCTAATTACTTTAAAACGGCAAGAATATCATTTGTGTAAATTCAAGTCCTCGGTCGGAGAAAGTTAAAAAAATTGTGTGAGAGGTTTGTACAAAAAGAATATCATTCGTGTAACACTGACAAAATGGATGAGAAAATTACAAACGAAAATACGTCACAGAAGTTCAACTGGAAACGGCAGGAAGTTCAACTACTACAATGAATGAATTTCAGATAAAAAACTATTAAAACCGTCGCGGGTATGAAAAAATGATCAACACGGGAAATTTGCGTGTTTACAGCAGCTTTCCATCGGTATGTCACTTGCTCAATTCCGGTGAGTGGATGGAGAGCTACAAGCAGTGAATGAAGAGCTACGAGAGAAAAAAGCACATGAAAAACAGTGTGAAGTTCAGGCAGAACTGCCACAGAAGTTCAAGTACTTCATGCAATGCATTTTCGACGAATCTGTTTCGCCATAAAGGCAGAACGAGTGATCTTGCCGTTTCTGAAATTACTTGAAAATGGCTGGGATTCAGATAAAACCATCAACATAAAAAAGTTTCGCATTTTTCGTAGCTTTTCAACCTTATATTATTTGCTCCGTTCCGATGAAGTTTGTAGAAATTATAGCGAAAATATATTTTTAGCCATTATCAAAATCAATGTAAAACTGTAATGAATTTGGAGAAACAATATATACCAAAAAGTTTCGCATTTGTTCAGGCTTTCCACGCCATATCATTTGCTATGTTCGGACGTATGATTAAAAAAATATATCGAAAATACAAACTTGCTAGAACTTGTATTGTTTTCTAAATTACTCTTAAACCATTCAAAAATAGAAAACACTTTCAACATGAGAAAAAAGCGCATTTTCATAAGCTTTCCAACACGATATCATTTGTCTCAATTGGATTAGGCGTTTAGAAATGGCAACGAAAATACGAACTTGGTTGTTCGGTTTGCGAAATTTTACGATTTTCCACATTACTCTTTAACCATAGGGAATTAGAAAAAACTTTCAGCATGTGGAAGGAGCGGTTTTACAGCAGCTTTCCAACGCCATATTATTTTCCTCATTCCGATAAACGGTTTAGAAATGCAATCGAAAATACAATTCACGTTTTTGTATGAAGAAAAAACGGTTTTCAAAACTGCTCTTAAACCACTTACATTTTGCCAAAATTTTAAGTTTGGTCATGATACTGGTGTCCATAGATTTCCAATGGTATATCACAAGCCCCATTTGGGCAATGTTGACGGAAGTTCAACCTAGCACTAGGGAAAGTTCAGGTCGAACAAATCAGGCAGTAAAATTGCAAAAAACGCAATTTCATCACGACCCGAGAGCAAAATCCGCTAGCGAGCGAGATTTCTATTTAAAACCGGTATTTAGTTGCTAAAAATATTTCTAGATTACACTAACATCATATAGAACACTACTAACCAGAATAATTCACGGAGGAAGCCACGGTTGCAAAGATAGCCCGAAGGTCGGATTCGTACAGAGGGAAGTTCAGGCGTGTGTACAAACAAAAATACGTCGCAGAAGTTCAACGTGAAAATAGCATGAAGTTCAACTACTATGCTGAATGAATTTCATATGAAAAACTTTTAAAATCGTCGCGAGTATGAAAACATGATCAACACGAGAAAGTTGCGTGTTTACAATAGCTTTCCATTGGTATATCACTTGCTCAATACCGGTGAGTGAATGTAGAGCTAGAAGTAGTGACTTGAGATATACGAGGAAAATAAAGCACGTGAAAAACAGAGTGAAGTTTAAGGTTTCATACCGAGAAGTCCAGGTACTTCACGCGATGCATTTTTGGCGAATCTGTTTCGTGATAAAGGCAGAACGAATGATCTCGCCGTTTCTGAAATTACTTGAAAACGGCTAGGAATCAGAGAAAACTATCAACATGAAAAAGTTTCGCAATTTACGTAGCTTTTCAGAGTTATGTTACTTGCGCCATTCCGATAAAGTTTATAGAAAATACGGCGAAAATACATTTTTCGCCATTTTTGAAACTGACTTAAAACCGTAATGAATTGGGAGAAATAATACATACAAAAACGTTTCGCATTTGTTCAAGCTTTCCAAGGACATATCATTTGCTGCATTCGGACATATGGTTAAAAAGTTAGCTTGAAAATACAAAGTCGGTAGGACTTCTACCGTTTTCTAAATTACTTTTAAACCGTTCAAACTTAGGAAAAACTTTCAACATGAAAGAGTAGCGCATTTTCATAAGCTTTCCAGCGCCATATCATATGCCTCAATTGGACTAGCCGTTTAGAAATGACATTGAAAATACGAACTCGGTTGTTCGGTTTGTGAAATTTTACGTTTTTTCAAATTACTCTTTAACCATAGAGAATTAGATAAAACTTTCAACATGTGGAAGTAGCGGTTTTGCAGCAGCTTTCCAACGCCATATTATATGCCTCATTCTGATAAATGGTTTAGAAATGCGATCGAAAATACGATTCACGTTTTTTGTGTGAAGAAAAAACGGTTTTCAAAACTGCTCTTAAACCGATTACATTTTGCCAAAAATTTAAGTTGTGTCATGATACTGGTGTCCATAGCTTTCCAACGGTATATCGCAAGCCCCATTTGGACAATGTTGGCGGAAGTTCAACCTAGTACTCGTGGAAGGTCAGGCGCGTTACTCGGGAAGTTCATGTTGTGATCAGAATATTATTCTGATCCCGTGATTAGAATAGTGTTTATGTGTGTATATATATATATATATGTATGTATGTATGTATGCATGCCATGCTTGCCCAGGATATTGTGCTACCTTAGATTCCAGCAGGTACTGAGGAACCGTCGAGGCTTCGTGCCCCTGTCCTCTCATCCTTTCAGCCACTATGGTAACACTCCAGCAGGAAAGTGAGAAGACTGCCCGGCACGTCCTCCCCGACGACCCAACCAGATAAAGTTCATCTCATGCCCATTCATGTTTGTAACTTGTGGCTTGTGCATTAGAAAACCTCGCCACTCTGGTCAGACATAGGTGCTCCCATCCCCGGCTCGAACGCTGTTTCGGCTGAGGTGCTTGAAGTAACCTTTGGCAAAAAGAGATTGGCAGGGGGCCAGACCTTGCGTCTGTAACCCGGCAGATGTGATTCTCCAGCAGGCACAGAGGCGCCGGCAAGGTAGCTTGCTGGGGAGACTCATTTATTTTTATTAAAGGGGTGTTCCGCCTCTGCACGAATGTTTACGTGCATGAGTTCCCGGCAAAAGCTCATCTTTTTCATTGATATGCTGATACAAGTATAGATGTTACAGAACACAAGCATGGGCTCGGAAGATTACATTTTCTAGAAAGTTAAGATTTGGCAAGTGCCTATAAATTGAGGGAAAAAATATAAGTGCCATGTAATCCCCGTTCTTGCCCCTTTCCTCTCCAGGCACGGCAGGCAAAGAAAGGTGACAGGCATGGGGAACGGGGCGATGGAGATCTTGACGAGGAAGCCCGTCCACCACCAGCGCTAGAGCCAGCAAGACGCAACCCCCGGCGAGGCGTGTTGCCAGGAAGGAAGGAGGCGGAGCAGATGATGGTGCTGCCATTGATGGTCAGCTACAGTCGGAGTCGGAGTCCTCTCGCCCGCTGACGTCATCGTCGCTGGCGCTGTCCTCCTTGCCACTATCGTTCGAGGAGGAGCTTTCGTTGTCAATGGAACTCTCCATGCAGCACCCTAAGCGGATTCCTAAGCTCCCGAAGACCTTGACCTAGAGCAGGTCGTTCTCCATTAATTTAAAATGGAGGACGTGCCCCTCCGACAAGCTATGGGCGCGTGCAAAAGTCTTTCACCCGTGGCGAAGCTACATGACGTGAGGGCGCGGGAAGCCAACATTGACCCATGTGCTGCCATTCCCACAGCCCCACATATGTAGCCTGAAAGCCTGCGGTGGATCCTGCTCCATCACCCGTGCGAACGGGGTAGGGAGATGGAGATGGCCGCTCATGCTCTTGTACAGGCGGATGAAGAACTCGAGAGGCTGGTCTCCAACATGGCAGTCCATTGGAGGAGGGTGTCGGTGTCAAAACCGGCAGATCTCGGGTAGGGGGTCCTGAATTGTGTGTTTAAGACTAATGGTAACAGGTGGCGGGGGACGCAATGTTTACCCAGGTTCGTGCCCTCTCGATGGAGGTAATACCCTACTTCCTGCTTGATTGATCTTGATGATATGAGTATTACAAGAGTTGATCTACCACGAGATCGTAGAGGCTAAACCCTAAAAGCTAGCCTGTGATTATGATTGTTGTTGTCCTACGGACTAAACCCTCCGGTTTATATAGACACCGGAGGAGGCTAAGGTTACACAGATTCGGTTACAGAGAAGGAGATCTACACATCCGAATCGCCAAGCTTGACTTCCACGCAAAGGAGAGTCCCATCCGGACACGGGACGAAGTCTTCAATCTTGTATCTTCATAGTCCAACAGTACGGCCAAAGTACATAGTCCGGCTGTCCGAGGACCCCCTAATCCAGGACTCCCTCAGTAGCCCCTGAACCAGGCTTCAATGATGATGAGTCCGGTACGTAGATTGTCTTCGGCATTGCAAGGCGGGTTCCTTCTCCGAATACTCCATAGAAGATCTTGAATATGAGGATCGTGTTCGGCTCTGCAAAATAATTTCCACATACCACCATAGACAGCATAATTTTTCACGAATCGAATTTGCCGACAATTTTTCATAACATGACATCACACCGTGGTCCGCACTACAGGAATCATCTACTTTGCCATCTGCCACAGCGGACGGTAAAGGTCTTTGACGTCCGCCGCGGACGGCAAAAGGCTCCGGCAATGTAAGGTCCGGCAAACAGCTACTTTGCCGTTCGCTTTACGCGGCTGGCGGCAAAGGGGCCTTTGCCATCAGCAGCAGACGGCAAAGAAAGCAGACGGCAAATATTCCGCTGTTAGTCCGTTAGGTGGCTAAAGGCAGGCCTTTGCCATCCGCCGTTGAAGGCAGAATTATTTACTCTTTGTCGTTCCTCGCTGTAGGCAAACTGACGAAATGGGTCAGCTCCCAGGAAGCACAGTTGGCTGCCACGTGGCTTCTTTGTCGTCCGCGGCTGACGGCAAAGAGCCCAATGTCGTCAGTGGCAGACGACAAAGAGCCTTTATATTGTCTATTTTTTGTTGTTTTTTTGAATCCAACAATTTTCAAAGCAAATATATATGACATATATAGATATATTTCACAGGGCTATTTAATAGCAAACATATCACATATGCAACACATAATTAAGTTTCATCCATGTTGGAAATATGCCCTAGAGGCAATAATAAAAGTATTATTATATTTCATTGTTCATGATAATTGTCTTTTATTCATGCTATAACTGTATTATCCGGAAATCGTAATACACGTGTGAATACTTAGACCACACTATGTCCCTGGTAAGCCTCTAGTTGACCAGCTCGTTGTGATCAACAGATAGTCATGGTTTCCTGACTATGGACATTGGATGTCGTTGATAACGGGATCACATCATTAGGAGAATGATGTGATGGACAAGACCCAATCCTAAGCATAGCATAAAAGATCGTGTAGTTCGTTTTGCTAGAGCTTTGCAAGTGTCAAGTATCTCTTCCTTCGACCATGAGATCGTGTAACTCCCGGATACCGTAAGAGTGCCTTGGGTGTATCAAACGTCACAATGTAACTGGGTGACTATAAAGGTGCATTACAGGTATCTCCGAAAGTAGTTGTTGGGTTGACACGGATCGAGACTGGGATTTGTCACTCCGTATGACGGAGAGGTATCTCTGGGCCCACTCGGTAATGCATCATGATAATGAGCTCAATGTGACCAAGGTGTTGGACACGGGATCATGCATTACGGTACGAGTAAAGTGACTTGCCGGTAACGAGACTGAACAAGGTATTGGGATACCGACGATCGAGTCTCGGGCAAGTAACGTACCGATTGACAAAGGGAATTGCATACAGGGTTTGATCGAATCCTCGACATAGTGGTTCATCCGATGACAACATCGAGGAGCATGTGGGAGCCATCATGGGTATCCAGATCCCGCTGATGGTTATTGACTGAGAGCGTCTCGGTCATGTCTGCATGTCTCCCGAACCCGTAGGGTCTACACACTTAAGGTTCGGTGACGCTAGGGTTATGAAGATATGTATATGCAGAAACCCGAATTTTGTTCGGAGTCCCAGATGAGATCCCGGACATCACGAGGAGTTCCGGAATGGTCCGGAGGTAAAGAATTATATATAGGAAGTGCTATTTCGGGCATCGGGACAAGTTTCGGGGTTATCGGTATTGTACCGGGACCACCGGAAGGGTCCCGGGGGTCCACCGGGTGGGGCCACCTGTCCCGGGGGGCCACATGGGCTGTAGGGGGTGCGCCTTGGCCATCATGGGCCAAGGGCACCAGCCCCTATAGGCCCATGCGCCTAGGGTTTCCCCCTAGGAGGAGTCCTAGTGGTGGAAGGCACCCCTAGGTGCCTTGGGGGGGAGGGAAACCTCCCCTAGGCCGCCGCCCCCCCTAGTAGATCTCATCTACTAGGGCCGGCGCCCCCCCTGGCACCCCTATATATAGTGGGGGAGAGGAGGGACTTCATACACCAGCCCCTGGCGCCTCCACCTCCCCCCGTTACGTCTCTCCCTCGTAGTCTCGGCGAAGCCCTGCTGCTGTGACGCCCTGCATCCACCACCACGCCGTCGTGCTGCTGGATCTTCATCAACCTCTCCTTTCCCCTTGCTGGATCAAGAAGGAGGAGACGTCTCCCGTCCCGTACGTGTGTTGAATGCGGAGGTGCCGTCCGTTCGGCGCTGGTCATCGGTGATTTGGATCACGTCGAGTACGACTACATCATCACCTTGCAAGCTTCCGCACGCGATCTACAAGTGGTATGTAGATGCAAACTCTCTCCCTAGACTCGTTGCTTAGATGAACTCATAGATGGATCTTGGTGAAACCGTAGGAAAAATTTTAATTTTCTGCAACGTTCCCCAACAGTGGCATCATGAGCTAGGTCTATGTATAGTTCTCTTTGCACGAGTAGAACACAACTTTGTCGTGGGCGTGGATTTTGTCATCTTACTTGCCTCTACTAGTCTTTTCTTGCTCAACGGTATTGTGGGATGAAGCGGTCCGGACCAACCTTACACGTACGCTTACGTGAGACCGGTTCCACCGATTGACATGCACTAGTTGCATAAGGTGGCTGGCGGGTGTCTGTCTCTCCCACCTTAGTTGGAGCGGAATCGATGAACAGGGCCCTTATGAAGGGTAAATAGAAGTTGAAAAAATCACGTTGTGGTGATTCATAGGTAAGAAAACGTTCTTGCTAGAACCCAATTGCAGCCACGTAAAAGATGCAAAAACAATTAGAGGACGTCTAACTTGTTTTTGCAGCGATTGATCATGTGATGTGATATGGCCAGAAGTTGTGATGAATGATGAATTGTGATGTATGAGATCATGTTCTTTGTAATAGGATTCACGACTTGCATGTCGATGAGTATGACAACCGGCAGGAGCCATAGGAGTTGTCATTATTTTTTGTATGACCTGTGTGTCATTGAATAACGTCATGTAAACTACTTTACTTTATTGCTAAACGTTAGTCATAGAAGTAGAAGTAGTCGTTGGCGTGACAACTTCATGAAGACACGATGATGGAGATCATGATGATGGAGATCATGGTGTCAAGCCGGTGACAAGATGATCATGGAGCCCCGAAGATGAAGATCAATGGAGCTATATGATATTGGCCATATCATGTCACAACTATATAATTGCATGTGATGTTTATTATGTATTATGCATCTTGTTTACTTCGGACGACGGTAGTAAATAAGATGATCCCTTATAAAATTTCAAGAAGTGTTCTCCCCTAACTGTGCACCGTTGCTACAGTTCGTCGCTTCTAAGCACCACGTGATGATCAGGTGTGATGGATTCTTACGTTCACATACAACGGGTGTAAGACAGTTTTACACAGCGAAAACACTTAGGGTTAACTTGACGAGCCTAGCATGTGCAGACATGGCCTCGGAACACGGAGACCGAAAGGTCGAACACGAGTCGTATGGAAGATACGATCAACATGAGAATGTTCACCGACGATGACTAGTCCGTCTCACGTGATGATCGGACACGGCCTAGTCGACTCGGATCGTGTAACACTTAGATGACTAAAGGGATGTCTAATCTAAGTGGGAGTTCATAATTTGATTAGAACTTTATTATCATGAACTTAGTCTAAAACCTTTGCAAATATGTCTTGTAGATCAATGGCCAACGCTAACGTCAACATGAACTTCAACGCGTTCCTAGAGAAAACCAACCTGAAAGATGATGGCAGCAACTATACGGACTGGGTCCGGAACCTGAGGATCATCCTCATAGCTGCCAGGAAACAATATGTCCTAGAAGGACCGCTAGGTGATGCTCCCGTCCCAGAGAACCAAGACATTATGAATGCTTGGCAGTCTCGCGCTGATGATTACTCCCTCGTTCAGTGCGGCATGCTTTACAGCTCACAACCGGGGCTCCAAAAGCGTTTTGAGCATCACGGAGCATATGAGATGTTCGAAGAGCTGAAACTAGTTTTTCAAGCTCATGCCCGGGTCGAGAGATATGATGTCTCCGACAAGTTCTACAGTTGTAAGATGGAGGAAAACAGTTCTGTCAGTGAGCACATCCTGAAGATGTCTGGGTTGCACAACCGTATGACCCAGCTGAACATTAACCTCCCAGATGAGGCGGTCATTGACAAAATCCTCCAGTCGCTCCCACCAAGCTACAAGAGCTTTGTGATGAACTACAACATGCGGGGAATGGAAAAGACCATTCCTGAAGTGTTCTCGATGCTGAAGTCAGCAGAGGCTGAAATCAAGAAAGAACATCAAGTGTTGATGGTCAATAATACCACTAAGTTCAAGAAGGGCAAGGGTAAGAAGAACTTCAAGAAGGACGGCAAAGATATTGCCGCGCCTGGTAAGCCAGTTACCGGGAAGAAGTCAAAGAATGGACCCAAGCCTGAGACTGAGTGCTTTTATTGCAAGGGGAAGGGTCACTGGAAGCGGAACTGCCCCAAATACTTAGCGGATAAGAAGGCCGGCAACACCAAAGGTATATTTTATATACATGTGATTGATGTGTACCTTACCAGTAATCGTAGTAACTCCTGGGTATTTGATACCGGTGCCGTTGCTCATATTTGTAACTCACAGCAGGAGCTGCGGAATAAACGGAGACTGGCAAAGGACGAGGTGACGATGCGCGTCGGGAATGGTTCCAGAGTCGATGTGATCGCCGTCGGCACGCTGCCTCTACATTTACCTACGGGATTAGTTTTGAACCTTAATAATTGTTATTTAGTGCCAAGTTTGAGCATGAACATTGTATCAGGATCTCGTTTAATACGAGATGGCTACTCATTTAAGTCTGAGAATAATGGTTGTTCGATTTATATGAGAGATGTGTTTTATGGTCATGCTCCGATGGTCAATGGTTTATTCTTAATGAATCTCGAGCGTAATATTACACATGTTCATAGTGTAGATGCCAAAAGATTTAAAGTTGATAACGATAGTCCCACATACTTGTGGCACTGCCGCCTTGGTCACATTGGTGTCAAGCGCATGAAGAAGCTCCATGCCGATGGACTTTTAGAGTCTCTTGATTATGAATCGTTTGACACGTGCGAACCATGCCTCTTGGGCAAAATGACCAAGACTCCGTTCTCCGGAACAATGGAGCGAGCAACCAACTTGTTGGAAATCATACATACCGATGTGTGCGGTCCAATGAGCGTTGAGGCTCGCGGAGGATATCGTTATGTTCTCACTCTCACAGATGACTTGAGTAGATATGGGTATGTCTACTTAATGAAACACAAGTCTGAGACCTTTGAAAAGTTCAAGGAATTTCAGAATGAGGTGGAGAATCAACGTGACCGAAAGATAAAATTCTTACGATCAGATCGTGGAGGAGAATACTTAAGTCACGATTTTGGTACACACTTAAAGAAATGTGGAATCGTTTCACAGCTCATGCCGCCTGGAACACCTCAGCGAAACGGTGTGTCCGAACGTCGTAATCGCACTCTATTGGATATGGTGCGGTCTATGATGTCTCTTACCGATTTACCGCTATCATTTTGGGGATACGCTCTAGAGACAGCTACATTCACTTTAAATAGGGCACCGTCTAAATCCGTTGAGACGACACCGTATGAATTATGGTTTGGAAAGAAACCTAAGCTGTCGTTTCTAAAAGTTTGGGGATGCGAAGCTTATGTCAAGAAACTTCAACCTGAAAAGCTCGAACCCAAGTCGGAAAAATGCGTATTCATAGGATACCCTAAGGAAACTGTAGGGTATACCTTCTACTTAAGATCCGAAGGCAAGATCTTTGTTGCCAAGAACGGATGCTTTCTGGAAAAAGAGTTTCTCTCAAAAGAAGTAAGTGGGAGAAAAGTAGAACTCGATGAAGTACTACCTCTTGAGCGGGATAGTGACGCAGCACAGGAAACCGTTCCTGTGATGCCCACACCAACTGAAGAGGAAAACCATGATAATAATCAAGGTACTTCGGATCAAGTTACTGCTGAACTTCGTAGGTCCACAAGGACACGTTCCGCACCAGAGTGGTACGGCAACCCTGTCCTGGAAATCATGTTGTTAGACAACAATGAACCTACGAACTATGAAGAAGCAATGGCGGGCCCGGATTCCAACAAATGGCTTGAAGCCATGAAATCCGAGATAGAATCCATGTATGAAAACAAAGTATGGACTTTGACAGACTTGCCCAATGATCGGCGAGCGATAGAAAACAAATGGATCTTTAAGAAGAAGACGGACGCGGATGGTAATGTTACCATCTATAAAGCTCGACTTGTCGCTAAGGGTTATCGACAGGTTCAAGGGATTGACTACGACGAGACATTCTCTCCCGTAGCGAAGCTAGAGTCCGTCCGAATCATGTTAGCAATTGCCGCATACTATGATTATGAGATATGGCAGATGGACGTCAAAACAGCATTCCTTAACGGGCATCTTAAGGAAGAACTGTATATGATGCAGCCGGAAGGTTTTGTCGATCCTCGGAACGCTAACAAAGTATGCAAGCTCCAGCGATCCATTTATGGACTGGTGCAAGCATCTCGGAGTTGGAACATTCGCTTTGATGAGATGATCAAAGCGTTTGGGTTTATGCAGACTTATGGAGAAGCCTGCGTTTACAAGAAAGTGAGTGGGAGCTCTGTAGCATTTCTCATATTATATGTAGATGACATACTCCTGATGGGAAATAATATAGAATTTCTGGACAGCATTAAGGCCTACTTGAATAAGTGTTTTTCAATGAAGGACCTTGGAGAAGCTGCTTATATATTAGGCATCAAGATCTATAGATATAGATCGAGACGCCTCATAGGTCTTTCACAAAGCACATACCTTGATAAGATTTTGAAGAGATTCAGAATGGATCAGTCCAAGAAGGGGTTCTTGCCTATGTTACAAGGTATGAGACTGAGCTCAGCTCAGTCACCGACCACGGCAAAAGATAAAGAAGAGATGAGTGTCATCCCCTATGCTTCAGCCATAGGATCTATTATGTATGCCATGCTGTGTACCAGACCCGATGTAAACCTTGCCGTAAGTTTGGTAGCAAGATACCAAAGTAATCCCGGCAAGGAACACTGGACAGCGGTCAAGAATATCCTGAAGTACCTGAAAAGGACAAAGGACATGTTTCTCGTTTATGGAGGAGACGAAGAGCTCGTCGTAAAGGGTTACGTCGACGCTAGCTTTGACTCAGATCCGGATGACTCTAAGTCACAAACCGGATACGTGTATATGTTGAATGGTGGAGCAGTAAGCTGGTGCAGCTGCAAGCAGAGCGTCGTGGCGGGATCTACGTGTGAAGCGGAGTACATGGCAGCCTCGGAGGCAGCACATGAAGCGATTTGGGTGAAGGAGTTCATCACCGACCTAGGAGTCATACCCAATGCGTTGGGGCCGATCAAACTCTTCTGTGACAACACTGGAGCTATTGCCCTCGCAAAGGAGCCCAGGTTTCACAAGAAGACCAGGCACATCAAGCGTCGTTTCAACTCCATCCGTGAAAATGTTCAAGATGGAGACATAGAGATTTGCAAAGTGCACACGGATCTGAATGTCGCAGATCCGCTGACTAAACCTCTCTCGCGTGCAAAACATGATCAACACCAGAACTCTATGGGTGTTCGATTCATCACAATGTAACTAGATTAGTGACTCTAGTGCAAGTGGGAGACTGTTGGAAATATGCCCTAGAGGCAATAATAAAAGTATTATTATATTTCATTGTTCATGATAATTGTCTTGTATTCATGCTATAACTGTATTATCCGGAAATCGTAATACACGTGTGAATACTTAGACCACACTATGTCCCTGGTAAGCCTCTAGTTGACCAGCTCGTTGTGATCAACAGATAGTCATGGTTTCCTGACTATGGACATTGGATGTCGTTGATAACGGGATCACATCATTAGGAGAATGATGTGATGGACAAGACCCAATCCTAAGCATAGCATAAAAGATCGTGTAGTTCGTTTTGCTAGAGCTTTGCAACTGTCAAGTATCTCTTCCTTCGACCATGAGATCGTGTAACTCCCGGATACCGTAAGAGTGCCTTGGGTGTATCAAACGTCACAACGTAACTGGGTGACTATAAAGGTGCATTACAGGTATCTCCGAAAGTAGCTGTTGGGTTGACACGGATCGAGACTGGGATTTGTCACTCCGTATGACGGAGAGGTATCTCTGGGCCCACTCGGTAATGCATCATCATAATGAGCTCAATGTGACCAAGGTGTTGGACACGGGATCATGCATTACGGTACGAGTAAAGTGACTTTCCGGTAACGAGACTGAACAAGGTATTGGGATACCGACGATCGAGTCTCGGGCAAGTAACGTACCGATTGACAAAGGGAATTGCATACAGGGTTTGATCGAATCCTCGACATAGTGGTTCATCCGATGACAACATCGAGGAGCATGTGGGAGCCATCATGGGTATCCAGATCCCGCTGATGGTTATTGACTGAGAGCGTCTCGGTCATGTCTGCATGTCTCCCGAACCCGTAGGGTCTACACACTTAAGGTTCGGTGACGCTAGGGTTATGAAGATATGTATATGCAGAAACCCGAATTTTGTTCGGAGTCCCGGATGAGATCCCGGACGTCACGAGGAGTTCCGGAATGGTCCGGAGGTAAAGAATTATATATAGGAAGTGCTATTTCGGGCATCAAGACAAGTTTCGGGGTTATCGGTATTGTACCGGGACCACCGGAAGGGTCCCGGGGGTCCACCGGGTGGGGACACCTGTCCCGGGGGCCACATGGGCTGTAGGGGGTGCGCCTTGGCCATCATGGGCCAAGGGCACCAGCCCCTATAGGCCCATGCACCTAGGGTTTCCCCCTAGGAGGAGTCCTAGTGGTGGAAGGCACCCCTAGGTGCCTTGGGGGGGAGGGAAACCTCCCCTAGGCCGCCGCCCCCCCTAGTAGATCTCATCTACTAGGGCCGGCGCCCCCCCCCCTGGCACCCCTATATATAGTGGGGGAGAGGAGGGACTTCATACACCAGCCCCTGGCGCCTCCACCTCCCCCTGTTACATCTCTCCCTCGTAGTCTCGGCGAAGCCCTGCTGCTGTGACGCCCTGCATCCACCACCACGCCGTCGTGCTGCTGGATCTTCATCAACCTCTCCTTTCCCCTTGCTGGATCAAGAAGGAGGAGACGTCTCCCGTCCCGTACGTGTGTTGAACGCGGAGGTGCCGTCCGTTCGGCGCTGGTCATCGGTGATTTGGATCACGTCGAGTACGACTACATCATCACCTTGCAAGCTTCCGCACGCGATCTACAAGTGGTATGTAGATGCAAACTCTCTCCCTAGACTCATTGCTTAGATGAACTCATAGATGGATCTTGGTGAAACCGTAGGAAAATTTTTAATTTTCTGCAACGTTCCCCAACAATCCATTCATACATAAGAAAGTTCCATCAAGTTCCATCCATACACATTGTTCCATCATAGCAAGTTTCATCAAGATCCATCCATATACATATTACAATGCAAAGTTTCATCATGATAGCAAGTTCCATCATAGCAAGCTAGATACAATGCAAAGTTTCATCAAAGAAAAAACAAGCACTCCATCATAGCAAGCTAGCTTCCATGAAGTGAATGAAATTTGCAAAATGGCAAATAAGAAAGTTAGAAATAGGTCACTAGAAGAAGAAGACTAGAACAAGAAGTATATGTCATTTATGAGCTAACTTAGTTGAAATGGGTCATTTATGAGCTAACTTAGTTGAAATGGGTCATTTATGAGCTAACTAAGGTGAAATGGATCGTTTTTTAGCTAACTTAGGTGAAATGGATCATTTCTGAGCTAACTTAGTTGAAATGGGTCACTTGTGAGCTAAGTAAGGTGAAATGGATCGTTTTTAGCTAACTAAGGTGAAATGGATCGTTTTTGAGCTAACTAAGGTGAAATGGATCGTTTTTAGCTAACTTAGGTGAAATGGATCATTTATGAGCTAACTTAGTTGAAATGGGTCGTTTATGAGCTAACTAAGGTGAAATGGATCGTTTTTGAGCTAACTAAGGTGAAATGGATCGTTTTTTAGCTAACTTAGGTGAAATGGATCATTTAAGAGCTAATTTAGGTGAAATGGATCGTTTTTTAGCTAACTTAGGTGAAATGGATCGTTTATGAGCTAACTTAGTTGAAATGGATCGTTTACAAGCTAACTTAGTAAAAAGCATCATTTTAGAGCTAACCTAGGTGTGATGTGTCAATTTGGAGCTAACCTAGGTAAGATGGGTCATTTTAGAGCTAACCTAGGTGAAATGGGTCATTTTAAAGCTAACGTAGGTAAAATGGATCATTTAGGAGCTAATCTAGGTAAAATGGGTCATTTTAGAGCTAACCTGGATAAACTGGATCATTTATAAGCTAACTAAGGTAAAAATGGGTCATTTTAGAGCTAACTTAGATAAAATGGATCGTTTATGAGCTAACTAAGCTAATTATGCAATTTTTGACATGAGTAAGCTAAGTACAAATCGTTTTAGAGCTAACTTAGCTAAAATGGATGGTTTTGGAGGTCACTAAGCTTATTAAGTCATTTTGGAGGAAAAGAAGCTAACTCTAGGTCATTATGGTAAGCATATTGGAGGAAATAAAGCTAAGTCTAGGTCTTTATGCATTTCTTAAGCAAAACACTAGAGACACTTACCGTGATCATGGAGGTGTAGTAGCGGGGTGGCTCGTGCCAGTAGCTGGAGAAGGATCATGCGATGATTGTCTGGAGTTACGCTGCACCAAAGATCATTTCCAATGTCTCGTTAGCATGATGACACTCAAATGTTAAGACTAGCAAGTAATGTCCATTCAAATTAAACTCACCGTGGTCCTAGGAGCAATCACTGGCATCGGCGGAGCGGTCTGACCGGACTTCTCGCACACAGACTTCACATTTGGTTTTGACGACTCAGTCATACTAGTTAGTAATGAGACAAACACTAAATGAATGTTTTGGCTAATGTGTAGAAAAAACTTACCACAAGGAGCTCGTACATGGCCCTTGCCTGCATGTCATTCCATGCCCTCTCCTCCTCCAACATCTTTGTCGTCCTCTCCTCCAACTCCCGCTGCCTCTCTGCCGCCTCTGCCAGAAGTTTCTCCATTCTATCTTCTCACTCTATATAGCAGCCTGCAACACCACTCCTCGTTACCATTTGTAATCATTGATGGAAGCGCACACAATGTAATGGAGAAAGATAGCTGAGTACGTATAACTAACCTCGAAGGCGAGTTGGACTGGCCGTTCATGAGGCCTTATCTCAGGAGCAGAGCTCTACTGACGCTCCTTCATCTCTGGGAGAGTGCTAGGACAACGGATAAGTCCATCTCCCATGGCTATGGAGCCATGGGACCTCTCACCACCAGATATCATCAGCAGCTCTGTATCAATGGGACCTTGGCTCGGGTTAAAGTCCTCCCCTTTCCTCGCCTTCCCCTAATCTCTATATCTCACGAGCTTGTCGTGGGAGGAGATGTTGGTGAAGTTTTTTGGATCATTTAGGTCAGATGCAGAGAATGCCTTGACTTTCTTGTAAGAGCCAATGTGGGCCATGGCATACAGGTCGTACACCTCTGGCACCTTATCCGCCTTATTGTAGCGTGTCTGAAAGAGAGAAACAAAGTAAATTAGTAATTAAAGGGCTGAAGCTAGCATGATGAACAAATTGCATGAATCATGAAGCAAACCACATACCCAGTTCCGCCCGTACTGATGTAAGTTGGAGCTGCCTTGATGGTGTGGCACACCTTCCATTTGGGCACGTTTGTCCTTGGCCTTGTTGTGGAGGGCTAGCCATTCTTTTGATCACCACTCACTGACCAACACCTCCCAACAATCCATCTGATCCGCACACCATCTTGGAGGGGCCTAAGTTAGGAAATAGAAACTTGAGCGCTATGGCTATGAATTACTAAATGAAGGAAGTAAAGTACAAGGCCTTAAGAATTACCTTCATGTACTCCTCCTTACTCAAGAACTTCTCGCGGCACGCCGGCTTGGTCTTCTTGATACCACGCGAGGCGTAGTAGTCTCGAACAGCCTACACCCGAGCCTCGTGCCGTAAGTTCTGTAGTAGGCGCTTGCCGACGTTATCGATAACATTTGCCGCCTCCTCCTCGTATCCCTCCTCACACCTGTAGAATGTCTGCAATCAAATGAGACAATATTGATTAGTACAATTAATAACTAGCTAGTTGAAGATTTTTAATTGTGTAAAGGAGAAATTACCCAGAACTTTCTAATCACCACCTCTGCCCTCGTCTTGCACAAGACACCGTCGATAATCTCACCCGGCGGGGCCAAGGCAGCCAAGTAGTGCTCCCAAGTCAATCCAAGCTCTGCAAGCCGACCCTTACCAGGCAACGTGACAAACCCTGGGAAGTTTTGCTGACAAAGAACTCCAAGGACGGAGTTGGGACGGAGGACACTATGATGGTGGTCCCAACCCCTGCAGCATGACAAGGCCAACGCATTATATATTTCAAGAAACGTGAATGCAGAAGGGAAAAAAAGATTAAATGCACTTACCTCTCCCCATCAGGGAAAATCAACCACCTCTGCTCGCGGGTCTGTGGCGCCCGGATAATCATGCTACAGTAATCTCACGTTAATGATGCCATGTCACCTCGGTCACTGTAGTTAATCTCGGGTTGATTCGAAAACGTTTCAAATTTAAATTCAAATAATGTCAAACGACAAACTTTTCAAAATATTAAACTAAAATGTTCGGGGTGTGCAGTTAAATGCCTGGGTAATTATAATAAAGCAAACACATTTTTATAAAATACCTAGATAATTTAAAATGATTTAAAACAAAAAAGAAAATAAATAAAAAAGAAAAGAAACTACAAAAACAGAAAACAAAAGAAAAAAAGACAAAAGAAAAGAACCCCTCTCCCTGGGCCGAATGGCCCAGCTAGCTACAGGTCGGCTCGTCCGGACCGGCCCACCCCACCTCACCTACTAACCCACCCAGGGGACACCGAACCCTAACCCACTCCTCCCACTCCCCACATCTCTCCTCTCCTCGTCCCGATCTGGATCAGGGACGAGCGCCCCCTCCCCCCATCGACGAGCACCCGACCTCCCTTCCCCTCGCTCTTCCTTAGCACCGCCGCCCTCCACGACGCAGGCGCACGCCACCGCCTTGGCGCTGCATCCCCCGCTCGATCTGGGCGCCCGCCTGCGCCCAGGGGCCCCATCCTGCTCCCCCCATCGTCGCCGTGCTCCGCCATCGCGCCCGGCGCCTGGTATCTGCCTCGCCGTCGTCGTTTGCCAGCACCGCCCATCGCCTCCTCGACCCCGACGCGCCACCTCCCCGCCGTCGCGTTCCCCTGCATCGGGCCTCCCCTTCAACGCGGGTGAGCAAACCCCCCTCCCGTTGTGACCTCGTCGTTGATGCGCCGCCCGCCATGGCCCTGTTCGCCGGCCGCCCTCAGCGCCCGTCCACGAGCCGCGCCCCAGTCCCGCACCCAGCTGTCGCACCACCGCCCTCTGTATGCGCCGGCCGCGAGACCCACTGTTGCCCAGCCTCGCGTTGTTGGCCTCGCCGGCGGGTGCCCCTTCCTGTCGACGGCCCCTTGCCGTTTCCCGCCGCTGCCGCCAGCCATGGCCACGGCTGTGGCTGTGAATGTGTGCTTGCGTGTGTGGTCCAACTGGGCCACTGCCACACGGGGCTAGCCCCCCTGTTTTTTTTAAGAAACGAAAATGTAAAAATAATAATGATTTTAAAAACATTAATGCATTAATTAATTAACTTAATTAATCATGTTAGTTAACCTAATTAACTGAACTTAGTTAACTAAATATGTTAATTAGTTAGGTCTATGACAGAATGACCCCACCCGTCAGCTTGACTGGTCAACGTTCAAAGTTGACCGCTGACATCACCCTGACATCATGCTGACGTCATAATTGCATTTTCTAATTTAATTAAATCTGTTAATTCTAAAAATGATTTAAATCTTTAAAAATTAATATAAAATAATTCGTAATCCGGATGAAAATACTTTGTACATGAAAGTTGCTCAAAACGACGAGACGAATCCGGATACGCAGCCTGTTCATCCGCCACGCGTCCCTAGCATAGTGAACCTGCAACATTTCACCTCCGGTTCATCTGTCCGAAAACGTGAAACACCGGGGATACTTTCCCGGATGTTTCCCCCTTTCACCGGTATCACCTACTACCGCGTTAGGGCACACCTAATGTGACGCCCCCGGTTCAATTGTACACTAATCATGCACGCAAACGTGTACGATCAAGATCAGGGACTCACGGGAAGATATCACAACACAACTCTAAAAACATAAATAAGTCATACAAGCATCATAATACAAGCCAGGGGCCTCGAGGGCTCGAATACAAGTGCTCGATCATAGACGAGTCAGCGGAAGCAACAATATCTGAGTACAGACATAAGTAAACAAGTTGCCATAAGATGGCTAGCACAAACTAGGATACAGATCGAAAGAGGCGCAGGCCTCTTGCCTAGGATCCTCCTAACTACTCCTGGTCGTCGTCAGCGGGCTGCACGTAGTAGTAGGCACCTCCAGAGTAGTAGTAGTCGTCGACGATGGCGTATGGATCCTGGGCTCCAACGTCTAGTTGTGGCATCCGAGAAGAAGAGGAAAACGAGGGAAAAGAGGGAGCAAAGCAACCGTGAGTACTCATCCAAAGTACTCGCAAGCAAGGAGCTACACTACATATGCATGGGTATATGTGTAAGGAGGCAATATGAGTGGACTGAACTGCAGAATGCCAAAATAAGAGGGGGATAGCTAGTCCTATCGAAGACTACGCTTCTGGCAGCTTCCGTCTTGCAGCATGTAGAAGAGAGTAGACTGAAGTCCTCCAAGTAGCATCGCATAGCATAATCCTACCCGGCGATCCTCCCCTCGTCGCCCTGTGGAAAAGCGATCATCGGGTTGTATCTGGCACTTGGAAGGGTGTGTTTTATTAAGTGTCCGGTTCTAGTTGTCATAAGGTCAAGGTACAACTCCAAGTCGTCCTGTTACCGAAGATCACGGCTATTCGAATAGATTAACTTCCCTGCAGGGGTGCACCACATAACCCAACACGCTCGATCCCATTTGGCCGGACACACTTTCCTGGGTCATGCCCGGCCTCGGAAGATCAACACGTCGCAGCCCCACCTAGGCACAACAGAGAGGTCAGCCCACCGGTCTAAATCCTATGCGCGCAGGGGTCTGGGCCCATCGCCCATTGCACACCTGCACGTTGCAAGGGCGGCCGGAAGCAGACCTAGCAACCTCCATTACAAAGGAAGTCACGTTACGCGGTCCAATCCTGCGCGCGCCGCTCCGTCGCTGACATCAAGAAGGCTTCGGCTGATACCATGACGTCAAGTGCCCATAACTGTTCCCGCGTAGTTGGTTAGTGCATATAGTCCAGTGGCCAGACTCAGATCAAATACCAAGATCTCGTTAAGCGTGTTATTATGAAATAACCGCGGACGCCGACCAGGGCCAGGCCCACCTGTCTCCCAGGTGGTCTCAACCCGCCCTGTCGCTCCGCCACAAAGATCCACACAGAGGGCCGTCGGGACAAAGGTCCTTTCAGCCCCCAATCCGTGAATCACTCGCGGGTACTCCTCGAGCCGACCCGACTTTGGTCACCATCTGTAGTATGTATATATGTATAGTATAAACCCATGATCACCTCCCGAGTGATCACGGCCCAATAGTATAGCAAGGCAGACTGACAAGAATGTAGGGCCAATGATGATAAACTAGCATCCTATACTAAGCATTTAGGATTGCGGGTAAGGAATCAATGACTCTAGCAATAATGACAGGCTATGCATCAGAATAGGATTAACGGAAAGCAGTAACATGCTACACTACTCTAATGCAAGCAGTATAGAGAAGAACAGGCGATATCTGGTGATCAAGGGGGGGCTTGCCTGGTTGCTCTGGCAAGTAGGAGGGGTCGTCAACTCCATGGTCAAACTGGGCAGCAGCAGCGTCAGTCTCGTAGTCTACCGGAGAGAAGAGGGGGAAGAAACAATGAATACAATGCAAACAGATGCATATCAATGCATGGCATGACAAGTAACGATGCTAGGTGTGCCCAATCGCGGTAGTAGGTGATACCGACGAAGGGGGAAAGCATCCGGGAAAGTATCCCCGGTGTTTCGCATCTTCGGGCAAAGGTACCGGAGGGGAAAGTTGTGTGTTCGGTATGCTAGGGGTGTGTGGCGGACGAACAAGCTGCATATCTAGATTCGTCTCGTCGTTCTGAGCAACTTTCATGTAGAAAGTATTTTCATCCGAGATACGGATTAAAAGATATGATTTTCTAAAGATACAAATCATTTTCTGATTTTAATTATTTATTTAAATCCAACATTATCCAAAATAGGGAATGATGACGCAGGCATGACATCAGAGTGATGTCAGCAGGTCAACTGGTCGGTTGACCAGTCAAACCAGACAGGTGGGTCCAATGGGTCCCACATGTCATTGTCAGGGGCATTAACAGAGTTTTTAAATTAATTAAATGGGTTAATTAGCAGGTAGGGCCCAGTAGTCAGAGAGAAATTAGGCTTTAATTAATTAATTTAATTAATCAGCAGTTTATCTATTGGTTTCTACTTGTTTTATGGGATGGGGCCCGCGTGTCAGTGGTAGTAGCTGCCACATCAACATAGTTGACCTTGGTCAACGTGGCCAGCTGGGGCCCTCAGGCCCACAGGCAGTGACCCAGGGGTGGACCCCCAGGGTGCCAGCTCAGCGGAGCCGCCGGAGTAGCTCCGGCGAGCTCGCACACAGCGACCGAACGCCGGCGTGCGTCGGGATTCGCCTAAGGGGCACCAAATCGAGCGCGGCCGGGCGCGTTAGAACGGCAAGACGACGATGCGTCAGTTGGTAGTGGTCGGGCGAGCTGCAGTAGCCGGAGGAGGGCGCATCAAGCTCATCGGCGGAGAGGTCTTTCAGGCGAGGAACGGCAACGGTGAGGCGGCGCGCTACGGGGCAAACAGAAGGGCAGGGCGAAGCCTTCGCGCGTGCGCGAGCACAACGGCACGAGCCCGGGACCAAAGGGTCACCGGACGGCTGTCGGCGACGAGCGCGGGCGGCGACGCGTACGGGAGCTCAATGGAAACAGAGCTACGGCGAGCTAGCGGGCAAATGGAGAGGCTGGGGAGGATCTATGAGGCGTGGTGAGCGCAACCGACGCGGGCCCATGACCATTTGGTCACCGGAGACTCGTCGGCAACGGGTTCCGTGGCGGGGCGCTCGGGTGCTTCGGCGGCAGCTAGCTAGGGCGCCGGAGGGAGAGAGGAGGGAGCAGGGGCTTACCGAGCGGCGCACACGATGGCCCTTGGGGGTTTAGTAGCTGCAGGGGCGCGGCCAGAGTCGGTGAAGAACGGCGGCGGAGCTTGTCGGAGCAGAGGAGGAAGATGGCGGCGTCGGGGCGTTGCGGTGGCTCCGGTCTCCAACGGGTTGCACCAGTCGAAGCAGCGGACGACGGCGACCCTTGGAGACACCGTGGGGCGGCGAGGTGGGCACGGTGGCCGTGGCTAGGCCGGACCCATGGCGGCGGTGGCGCTCGGTTACGGAGGGGAACGAGGGGGAGCGCGGTGGATCTGAGGGGAGGGCGCAGGAACCAAGGAGAGAGTGGGGGCGAGTGGGAGGAGGGACCGAGGAGGCAGGGGGCCGTGGCGTCCTTATCCTCCTCGACACCGGCGAGCGGGTTCGGTGGCGACCGCGCCCTGTAGCGGCGCGCGACCAAGGAACAGGAAAGGGGGGTG
>NC_041391.1:26966741-26967307 GCF_002162155.2 Triticum dicoccoides
GCTGGGCCGACCAGGCTGGTTGCGGTCCAGGAGGCAGGGGCTGTGGCCGTGCGGGTGGGTTGGTGGCCAGCTGGGCCAGTCGGCCCAGTGGGGGGAAGGGTTTTCTCTTCTTCTTTTTTTTGTCTTCTGTTTGTTTTCCCTTTTGTATTTTCTTTATTATTTCTTTTCTGTTTAAATTCATTTAAAAGTATTTAGGCATTTTATAAAAATGTGCTTACTTCACCATAATTACCGATGCAATATTTGGCAACCCCCGAACATTTTTGTTTTGACTTTTGAAAACTTTGGGTGTTTGTCGCTAATTCATTTTTGAATTTGCAATGTTTTTTGAACTACCACTTGATTAGCAACAGTAACGTAGATGACATGGCATCATTAGGAGAGTTTTACTATAGCATAATTATCCGGGCGTTACACCTAACACCGCTCATTGTCATGTCATGCATCGTCATGCTTATGTTTGCATTGTATTTACTGTTTCTTCCCCCTCTTCTCTCCGGTAGACTACGAGACCGACGCTGCTGCTGCCCAGTTTGACTACGGAGTTGACGACCCCTACTTGCCAG
>NC_041391.1:26967440-26974094 GCF_002162155.2 Triticum dicoccoides
ATTCTCCTCTATACTGCTTGCATTAGAGTAGTGTAGCATGTTACTGCTTTCCGTTGATCCTATTCTGATGCATAGCCTGACATTGTTGCTACATCTGTTGATACCTTACCTGCAATCCTAAATACTTAGTATAGGATGCTAGTTTATGATCATTGGCCCTACATTCTTGTCAGTCTGCCTTGCTATACTATTGGGCCGTGATCACTCGGGAGGTGATCACGGGTATCTACTATACATACATTCATACTATACAGATGGTGACTAAAGTCGGGTCAGCTTGATGAGTACCCGCAAGTGATTCTAATGAGGGGGCTGAAAGGACAGGTGGCTCCACCCCGGTAGAGGTGGGCCTGGGTTCCCGACGGCCCCCGACTGTTACTTTGTGGCGGAGCGACAGGGCCGGTTGAGACCACCTAGGAGACAGGTGGGCCTGGCCCTGTTCGGCGTTCGCGGATACTTAACACGCTTAACGAGATCTTGGTATTTGATCTGAGTCTGGCTACTGGCCTATACGCACTAACCAACTACGCGGGAACAGTTATGGGCACTCGACATCGTGGTATCAGCCGAAGCCTTCTTGAGGTCAGCGACGGAGCGGCGCGCGCCGGATTGGACTGCGTAACGTGACTTCCTTTGTAATGGAGGTTGCTAGGTCTGCTTCCGGCCGCCCTCGCAACGTGCAGATGTGCAATGGGCGATGAGCCCAGACCCCTGCGCGCATAGGATTTAGACCGGTGGGCTGACCTCTCTGTTGTGCCTAGGTGGGGCTGCGACGTGTTGATCTTCCGAGGCCGGGCATGACCCAGGAAAGTGTGTCCGGCCAAATGGGATCGAGCGTGTTGGGTTATGTGGTGCACCCCTGCAGGGAAGTTAATCTATTCGAATAGCTGTGATCTTCGGTAACAGGACGACTTGGAGTTGTACCTTGACCTTATGACAACTAGAACTGGATACTTAATAAAACACACCCTTCCAAGTGCCAGATACAACCCGGTGATCGCTCTCTAACAGGGCGACAAGGAGAGGATCGCCGGGTAGGATTATGCTATGCGATGCTACTTGGAGGACTTCACTCTACTCTCTTCTACATGCTGCAAGACGGAGGCTGCCAGAAGCGTAGTCTTCGATAGGACTAGCTATCCCCCTCTTATTCTGGCATTTTGCAGTTCAGTCCACCGATATTGCCTCCTTACACATATACCCATGCATAAGTAGTATAGCTCCTTGCTTGCGAGTACTTTGGATGAGTACTCACGGTTGCTTTGCTTCCTCTTTTCTCCCGTTTTCCTCTTCTTCTCGGATGCCGCAACCAGACGTTGGAGCCCAGGAGCCAGACGCCACCGTCGACGACGACTACTACACTGGAGGTGCCTACTACTACGTGCAAGCGGCTGACGACGACCAGGAGTAGTTAGGAGGATCCCAGGCAGGAGGCCTGTGCCTCTTTCGATCTGTATCCCAGTTTGTGCTAGCCATCTTATGGCAACTTGTTTAACTTATGTCTATACTCAGATATCGTTGCTTCCGCTGACTCGTCTATGATCGAGCACTTGTATTCGAGCCCTCGAGGCCCCCTGGCTTGTATTATGATGCTTGTATGACTTATTTATGTTTTTAGAGTTGTGTTGTGATATCTTCCCGTGAGTCCCTGATCTTGATCGTACACGTTTGCGTGCATGATTAGTGTACGATTGAATCGGGGGCGTCACAAGTTGGTATTAGAGCCGACTGCCTGTAGGAATCCCCCTTCCACACTCCTTGGCTGAAGTCGAGTCTAGACATTGCAAAAACTTTTACTAACATGGATGTGTGCCTTATGGGCCCATGTCACCATTTGGTGGTATTAGGATCTTTTATTCCTCGACCTATACTCTGGGACTCTTATCTCTCTTCTATTCGGGTTAAATGATTTTGCTAAAAACAAAACTAACTTTAGGTTCTCGAAAATACTATGTCCCGGAGAGCCCCTCACTCCCGATGATCGTTTGCTACACCAGAAGATTCCGAAGATACTTGCTGAAGTTCTCTCGAGACTTTGTGCCCACTTCTTTTGCAATTCCCTACCACCGATAAATCCTTATGGATAACTTATTACCCTTGCCATTCTTACATTCATCCCTAGCTGCTCTTGTTATTACAAGATGCATCGAATTGTTCTTCGACTTTTAAGAATCTTTTGAACCATTGCATTGCAGATCTTTGCCACATGAATACCCCCTATGGATAATTCCTCACACTTACCGAGTATCCATTCTTTCACCGTTGTTCATGTGTTCCACAATGGTCTTCGAAATACTATTCGATCCTCCAAAAATCCTTAGTAGCTTATTGCTCTGCAATACTTGTCTGCTTGCATTGTGGATGCTTTCCATATGTCTGGCAATATTCGTTAGTATCCTTAGGCACCGTCATTTTGATCCTAGTGATTCAACATGAGTGCGAATGCACGCAATCATCAGTTAATCCTTTTAAATTATCTTTCCGACTCAGACGTCACTTTAAACATGAGCTTGATCTCGACCTATCAAATTGTTGTCGATTTTACCCCTAAGCTTACTCAACTCATCCATCCTTAATCAGAGCGTTTGCTTCTGATCCTTTGATTTGGTAATCATAATTCCTTTATATGTGAGATTTGAATTAGTCGGTTGCTTCTATAATCCAATGCATTCGCATTGTTTCTTCCTCTGGTTGTGTGCCGATACTCACATCAGTTTCACTAAGGACCGTCGGATCCTTTGTTGAAATATCATCCGACTGTGTCCTTCGTATACAAAAACCTTGAGAAGTTCTTTCCCTAATACATAATGCCTTAGGTAAATTGTATCCTCTGTTTTTGTCAACCATGCCTTGAGAAGCTTGTGTTATTTACTATTGAAGCTTGTGGTATATGTTTCCACGATACCCTGACGGGTTGAATCTATGCCTTCCTTAATATGTGTGAACTCGAAAGTTTTCACGAGTCATACTCATCTGGTATTACACCAGGTAAAACTTTCAACACTAATGCCTTTATCAAAGCGAGAAGTGAATGGGAGGTTATACATTGAAGAAGTGGGAGTCGACCTTGAACCTTGCGTTCATGCCCATGGACACGATGTATAACTTATCATGGAAGTTGCTCGTAAAAATAGTTACCCCCCTTGTTATAAGTTCATCTTGTATCCGTGGTTCGACCATTTATGATCGAGGTTTTCGATCACGTTCTCCTTTAAATACCATTTCTCGTGCAAGTTTAAGCACTTTCTTCTGTAGAGTAATACCCCAGTCCAACCTCTACTTTGAATTGTCCTTGAGTATTACCCCCTGGTATCTCAAGATTATCACGGAACTGCATAACTTCTTATGAGTTCTTCATCAAGTGCTACATTCTCATTGATTCCAATTTTTCACGGGCTCTGAGTTATTTAACACTCAAACACACCGATAACTGACCCGAGTCCGCATCGCGATTAAGCAACTCTTGGTAACCTTCATTACTTACGAGTTTGAACTCAATCACGTCATTCCTAGCCTGTTTGGCTATATCCTTGTCGTGCCGATTTTAACTGTGCTACCTGGTCCTCTTCCCAGAGCATATTTTTTGACGATGAGCTAAGCTTACGTCGATCTTTCCTCATCATATCATTTTGCTTTGGACAACAAGCTTGCTTTGGAGTTTGTGTCCTAACCGTGGTTCCAATAACCTTTCGCTTCATCATTCGTTTGACTTGATGTCATCGTCGATCAATTACATCTTCGTGTAACCTCTCGACAAATGTGTCGTGATCATCATCAACCTGATGAGCTCTTCCAGGATATCAATCGGATTCATGATGAGAAATACCATCCTTGCCTCGATGATTTGTGTTATCATCAACCACTTTACTACCTTCCCTCCAACACAAACTTGTTCGTGTTTTGTGTTATACCTTGAGTTCCTTGCTACCCAGCATTGTTCTTCTTTACCTTGGAATATTACCACCTTTTATGTCAAGAATGTCGTGGGAATTTCACCACCTCTTAAGAATTCTTGGTATTGTGATACTTCTCACCATCACCATTTTTTCTTGGGTCTTCGTGTTGATTCCAACCGGGGTACCAACAAGTGAGCGGTGTTGTTTGGATTATGCCCATCTAGCAACCCTCTTGCTTTGAAGTTAATGGTCGGCCGTTCATTCTTAGACTATTGATTATTGAATCACCATTCCGACGTTGGTCGTGCAACCCAGCCCATATTCGGGCGCACCTTTCAACCAATGTTTAAATGTGTATGCTGTCCTCGAGCATACATCATTATATCATTTGATCTGGCAAATGTTATCTCTTTGTTCATATAATTGTGGAAATCCATTTTTTGGAAATCTCAATTAATTAGCGCTGAGTCCACCAGCCATCTCCTCCCCTCTCCTTGATTTAATGATGAACGCTTGTTTCGGAACATGCTTCCATAGTTCATTTCCCGAGAATCTTACAATGTCATCTCGTCAATTTGTGGTGCACCTTTTCTTCTCACGCATCCTAAGTCGGAGGTATCCTGACACCAATCGGATCTGAACCTCGGACAGATATGATGGTTGGAACATATTTCCAAGAGTTATACCATTGATCTTTTTATGACCCGGTAAGGTGATGGCATGCCCAGCACACCTGGCCGGATGACATGCTGTTATAGTTTCCTTATTAGCAAGGTTATCCATTCTTCCATGAGGAAATTGTAAGACTTATTCTACAAGTTGTTCCTGATGGATCCTTCATGTATCCACAGTCTGACCTTTGCTTGAAGACCATGTCAATACTATCTCGAAGCATGTCTGTGGTACTCCGATTTTTAACAAGAACATTTGAAGCCCAATGCTAAATGTTTCCTGCTCAATTATCCAAACACCGCTGTATGGGTAATGTCATGAAATTCCTCTCCCCTTACATAAATGGTTTTCTACTTTCTATCCTGTCATGGATATCATGCTCTATTTGTCCTTGGGAAGGAAATACCCCGAAATATGTGTTTTAACACATTTTCCTTTCCATTGTTCTGTTTAATCTGATAATCATATTTTCCTTTCCATTGTTTGATTTAACCTTTCTTGTGATCTATATGACCTAAGAAGTAATATTCTCCTGCTTATGTAAACACCTCGTGGTACCGCTCTGTCAGTAAGACCCTGTTACTATTGTTGATGACATTCCGGTAGCCACCGATGGACGAGAACCTTGCCTATTGGCCCGCCTCGTTCAACGAGCAGGAAAATGGTTCTCTTCGTCCCTTGCCCTTGGTATCGATGTTGTTGCCGACATAACTGATAGGCTAACCTCTGACACGCCTTACTATCGTGACCGTGCAAGATGTCGGCCCCCTTCCTACTTTCAACCACATGGTGGGCCCATAACCCATAGTTCCACAGGGTCGAAACCTGACTCTCCTGTACCACCCGTTCCCAAAGATTATTCCTCGCGCGTGGCCTCATATGTAATTCACGGGCCACCGTCCTAGTGATCTATTCTGGTAACAGACACAATATTCAATCTTGTTGCTTGGACCCCTTTCGCATGTTGTTTCAGACATCGAACGATTGCATATCCATTTGAAACTTCTCAGGGTACCTTCTTACTTTACTCTCGATATTTTCTTAAGTATCTGTTCGAGAGTTACTTTCTACCACATTCCCTGAGTTATCTGCTAGATAGTCAACCTTGTAAGGTCTGTTCTTTCGAAGATACCCACTATCCTTTTCGTAAGTACGATGGAACCCCCGAAGAAAGGATGAGGACTTCATCATGATGCCCTGAAGAAGAGGAATGGAGACAGCAACACAATGGATCGACCTCTTCTAGAAGAGCAACAAAGACCGATGACACCCGTTAAAATTTCGTAACCAGAATTTTCCCCCTTACTCCCCTCTTAAATCTCGGGACGAGATTTCTTGTAGTGGAGGAGAATTGTGACGCCCGGATAATCATGCTACAGTAATCTCACGTTAATGATGCCATGTCACCTCGGTCACTGTAGTTAATCTCGGGTTGATTCGAAAACGTTTCAAATTTAAATTCAAATGATGTCAAATGACAAACTTTTCAAAATATTAAACTAAAATGTTCGGGGTGTGCAGTTAAATGCCTGGGTAATTATAATAAAGCAAACACATTTTTATAAAATACCTAGATAATTTAAAATGATTTAAAACAGAAAAGAAAATAAATAAAAAAGAAGAGAAACTACAAAAACAGAAAACAAAACAAAAAAAAGACAAAAGAAAAGAACCCCTCTCCCTGGGCCGAATGGCCCAGCTAGCTACAGGCTCGCTCGGCCGGACTGGCCCACCCCACCTCACCTACTAACCCACCCAGGGGACACCGAACCCTAACCCACTCCTCCCACTCCCCACGTCTCTCCTCTCCTCGTCCCTCTGGATCAGGGACGAGCGCCCCCTCCCCCCATCGACGAGCACCCTACCTCCCTTCCCCTCGCTCTTCCTTAGCACCGCCGCCCTCCACGACGCAGGCGCATGCCACCGCCTTGGCCATGCATCCCCCGCTCGATCTGGGCGCCCGCCTGTGCCCAGGGGCCCGATCCCGCTCCCCCCATTGTCGTTGTGCTCCGCCATCGCGCCCGGCGCCCGGTGTCTGCCTCGCCGTCGTCGTTTGCCAGCACCGCCCATCGCCTCCTCGACCCCG
>NC_041391.1:26974583-26975531 GCF_002162155.2 Triticum dicoccoides
CCGTTGATGCGCCGCCCGCTGTGGTCCTGTTCGCCGGCCGCCCTCAGCGCGTCCGCGAGCCGCGCCCCACTCCCGCACCCAGATGTCGCACCACCGCCCTTTGTACGCGCCGGCCGCGAGCCCCACTGTCGCCCAGCCTCGCGCTGTTGGCCTCGCCGGCGGCCGCCCCTTCCTGTCGACGGCCCCTTGCCGTTTCCCGCCGCTACCGCCAGCCATGGCCACGGCCGTGGCTGTGAATGTGTGCGTGCGTGTGTGGTCCAACTGGGCCACTGCCACACGGGGCAAGCCCCCCTGTTTTTTTAAAGAAACAAAAATGTAAAAATAATAATGATTTTAAAAACATTAATGCATTAATGTTTTTAACTTAATTAATCATGTTAGTTAACCTAATTAACTGAACTTAGTTAACTAAATCTTTAATTAGTTAGGTCTATGACAGAATGACCCCACACGTCAGCTTGACTGGTCAACGTTCAAAGTTGACCGCTGACATCACCCTGACATCATGCTGACATCATAATTGCATTTTCTAATTTAATTAAATCTGTCAATTCTAAAAATGATTTAAATCTTTAAAAATTAATATAAAATAATATGTAATCCCGATGAAAATACTTTGTACATGAAAGTTGCTCAGAACGACGAGACGAATCCGGATACGCAGCCTGTTCATCCGCCACGCGTCCCTAGCATAGTGAACCTGCAACATTTCACCTCCGGTTCATCTGTCCGAAAACATGAAACACCGGGGATACTTTCCCGGATGTTTTCCCCTTTCGCCGGTATCACCTACTACTGCGTTAGGGCACACCTAACACCTCTCATTGTCATGTCATGCATCGTCATGCTTATGTTTGCATTGTATTTACTGTTTCTTCCCCCTCTTCTCTCCGATAGACTACGAGACCGACGCTGCCGCTGCCCAGTTTGACTAAGGAGTTGACGACC
>NC_041391.1:26975749-26979225 GCF_002162155.2 Triticum dicoccoides
ATATCGCCTATTCTCCTCTATACTGCTTGCGTTAGAGTAGTGTAGCATGTTACTGCTTTCCGTTGATCCTATTCTGATGCATAGCCTGACATTGTTGCTACATCTGTTGATACCTTACCTGCAATCCTAAATACTTAGTATAGGATGCTAGTTTATCATCATTGGCCATACATTCTTGTCAGTCTGCCTTGCTATACTATTGGGCCGTGATCACTCGGGAGGTGGTCACGGGTATATACTATACATACATTCATACTATACAGATGGTGACTAAAGTCGGGTCAGCTCGATGAGTACCGGCAAGTGATTCTGATGAGGGGGCTGAAAGGACAGGTGGATCCATCCCGGTAGAGGTGGCACTACTAGGAAAAGGGCTATAGATGGAAATGACACTAATGGCGCACCAGACTTGTGGTGCGCCATTAGTATATACTAATGGCGCACCACCTTCTGATGCGCCATTAGTGTTGAAACTACTAATGACGCACCCTGCCGACGGTGCGCCATTAGTACCAAAAAAAATTTGAACTAGTGCGCCTGTCCAAACATACTAATGGCGCATCCACTGGTGGTGCGCCATTACTAGTTGTAACTAGTAATGGCGCACCAGCCAGAAGGTGCGCCACTAATGTTATTTTTTTTATTATTGTTTTTATTCCTTTTTTTGCAAAAGTACTAATGGCGCACCACCAGGGGGTGCGCCATTAGTAACCTGGATTACTAATGGCGCATTTGCTGCTGGTGCGCCATTAGTAAGTGGGCAGCAAAAGATATTTTGGACAGCCTCTCCTCCCACACTCACTTTCTCCCCACTTCATTCTCTCCACCGCCTCCTCCTTGTCTCGGGTGCCTCCTCTTTTTCACCTCATTTCCACCATAGATTCATTCAAATTAAGTGGTTAAGTTACCTTGTTTTGCTAGGTAAGTAAGGGGGGAAGCTATATTTATGTTGTTCTCCCTACAACAATGTGCACATGCACTTTTTATGGCCTAGCTAGATCTATGTATGTTCGTGGTGTTGCATATGTTTGTGGTGTTGCATATGTGTTTGTGTTTGGAGGTGTACCGGTATTTGAAATGCGATAGTTGCCAATATTTTGCCGGAACGTTGATTCATTTCCGTTTCGGCGAGAATTTTGGCATTAAGCATTCTTTTTGGTCCTATTTTTAGGGAAAATCATGCCAAATTTTTTCTTGGTTCTAAAATATCGTTTTGCTCTACCCCGCAGGCGACCATGGTCCGCACGATGACCGAAGGCATCGTGAATAGGTTTTTCAGGTCCGCGAAGGCCGAGATGCTTCAAAAGAACGAGACGGAGATAAGATGTCCGTGTCGAAGATGCAAGCTGAATAGCCTTATTGCGGACCCGGATTCCGGGCAGGTGCGGGACCACCTGCTCTTGCGTGGTTTCATGGATGGCTATAGGTGGCAAGGTGATGAAGATGACTACGAAGTCATCCATGGGCGCCGGGCAAGAAATGAGGAAGGGCAGCAAGACAACCACCGCGGCTCGGGGGGGCGAGAAGACGAAGAATCCCCAGGAGATGATCACGACGGTGATGTTGTACACAGTCATCATGTAGAAGATGCAGGACATGATGATGATGCCAGCGGAGCAGACGACGTTGGACCATCGATGGGCTGGGTGCAGGACCCTCATATTCAAGAGCTGCTTCTCAAGCAGACGGATAACGCAAGAGCTGCCGCCCGAGAGAAAGCCAAGATGGATCAACTTGAGTTAGACGCGGTTACTCCATTGTATGAAGGATGCAGGCCCGAGAATACCCGCCTGAAAGTAACGCTCATGGCTCTGGAGATGAAGGTAAAACACAAAATGACCGACGCATGCTTCGACGAGAACATGTCATTCTGGCACGAACGTCTTCCCAAGGGGAACAAGTGCCCGACCAGTTTGCAGGAGGCGAAGAAAATCGTGTGTCCTCTGGATTTACCGCACGTGAAATACCATGTGTGCATGAACAATTGCATCATTTATCGGGACGAGCACGCGGAGTCTACCATATGTCCGGTGTGCGGTGTCACTCGATACAAGAAGAGGAAGAAAGCTCCTCGAAAAGTGGTGTGGTACTTTCCGATCACTCCTCGTCTGCAGCGGTATTTCACGGACCCTAAGGTAGCAAAGCTCCTGCGTTGGCACGCGGATAGGGAGGAGAAGAAGCGAGAAGATGACGCAAATGATCCGGAGATAGATAAAAAAGACAAGATGCTGAGTCACCCTAAGGATGCGAGCCAGTGGCAAGCGTTGAACTTCGAATACCCAGAATTTGGGAACGATCCAAGGAACATCATGCTGGGCGCAAGCACCGATGGAGTCAATTCGTTTGGCAGCCAGAGAAGCACACATAGCACCTGGCCTGTGTTCGTGTGGATGTACAACCTTCCCCCCTGGTTGTGCATGAAGAGGAAGTACATTCACATGAGTATGCTAATTGAAGGGCCGAAACAACCAGGGAACGACATCAATCTGTATCTGGGGCTGCTGAAAGAGGAGATTGACACGCTGTGGAAAATGCCAGCCAATACGTGGGACGCCGCAGAGAAAGAATATTTCCCTATGAGAGCCGCACTGCTCACGACGGTGCACGACTATCTCGGTTACGGATATCTTGCGGGGCAGGTAGTCCACGGATTTTCTAGATGCGTAAGGTGCATGGATGACACAACGTATCGCCGGCTAGATAGAGATCCCGGGTCTTCGAAAACCGTGTTCATGGGACATCGAAGGTGGCTTCGTGATGATGACCCGTGGAGGAAACGCAAGGATCTGTTCGATGGTGAAACCGAACCCCGAAAACGCCCGTGTACAAGGAGCGGCGAGGAAATAGACAAGCTGTTGAAAAATTGGAAAGACTGCCCACTGCCAGGAAAGAAGCAAAAGGCGCCAGAGCCGCTGCTGAAGGTATGGAAAACGAGGTCTGTTCTCTGGGACTTGCCGTACTGGAAGATCCACCGTTTGCCTCACAGCCTTGATGTCATGCATATCACAAAGAACGTGTGCGAGAGTCTGCTTGGTACCCTGCTCAACATGCCAGAGAGGACCAAAGATGGGCCGAAAGCAAGGGCAGACTTGAAATCAATGGGCATCAGGCAGGAGCTTCACGCTATATATGATGATGATGATGATGATGATGAGGCGAAGCAGGACACAGAAAGTCGTCGCAAAGGCAAAAAGGCCAAGAAGACCGGAAATGACTACCCTCCCGCGTGCTTCACTCTAAGTCAGGAGGAGATCGAGCAGTTTTTCACCTGCCTCCTAGGAGTAAAACTTCCTTACGGTTACGCGGGGAAGATAAGCAGATACCTAGACCCAGCGAAGCAGAAGTTCAGCGGGATGAAGTCTCACGACTGTCACGTGCTGATGACGCAGATACTTCCAGTTGCAATCCGTGGGATCATGGACGCGCACGTCCGTGAAATGCTATTTGGCCTATGCAACTTCTTCGACGTCATCTCT
>NC_041391.1:26981577-26989545 GCF_002162155.2 Triticum dicoccoides
CTGCCTCGACCCCGCCCCGACGCCGCTGCCCCGCCACCTCGACGCTGCCCCGCCGCCTCGACGCGACCCCGCCGCCCGAACGCCGCCCCGTCCACACCACCGTCCCGCCGCCCGGACGCCGCCCCTTCCACACCACCGGACGCCGCCTCCTCCACCCCGGCCCGCTCCTCCAAGGTAAGCTACCGCCCCGACCCCTATCCCCTTCCCTCCTCCCATCCCATCTCCATATGAGCATGATAATTTGCACTCATCTTCCGCCAGGACCAGTTTGATGCACATTTCATTCATTGCCTCGAGTAAAATTATTTATTAATGCAGAATGATTATGATCCATGCATTTGAATTCCTATTCGCTGATGACCTTCTGAATTGCAGGCAAAGAGAACTCGTGAGAGGACCCCTACCCCTGGAGAATACTGTGGTCCGAGAGGTATGCATGGAGACGAGTTTTGCTTCCCGTAATTGCATGTTCATCTGGATGCTTTGCTTCCTGTTGTTGATATTGTTTTAGTAGGTTGTCTGATCTGTCTTGTAGCATGAATTTTAGCGCAGCTTATTATCCCACGGTTGACTTTAGCCGACACGGTGGGCTATGTATTTTTAGTTCTCCAGTGGTGTCATCCTAGATTAATTCACTCACATCATAGTTGTTCCTCTTGGTTCACTGGAACACTTTTTCATGTAACCAGAGGTTCTGGTATGAACATTGTATGGCTGTCTTGTTTTACACTGGAGATTAGTTAGTCTCCTGGAAGGATGGGGATATCAGGGTGTAGATGATTTGTACTACGGTTGTCTGATCTGTCTTGTAGCATGATTTTTTTTTTACTTGCCGTGGCTTTGCTCAGATTCCTATAATTTAGAGAAGCATATTGTTATATGATTAACTCTGGCCAACACGATGGGCTGTGCATTTTTAATTTTCCAGCGGGTGTGATGTTAGCTTAGTTTACTGTATCGTTGCTCTTGGTTCACAGGTTTTTAGTATGAAGAATGCGTTATTATTTGTGTCTGCCTTTGATTGTTTTTCACTGGAGAATTAGTTGTGTCTCTCCTGGAAAGGGTGAGGGGATACAAAAGACTGGAAGGTAGATTGCAATCAGATGAGATGATATGTGGTCTGATAAGACGCTTTCCGTCCTGTTGGTGATATATGTTTTGTGTAGGTTGCTTCCACCAGTGATGCATACATGCACAATGAACCAGTGATGCCTTGCTTCCACCAGAAGGAAAGTGAAGGAGAAAAATGAACACGATGATCATCAAGTCAACTGGTTATTGGTCGATAGTATAGACAACTAGCTACACTGAGTGATGAAACTAAACAAGCCTGCCTGGCCACCCGTCCATCCTACATGAGGGCAATTATGCCTGAACCACGGAACTATTTAATTTTTTATATAACTCATAAAACAAAAAAATGGCTCCATTGGGTTTTGGTGCTTCCCCATGGCCAGGACAAGATAACTTTATCATTGTGCTATGAGATTAAACAGGGAGAGGGATGCTAACGCTCCTTTTGCTTGGCAGTATAAAGTACTAGTAAGTATAGATAAGAGGTTGGTTTTTTGAGGAATCAACAGTTAACGGGTTTTTTGAGGAATCAACAGTACAAAGGAGCTTACCACGGATCCGAAGACCAGGGCGCTTGAGCTTGTTCTGGTAAGGAATACACCCCCGCGTAATTAGCTCCATATGGTTGCATTCTAATTAATGAAGCCAAATTTCTAAATGGTTCACATTCCTTCCGCAGGCGACTGAAAGCAGTAGCGCGGAGTCGACTAAGAGCAACCCTTGGGACACCACTCTAAATAGGGGGTTGAATGTAATGAAGAACAAGGATAAGCTCAGTAAGCCGACGTCAGCTGGTCGTGTGGCCGGCAAAGGCTTGTCGACAAAATGGGGGTCATACTATACCGCTGGTGTGCGGAAGGAGAAAAAGACCAGCTCGGAAAGCCAGGCGCGAGAGGTTCAAGAACTCAAGGCATAGGTGGCGCGGATTCCGGAGATTGTCCAAGAGCAAGTGGAACAACGACTCAGAGCGACGATCACCGCCCTTGTGCCTACCTTGATCTCGGGGTTGAGTGCGTGGATTGCGGGCGGCCAACAGGGGCCGCCCCCGATTCCTAGCTTCACGTCCAGCAACTCGCATAATGCGATGGCGGGGCCATTGGTGCCTCCGGCGGAGGCGGCATTGGTGTCTCCGACGCCGGCACGGGAGCTTAATGCACCTGGGTGTACGCCGGCCGGCACCTCTTCAGCAAGCGGCCCCTCCGTCAACTGCACGCCCGCCGTTGGCGGTGCCTCGACATTAGCCGAGCTCGACGCCATCATCACGGTAACTAATTAAGCCTCTCTCGGCCGAGGACTTCATCTCCTTGCCTTTGACTGGGCATCCCTGACGCCCTACATGTTTTCGCAGGGCGCCACCGACGTTCCGTGCACTCTCCTCCACTTCGTGAACAACGAGTTGGTCGATGTCGCCAAGGGAAAAACCGTTCAACCGGGCAACCCCTTGTTGCACGGTACCCAGATGCCACCCAACTTGTTTAGGGTTCAACTGGTTCGGGTGCTGCCAGGCTGCGACGACTTGTTACCTCCGATTCGACCCGTCGGGACCGACGATGAAGACGTGATGACCCTCAACGCCTGCCTGAGCTGGCCCAGGCTTTGGCCGAAGAGCCAGATTCGTTTGGGGGCGGGGGACACCACCCCAAAGACAACACCGCCAGTCGTGCCGGCGCCAAGTCGGCCCCATGGCAAGACCGCCGTAACGGTGCCGGACATCCCTATGCCACTAGATCCAAACATGCATATGGCACAGGATCAGAACGACGACGACGACGACGATGATACATTTGGCAACGTCGATCAGTACTTTGCCGAGCATGGGTACGATGGCGACTTCATGGGGCCTCCTTCTCAAGAACCAAACCCAACAAAAGACGTGTGCGATCTAGCTCGTACCGCGGAGAAGCCAAGTTGCAACAGGCGCCGTCTGGCGTTCAGCTCTCAGGAGACGCCTCCAGCTGCCGACTTCACCGAGCCTCAGATAGGTGAGGTGCGAAATATTATCAGCCCCAACACACTCAAGAAGGCGGTCTGTGAGCAGAACTCGGTCCCATTACAGGAGAAGAAGAAGGCACGCAAAAGAAAGACTAAGAAGGGTGCGAGCCAGCCGGCACCGAGTACAATCCGTGCTCAGGACGGGCCACCTTCACCGCAGGATATCTCGAGGAGGGTGCATGTGGCGGGTAGGGCGATGCTACCGACAAATATGCTCAATGCTGCAACCAGTGCTATGCGGAGTCTGCATGACAGTGTTCTTGCTTTGGAGAAGCGGCGTCTCAGAGAGAAGGATGTGGCATACCCGGTTTTCGCGGCCAAGGTGCCAGAGGACAAGGGCTTTGTGGATAACTCCATTGGGCGTACGATCGTCCTGCGTTTTGATGACATCCACGCTATGTTGAACCTTCATCCGCTGCACTACACCTTCGTTCGGCTATTTTCGCTGAGTATGGAGATGCGGATCATTCGTGACAAGACCCCGGACATCGTGATAGTCGACCCCTTCTACATGCGTGCCAAGATCTTGGGCAGCGCTGGGGACCGGCAAGTCGCGAGTTCTTACCTCGAAGGCGTCATTCTGGCAAACCAAGATAAGGATAACTTCCTCGTGCCTTACTTTCCCGAGTAAGTCCTCCCCTCAACCGGCCCGTAACATATGAATTCTTACATTTCGATCGTTTTTCTTTTAACATTCCGTGTTTTCTGCAGTGACACACGTTGCACGCTCATCCTCCTAAGCCCCAAATATTCCATGGCCACATATTTCGACCCGGACCGTCAGTCGAACGTAGACTACACAAATGTCAAGAAGGTTCTTGATGATGTTCTCCCCGGCTACGCCCAATCTGGAGGCACCTTCACTAGGCCTATTCGTAAGTACGGCAAGCACGTGTTCTCCCACAATACAATGTTCTGCTGCATCAAGCAGCCGCCTGGCGGTCAGAAGGGTGCCTACTACGCCATCCATCACATGCGGGCGATCGTACGGGACCATCATCAACTTCTGCTATCGAGTAAACTCAAAGATTGGGCCGCGAGCGTGTCGGCAATCCAGGACGCGGACCTCCGACAAGAACTCTTTCGCATCCAGTCGGAGTTTGCGAAAATCATCCATCAAGATGTCCTTCGTACCTCGGGGCAGTTCTACCTCAGAAATCAACCGTCCAACAGTGGCATCGACACAATGCTACAAATGCAGGATGACAACGCCCGTTCTTTCATGACTCCCACGATAGACGGCGGCTTCATCCACGCTCCGGTCCCTTGAGTCGAGTTGTCTAGTTCTGAAACATCGGTTGGCTCATGTTGTAATTAAACTTTAATGAACTTGTAGTATGTCTCTTTGGTTTCGAGAGTCGTTCAACTTAGATGTAATCAATGCTATTAATGTCTTGCTTTTCTCTTCCGATCGTTCTGTTGCATACTTATATATTGCTTATGTATTGTCTGTGAATTGGTACTAACGTTTCGTTTGGCTAGTGCATAGCGATGCCGACGTATGTCGTGTACAAGGGTAAGGTTCCCGGAGTCTACTATGACTGGGAGGAGTGTCGGAGACAGGTTCACCGATTCAGCGGTAACAGTTACAAAGGGTACACCACTAGGGCCGAGGCCGAATCTAGATACGCCCGCTATCTAGCGGGAGAGGGGAGGGAGCGTTGGAGGAACCGGATGAAGACGAGTTTCATCGTGATGATGCTCATCGTGATGACCGCAGCTCTCTTCTATGTGATGGTAGTTTAGATGATCGATATCGACTTGTAATGTGAAGACAGACTCGCTACTCGCGGTCTCGAGACTTGTAATATAATGTTCTATCTTTGTTCGGTCTTTTCAATTCGGAGACTAATATGATGAATTGTATTCGGAGACTAATATGATGAATTGTATTCAAAGACTAATCTTCTATTGTATTTGATGAATCTGTTGTTGATGTGTGCTGTCTATATTTTGTCAAATTATACATTTTGTAACCTGTGCAAAAAACAGAAAATTAAAAAATTAAAAAAAACCTAATATTCATACTAATGGCGCATCACATGACAGTGCGCCATTAGTATGACAGTGCATACTAATGGCGCATCACTGGGCAGTGCGCCATTAGTATGCCGCGGTTACTAATGGCGCATCCGGAGGTGGTGCGCCATTAGTATGCCAAAGCACCTGGGTATACATGGCCCCTGGGAGGCATACTAATGGCGCACCTGGCCTATACTAATGGCGCACCCGAGGTGCGCCATTAGTATACCAGATACTAATGGCGCACCAGGTGGTGCGCCATTAGTAAAAATTACTAATGGCGTGCTGTTAATGGCGCACCACAGATGCGCCATTAATGGCCATATTAGGTGCACCATTAGTAGGGTTTTTTCTAGTAGTGTGGGCCTGGGTTCCCGACGGCCCCCAACTGTTACTTTATGGCGGAGCGACAGGGCAGGTTGTGACCACCTAGGAGACAGGTGGGCCTGGCCCTGTTCGGCGTTCGTGGATACTTAACACGCTTAACGAGATCTTGGTATTTGATCTGAGTCTGGCTACTGGCCTATACGCACTAACCAACTACGCAGGAACAATTATGGGAACTCGACGTCGTGGTATCAGCCGAAGCCTTCTTGACGTCAGCGACGGAGCGGCGCGCGCCGGATTGGACCGCGTAACGTGACTTCCTTTGTAATGGAGGTTGCTAGGTCTGCTTCTGGCCGCCCTCGCAACGTGGAGATGTGCAATGGGCGATGAGCCCAGACCCCTGTGCGCATAGGATTTAGACCGGCGGGCTGACCTCTCTGTTGTGCCTAGGTGGGGCTGCGATGTGTTGATCTTCCGAGGCCAGGCATGACCCAGGAAAGTGTGTCCGGCCAAATGGGATCGAGCGTGTTGGGTTATGTGGTGCACCCCTGCAGGGAAGTTAATCTATTCAAATAGTCATGATCTTCGGTAACAGGACGACCTGGAGTTGTACCTTGACCTTATGACAACTAGAACCGGATACTTAATAAAACACACCCTTCCAAGTGTCAGATACAACCCAGTGATCGCTCTCTAACAGGGCGACGAGGAGAGGATCGCCGGGTAGGATTATGCTATGCGATGCTACTTGGAGGACTTCACTCTACTCTCTTCTACATGCTGCAAGACGGAGGCTGCCAGAAGCGTAGTCTTTGATAGGACTAGCTATCCCCCTCTTATTCTGGCATTCTACAGTTCAGTCCACCGATATTGCCTCCTTACACATATACCCATGCATAAGTAGTGTAGCTCCTTGCTTGCGAGTACTTTGGATGAGTACTCACGGTTGCTTTGCTTCCTCTTTTCCCCCGTTTTCCTCTTCTTCTCGGATGCCGCAACCAGAGGTTGGAGCCCAGGAGCCAGACGCCACCGTCGACGACGACTACTACACTGGAGGTGCCTACTACTACGTGTGGGTGCCTGACGACGACCAGGAGTAGTTAGGAGGATCCCAGGCAGGAGGCTTGCGCCTCTTTCGATCTGTATCCTAGTTTGTGCTAGCCATCTTATGGCAACTTGTTTAACTTATGTCTGTACTCAGATATTGTTGCTTCCGCTGACTCGTCTATGATCGAGCACTTGTATTCGAGCCCTCGAGGCCCCATGGCTTGTATTATGATGCTTGTATGACTTATTTATGTTTTTAGAGTTGTGTTGTGATATCTTCCCGTGAGTCCCTGATCTTGATCGTACACGTTTGCGTGCATGACTCGTGTACGATTGAATCGGGGCCATCACAGGGTCGCCGGCACGTCCGGGAGCCGTGTACAACCACGCTGGTAGACGGTGCCCCCCTCCTCCTCAAAATCAGCCTTGTCCCCGCCATCATCAGCATGGCCACTCGGCCCCTCAGGCTGATCCGGCCAGGTACCCCATCCAGACGTGTGTTCCTCCGGGGTCTCGTGGGCCGAACTCTCATGGCCCGAAGGCCCGTCAACCCGAGGCTCGTGGGCCGAAGTCCCGTGGATCGAAGGCTCGTGGACCGGAGTCCGTGTAGCCTCCTCCTCGGACGAGTCCACCCTAGCAGTCACGTGCTCGGATGAAACAGCTAGGGGTGGCGGCGAGGAAGGCGCCCTGGCAGTCACCCTACCTCCTCTCCCGCGACCACATGCTCCAGCTCCTCTCTTCCTCTTACCTTGTCCCCTGCTCGGCACCACGGTCGACGAAGAAGGGCCCGGCGATGTCGCCATACTGTCCGGCAATGCTCGGCAGAGAGGTGCGTGTGGAATAGAAGACCTCGCACCACGCCCCGACGAAGAAGGGTCCTCCGAGCGCTCCCGACCAGCGCCCACCATCTTTCAACACCTGCCATGACAAAGAATAAACGAAATTAGTACAACATCAAAAATATCGACATGAATAATAATATGTATATCACTTAAGTGTATCGTCATCAAGTACAACATAAAAAAATACCGGCGGTGTCGGGGTCGGGGTTTCGGGGTCGGGGTTTCGGGGTCAGGGGGTCAGGTGGTCGGGGTGTCCTGTCGGGGTCGGGGTGTCGTGTCGGGGTCGGGGGGTCGGGTGTCAGCGTGTCTGGGTGTCGTGTCGGGGTCAGGGTGCTGTTTCTTTTCGTTTCTTCTTTTCTTCTTCTTCTACTTCTTCTACTTCTTTTCTTCTTCTTCTTTTTTCATCTTTTTTCTACTTCTTTTCTTTTCTTCCTTCTTCTTCTTCTACTTCTTTTCTTTTTTTTCATCTTTTTTCTACTTCTGTTCTTTTCTTCTTGTTCTACTTCTTCTACTACTTCTACTTCTTCTACTTCTTCTAATTCTGTTCTAACACTAACACTAACACAATCTAGCACTAACAATTAAACAGCAAAAAAATGAAAAACAGAAAGAAAAAAAGTAGTCCCTCACCGGAGCAATGGGACGGGCGGGGTGCTGTTTCTTT
>NC_041391.1:26990398-27006817 GCF_002162155.2 Triticum dicoccoides
GGGGAGGAGAGAGTGAGAGAGTGAGAGAACATAGAGTAACGGGCGGGGGGTGGCGGCCGTTAGTTACCCTGCTCTTTGTCGTCCGCCTCTCTTTGCCGTCCGCCTTTATATCTCTTTGCCGTCTGCTAGCGGACGGCAAAGAGGTGGGCCGTTAAGTTTTTTTCTAAACGGGCGGGGGGTGGGAGCACCTCTCTCTTTGCCGTCAGCCAGCTGACGGCAAAGACTCTTTGCCGTCAGCTGGCGGACGGCAAAGAATCGGCCGATGGCAAAGAGCTTCTTTGTCGTCTGCTGATTCTTTGTCGTCTGCTTTTCGCTAGCGGACGGCAAAGAGCTGGCAGATGGCAAAGTAATTGATTCCAGTAGTGTCGGTCAGTATTCGAACCGTTTTCTCCCAGCCTGTTATTGCACGTATTGCGAGGCGGTTTTGTTGGCACATCTTGTCGAACCAGAGATCATGTCCCCTTATCACGGGATTCTCATCAATACGGGTATGGGTAACCCAACCGCGCCATCAATCGTGGCGCTTGGGGAACAAGTGAGTTTTACCAGGAAAGTGGGGAGGCGCACAGTTTCTACGGCCTTTATAAAGAGATAAGGACTCCTCTTTTTCACCCACGCCTTCTTCTCCCTCTGCTCATCCATTCCCTTTCGCTCGAGCTCTAGCACCCAAAGCCCTCACCTTCTCCGCAAAGTCATTCAAGCATGTCCGGAGCAGGAGGCAAGTGGATGGCCTCTTCCGTCACAGAGGAGGACATAACAAAGCTACGGGAGGCCGGATACCTGGCCACAAACATTGCGCACAGGCTTCCGACTGAGGGGCAAATCATCCCCACCCCGAAACCTCGGGAGAGGGTAGTGTTCCTCCCTCATTTTGTCTGCAGACTGGGATTTCCCCTCCACCCATTCGTCCGCGGGCTCATGTTTTACTACGGGCTCGACTTTCACGATCTGGCCCCCAACTTCATCCTCAACATCCCGGCGTTCATCGTCGTGTGCGGGGCTTTCCTCCGTATCCCTCCCCACATCGGCCTATGGCTGAAGACCTTCAACGTGAAGCCAAAGGTGGTGGGCGGCCAGCAAGCAGAGTGCAGGGTGCCATGGTGGGAAAGATGCCCAACATCGCTTGGCCCGAGGGCTCCTTCGTGGAGACAGTAAAGGGGTGGCAATCGGGGTGGTTCTACATCACCGAGCCCCGAAACACCAACTGGGCGGCGGCCCCCGAATTTCGATCCGGCCCCCCATGCGGCTCACCTCCTGGAAAGAGAAGTGTTTAGCCTGGGGGTCTGCGGCAGAGCTGTCCGGACTTCAGAACTGTGTTCGGAATATGATAAGCAAGAAGATCAAGCTCGTCAACATAGTACAAGTTATGCTCCTCCGTCGGATCCTTCCATGCCAACGACGGGTTTGCAATCTGTGGGAGTTCGACCCGGCCGAACACCAGACACTATGAGAGCTCTTTGGCACGACGCACGAAGACGCCTGGAAATTGTTGTTCAAGACCAACAAGGTACCACCACCCATAACCGAAGATCGTGGACTCAGCATCAAGAGCCTCGCCAATCCGGTAAGTTCATGTGTTTCGCAGGGCGCGCCTTTCATCAGCACATCTGGAGGAGGATCCTAAGCTTTTAACACTGTTTCCGCAGGATTGGGTAGCAGTGGCGGAGCGGATCGACTGCCCGGCTCCATTACCGAAAGATTCGGAATCGGAACTTCTGACAAAGATGTTGTTTCCGGCGCCCTACGAGGTGCCGGAGAAGAAGGCCAAGAAGGTGGACACGGGGACCAGGAAAGGTGTCAGGCGCATGGCCGTACAAGACTCGTCGTCCGAGGACGCCGAGGAGAATTTCTCCCACGAAGACGAGGAGGAGGAAGAAGAAATCCCCCCTCCCCCAACCGGGGGGAGAAGAAAAGGAAGGCCGCCCAAAAGGGGGGCAGAATGCCAAAGAAGGGAAAGACATCCCTTCCAGATCACTCCACCATGGACGCCTACAGCGACGTGGAGTGGTTGCCCAGGGACAAGCCCCTGGCGAAGTCGTAAGTATCAGTACTTCATAGTACTTTCGGTGTGTTTATCTTCATTGCTTCTCATGCCGCCAAACACGCATATGCAGTCCGGCCAAGTCCCACCTCGAGGTATCTTCTTCGGGTGGGTCTTTGAGTCAATCGGAGATGAATAGCTATTCACTCCCGACGGCCACCTCCCCCCGGCCTGCGGACGACACCGAGGTGTTGTCCCAGAGGATACCGGAACAAGGGACGATGGTTTTGGAGACGCCCCAAGGCGAAATCCCAGACGCCGGGCACATGGGGGGAAAGACCCCCATGGATTCTGTTGACGGGGGCCGCAGCAAGTCCGGTCCCCATCCGGATACTACACCGGAACCTCCAGTGGTTCTAGATTCAGGTAGGCAGCCCCTCGCTAAGGAGGGCGAGCCGCCTATGCCGATTGCCTCTGTCCACCCAGAGGCATCGGACAATTTGCTGGAAGCGCTTCGTGGCGCTTCCATTGACGATGAACACCGTACCCTTATGAGTGTGGTGATTGAGAAGGTCCGTTCGGCCAAAAACGGATTGACCGAAGCCTGCACCGGCCTCCTAACAGGCTTTGAGGTAAGTAACAAAAGTGTAAGAAAATATCACATTATAGACAGTAGCCCCTGATACTCTATTTGGTGTTCGGAAAGAAAAGCCAAACAAAGGGTCAACTAGTATCTGCAGGAGTCTAACAGAAAATGTCCATGTGAATAAGCAACCGTTGCTGCTGGCTGCTGCCGCTCGTACTATGGAGGTCTTCGGACTGAGGCGGGACCTGGAGCGAGCCGAAGGAGAGCTCAACCTCGCGAAGAGGCAGCTCGAGGAGAACAAAGGTAAGTGATACCCCATCCATGTGTCATATAAAGGAAAAAATCGTTGATGCTAACAGAAGCATCATGAATTTTAATAAGGGCCACGACCGAAGTGGCGGCCCTTAAGAAAGCACTATCCAAGGCCAAAGACAAGGCGGCCATGGAGAGCACCGAGCGTCAGAAACATGAGGCTCGGGTTAATGAGGTCCAGCAAGAGCTCCAGGACTTTGTCAAAAAAATTGAGTCCTTGGAGCGTGACTCCAAGACGCAAGAGTCTGAGCTTGCGAAGGCCCTCCAGAGCGTGCAAGATGCCAAGGCCGAAGCCCAAACGACACTCCAAGAGATTCAGGCGGCCAAAAAGATAGCGGCGGGTAAGGCATTCATTATGCAAAGCAAGAATGTGAAGGATACTTTCCTTTTACTTACCCGAATTCGGAGCTCTCCAGAAGCTTTCGCAGATCTGCCACATAGCATATCGGATGCCGCGGAGTTCTACCATGCCGAAGAAGGGAGCTCGATGGAGAAGTTGTTCTGGTCTCAATATACTAGGACCGAACATCCGATGCCCTTGAGTGACCAGCTAAAGCAATTGGTCGAACTTCACAAGGTGGCCAAACTGGCCATAAAGGACTTCATAGTCCGGCTGTGGCCTGGCGAGCCCCTGCCCAGCAGCTACTTCGGCCATGCAAAGCGGATGGTAAATGCATGTCCGCGGCTTGAATTTGTTAAGCGGTTCGTCTGCATTGAAGGTGCCCGTCGGGCCTTCGCCCGCGCGACAGTGCACTGGGCGAAGATGGATGTCGAGAAGCTGGTAACGGAGGTGCCGTCGGAGGGCAAGGCGCATCATCACCCCGAGAAGTACAATGACGGTGTTATGAAAGGCGCCCGCCTTGTGGCGGAGGAATGTGCCAAGAATGTAATATTTGAATGAATGTACTCATGTCATCCTGTAGTACGAAAACGAGTTCGTGTGCGCTATATAATGCTTGTTGATTTAAAATATTACCTTTTGTCCGGCCGTTTATAAAAATCTGAAAGTTGGCCAGTCGTCCCCTTCTGCCCCCATGTAACTAGTACTGGGGTGTTCGGGATAAATCTAAACACTCTTTATCCAAATTTTTGGTCCTTTAAGGAGGTGTTTAGCTCGGCGAACAAGGCAATCGGACTATACAACTTTATCACTCTCACTTAGCCATAGAAGTCTACAATTTTAAATTTTGGCAAAGCCCCTAGTATTCGGAAGGCCGAACTTGGGGCACTATACACGTCTAAATCGGACAAGGCCAATTCCTCGCCCGAAGCGAAAAAAATCTTTATGGATTTGAGACCTCTCGAACAGCAACCAGCTCTCGCCGCATCATGACAGTCAGTTTTCGACTTTCTCTACTGAGGTGCTCGTCCAGAAGAACCGGTACACAATCGCAGTAGTTCTCCCTGCGCTACCTTACCCGATATAGCGGAACGTAAGGCACCAAAACAAGGGATCCGGGCAAACCCAACTATTGACCCAAGACATCATTCGGAGCTGATGCATATAATGCTATAAGTTCGGGGTGCTGGACTGTCGAAAGTGTTCGGACTTTTCTTGCGTGTTATGGGGTACAATGAAGCCCCTGGCGAACTAAACGTACCAAAGTGTACGGGTGCAATTTATATTAAATAGGCAGTCAAGGGAAATACAAAGAAAATATATTAGTAAGTTGATGGTGTATGTTTTTTCCCATTGTTATTTAAATAATACGTCAAAGCGTATGTATACAAGTAATGCGATAAGCAAAAATAGGACTATTTGACATGTCCTAACCAAGGGCAGGCTGCGTGTGGGTATGTAAAACAGGTATAACGATCGTTAACAGAGACCACCTGGGTATTCCCTTGTACGTCAAAGCCTCTTGCCTCATTGGTTTTTCCTTCCCGTGATGAGTCCGATAATCAAGCTATCTGAAAGGGCTTCCCGAAAGTAGGTTCCTGAAAAGAAAGAAAATGATGAAGATATACAGGTCCTGGGGAGGTTGAGCCGCACTGTGGACCGCATCGTAGCCATGCCTCCGCCTATGCCCATGGTATTTTGGGTGCGTAATTATGTGCTTGGCGCAAATTTTGCCGTTTGACTGGGACTAGGACGGAGGCCGAATTGCTAGTCGAGCTCTGGACGCACCGGACGATCCTTTTGCAGAGTACTCCAGACTCGCTTGACGGTGTCCGGGGGCTTTATCATCGAGTTGGTGGTCTACCTAAAGAGGTTGCTTTGTACTTCTGCTGCGAGGGCCGCAGTGTGCTCCTCCGTACGGAGCGAGCGGTCTGTGTTTCCATTGACTGTTATAACCCCGCGAGGTCCTGGCATCTTGAGCTTGAGGTATGTGTAGTGTGGTACCGCATTGAATTGAGCAAATGCGTTTCGTCCTAGTAGTGCATGATAGCCACTACGGAAGGGGACGATATCGAAGATTAACTCCTCTCTTCGGAAGTTGTCCGGAGATCCAAAGACCACTTCCGGTGTTATTGGTCCTGTACAACAGACCTCTACACCCGTGATTACACCTTTAAAGGTGGTTTTGGTGGGTTTGATCCTTGAGGGATCGATGCCCATTTTGCGCACTGTATCCTGATAAAGCAGGTTCAGGTTGCTGCCACCATCCATGAGTACTTGCGTGAGATGGAATCCGTCAATGATGGGGTCGAGGACCAATGCGGCTGAACCGCCATGACGGATACTGGTAGGATGGTCCCTGCGATCGAAAGTGATCGGACAGGACGACCATGGGTTGAACTTTGGGGCAACTGGCTCCATCGCATAGACGTCCCTTAGTGCACGCTTTCTTTCCCGCTTGGGAATGTGGGTGGCGTAGATCATGTTTACCGTTTTCACTTGCGGAGGAAATTTCTTCTGTCCCCCTGTGTTCGACGGCTGGGGCTCCTCATCGTCATCGCTATGCAGCCCCTTTTCCTTGTTTTCGGCATTCAACTTGCCGGCCTGTTTGAACATCCAGCATTCTCTGTTGATGTGGTTGGCTGGTTTATCGGGGGTGCCGTGAATTTGACATGAGCAATCGAGTATGCGGTCCAGACTGGATGGGCCCGGATTGTATCTTTTAAATGCCTTTTTTCCGCTGACTGGACTTAGAGCCCCTGAGTCCGGCATTGACTACCGTGTCTTCGGCGTTGTCGCTATTGTTGCGTCGCTTATGTCTGTTGCGTCGCGGCTTGCCGTTGCTGTCTCGGGCATCTGAAGTGCCAGGATTTCTTGGTATGACGTTACTGCGAGCCAGCCAGCTGTTCTCGCATGCACAAAAGCGGGTCATGAGTGTCGTGAGGGCTGCCATGGACTTCGGCTTCTCTTGGACAAGGTGTCGGGCGAGCCACTCGTCGCGGATATTATGCTTAAAGGCCGCTAGGGCTTCGGCATCCGAAGAGTCGACGATTTGGTTCTTTTTAGTTAGGAACCGAGTCCAGAATTTCCTGGCTAACTCTCCGGGCTGTTGGGTTATGTGACTTAAGTCATCAGCATCCGATGGTCACACGTAAGTGCCCTGGAAGCTGTCAAGGAACGCGTCCTCAAGGTTCTCCCAACTGCCAATGGAGTTTGCCGACAGGCTATTCAGCCAATGTCGAGCCGGTCCTTTGAGCTTAAGTGGGAGGTATTTGATGGCATGTAGATCGTCGCCCCAGGCCATGTGAATATGGAGAAGGAAATCTTCAATCCATACTGCGGGGTCTGTTGTACCATCATATGATTCAATGTTTGCGGGTTTAAACCCTTCTGGGAATTCATGATCCATTACTTCATCAGTGAAGCATAGGGGGTGTGCGGCGCCTCTATGCCGGGCTACATCACGACGCAGTTCGAATGAGTCTGGTCTGTTGTATTTGGCCTGGCCAGACTTGTTTTTAGTGTATCTGGCATGACGATCATCCTCACACGTTTTGGCGTGCCCCCGTGATCCATAGATCGATCTTGACTGTCCTGTTTTGTTTTTCAATATGTCTCGTAGGTCTTGCGTGTAGCCCCGGGCCGTAGTGTATTGGCGGCGGGGTGCGGGCTAGTGTTCGGGCTGATACGCCGCTTTGTCTCGGCAAAGAGGTGGCCGGTCAGCCTCGTCGTGCGCTGGTAGTGTAGGCTCTAGCGCCTCCTCCTCGAGTTGAGGTAGAAACCTGCGCTTTGGGTAACTTTTGGTTGGGCAGTCGAGTCCGTATTCCTCGGCTGCCATGACCTCAGTCCATCTATCAGTTAGCAGATCTTGATCAGCTTGAAGCTGCTGCTGCTTCTTCTTCAGGCTTTTTGCAGTGGCTATAAGCCGGCGCCTGAAGCGCTCCTGCTCGACGGGATCCTCAGGCACGACAAATTCTTTGTCGTCGAGGCACACCTCGTCTTTGGAGAGAGGCATGTAATTTTCATCCTCTGATTCTCCATCGGTTGCCTGCTCCTTAGGGCTATCTTGCCCATCCTTCTGCTCGGCATGCTCGAAGTCAGGCTGGTCGGGATTGTTTTCGTTTTCGGCACCATCCGGATTGCTATCATCTCCTGTACCGGTGCTGCTATTTCTGTTATGGCAGGGCTTAGAGCGGCGCCTGTGACGCCGGTGCTTTGATTGTTTCCCCAAGGGATTAACCTCCGTTTCCCCATTGTCATTGTTTTCTTTGGGGGTGTCCACCATGTATATATCATATGATGAGGTGGTTGTCCAGCGCCCTGTGGGCGGTGGTTCCTGTTCTTCTCCTGCATTGTCGACCATACCATCGATGTCTTCAGAGTCGAAGTCGAGCACGTCGATTAAGTCATCGACAGTGGCTATTAAGTGGGTGGTGGGTGGGTAACAAATTTCTTCATCGTCCGCTTCCCACTCGAGCTGGACATAGTTCGGCCAAGAGTCTCCTGATAAAGAGTGAGACCTCAATGAATTTAGCACGTCACCAAAGGGTGAGTGTTGAAAGATATCCAAGGAGGTAAACTCCATGATCGGTGCCCAATCAGATTCGATAGGCACGGACGCGCGCGGTTCGGAACCTAAGACCGGAGACGAGTCCGGGGGTCCGGTGACACAGATCTCTTTGGAGGTGGATTCTGTGTTCGGCTCCAACGCCGATGAGTGTGCGGCCTCCGTGACGGGGTCCATCCACCCGTCCTCGAACGGCGCGAGCTGCTCCAGATTAGGGGTTGGGGCAGCCGCAGGTGCGATATCCTGAACACCGTCCAATGGCAGATCTAAGTCCTGCACGTCGTGACTGTTCGGCGCTCCTACCGTAGGCTCGAACCCATCGAAGATCAAGTATTCGTGGATGTCGGCGATGTAGTTTTAAGCTTCCAAACCTAACCTGGTGGCCAGGAGCGTAGTTGTCGACCTGCTCCAGACGGCCAAACGAGTTGGCCCGCAGTACGAGGCCGCCGAATACGAAGATCTGTCCAGGGAGGAAAACCTCACCCTGGACCGCATCGTTACTGATGATTGAAGGAGCCATCAGGCCTTATCGCGATGACACAGTGGAACTCTCAATGAAAGCAGCAATGTCGGTGTCAAAACCGGCGGATATCGGGTAGGGGGTCCCGAACTGTGCGTCTAAGGCTAACAGTAATAGGAGGCGGGGGACACGATGTTTACCCAGGTTCGGGCCCTCTCGATGGAGGTAATACCCTACTTCCTGCTTGATTGATCTTGATGATATGAGTATTACAAGAGTTGATCTACCACGAGATAGTAGAGGCTAAACCCTAAAAGCTAGCCTATGATTATGCTTGTTGTTGTCCTACGGTCTAAACCCTCCGGTTTATATAGACACCAGAGGAGGCTAGGGTTAGTCAGTTACAGAGAAGGAGATCTACACATCCGAATCCCCAACCTTGCCTTCCACGCAAAGGAGAGTCCCATCCGGACACGGGACGAAGTCTTCAATCTTGTATCTTCATAGTCCAACAGTCCGGCCAAAGTATATAGTCCGACTGTCCGAGGACCCCCTAATCCAGGACTCCCTCAGAGGGGCCGCCAGCGGAAGCGCAGCCGGCGAGCCGCCCCCTCCTCCTCTTCCCCGAGTACCATGGCGGCCTTGGCCTCGTCCTCTTCTTCTCCCCCTCGCAGCGGTCTCCGCCGCCGGAAGCTCCGGGGGAGGAGGAGCACGCTGTCGAGAAGAAGCCCTCATCGCTGTTGTCGAAGCGCCGACGCGCCCTCTCACCATGGCAGATGGAAGGAAGGTGTCAAGCAGAAGGAGGAGAAGAGGGCGAGTGTGGGGAAACACCGTCCCTCTCCCTTTTATGGAAGAGCAAGGTCGGAGCACTGGCCTCCCAGCCCAAGGGGCGGCCGCCCCACACGACCAATATGGCCTCCCGAAGTACGGGGAATCGGAACCGACCCCCTACCCAATCAGTGATGCCTGGTTTCCCGCCTCGGCGTTAATGCCCACGTCCATCGCCTGCCCTTCCCAAGGCATGCGGGATGCGTGGCGAGCGAATCAGAGGCATGGGAACAGGTGGGACGACCGTTTTCCACCCCGTGATCGTGAGGTACGACTCCATGCAGGCTGCGACCTGAGTCCACTTAGTAAATGAGTAGCGCCCTTGCATATTCCTTCTTTTTAATAAGGGAAGCACGGACCGCCTCTTTACTATCAACTACAAGATGACACAAGCATGCTGAGGCCATCCCACGCACGACCCCCACATCACGCACTCGACGCGGATCATGGGGAAGCGCAACTGGCAAGGAGATCATGGAAGGTTAAGCCTATGCCACACGTGCCAGCGCACTGCTTTGGGCCTGCCCCAACTACGCCTTGCGCTCACGTGTGGCCCAGGCCCGGGGGCTCCTGTCGGTGTACAAAAGTACGTGCTTTTCTTGTACCCCTTACTTGTGCACGGGCAGTTCTAGCCACGCCTGTGGCCGGGCCCAACATGGCAACAGAAGACAAAATACAAAAGACTACCAAGATAGGTACTCTAAGCACAAGGAGCAGAAGGCAGGCTAGACCTCCCCCGGCAACACCCTTGCCGAGGCAGCTCGTGCAGCATCAGCAATCCCATCACCCTTGAAGTTGAGAGCTCTGACACCATCGACAAATGTTAAGACCAAGATCTGAGAATGCATGCTTGGTAGCATGCAGATCTTCATAGAGATTGATGGCCTGAGGATCCATGTGGGACCAGAAGACGAAGACCCCTGGCAAGATCCTTGTCGGGGACGACTGCGAAGCCCCCCGGCAAGCCTTGCCGGTCATGGGCCGTGGCCAGGCCCGCGCCCGGCAAGGATTTTCCACCTCACCACCACTCCAGTTCGATGACCAGTGCGCCAACTAAGCAGGCGCCTGTGTGGCGGCATGCAGATCTTCGTGGAGGCTCTACCATCATGCCAACGCAGCAGCTAGTTAGCCAGCGTGGCACTGCATGCCTTGTCATCCTGGACGCATGACGAAGCAAGGAGGAGTGGCGACGGACGGGATGGCTTCTGTTGTCATCCCCGATAAAGCAAACGGGCACGTAGGCAACGCATTAAATGCGTTTGTCCTACGGTGTCGAGCGATAAGCTCATACGCTGTAGCTTGCCATCTCCTGTGTGCCACTGTGGCAACCCCTTTATGTATAAAAGGAGGCCCAAGGCATACAGAGAGAGGATTCGGACTTTTGGACCGTGCTCGCATTGTAGCTAGTTCAAAAGTTCAAGAACACATATATTCAGACAAGCAGGACTAGGCTATTACACATTTTTGCGGCCCGAACCTGGGTAAAAACCCTGTGTGCTAACTGCTGGACCTGCTCTTCGTGCAGCTAATCCTCCGCCGAACGTAGAAGGGATCCTTGTGACCCCATAGATGTTCGACATGCCGGTTAGTCACTACAACGTTGAAAGGAACTCCTATGAGCAGTGGCGAAGCCACGTTCAAGCAGTGTGGTCACTTGACCACACAACATTTTGGTGAAACTCTTAAGTACAAGTAATAATTATGCAGAAGATGGAAGAAAATTTATAAATACACATGTATTTGATATCACAAGTTTAAGGGCCTGTTTGGTTCCAAATAGGTCACCAACTTATAAGTCGAAAAGTGAAAAAAAAATGACTTATTTTGCCAAACAGACCCGACTTATAAGTCACTTCAACTTATAAGTCATAAGTTGCTCCACCCCAACTTAAAATTTATAAGTCACCTCCTTTTGTGTGGGTCCCACCACATGCATGATGTGGATTGGTGTGGAAAGGTGTGATCAAGTGACTTATAAAGTTAGGTGACAACCAAACAGGTGTGACTTATAAGTCACTAGTTTTAAGTCACCTGATTTAAAAGTTGATGACTTATTTGAAACCAAACAGGCCCTAAATTGACATCACATACGTGAACTTCTGCACAGCCACTGCCTATGAGTCGGGCCATGTAGCAAGCTCGCTCGCTCCTTCTTGCTCACTCCTCTGAGCCGGGCCATGTAGCAAGCCTGCTGGCTCCTTCTTGCTCACCAGCTAGCTGTTATTTTTACCCATCAAAAAAAAAAGTTAGCTCTCTTTTTCATTTGGAGCTACAGTAAGACAAGCATGCATCTATCTACAGGTTCAAAGAACTAAACAAATAATATAAAATAAAAATCATAAAATTTCAAAAAAAAAGTTCATGGATTATATAAAAGTTCACAAGTTTGAAACAAATGCTCATGAATGCGAAAAAAGTTCAGAAATATAGAGCAATTTCAAGTATATGAAATAAGGCCAAGGATTTTAAAAAGTATAATAATCAAGAATTTGAAAAAAAATCACGAATTTCAAGAAGGTTCATGTCTTCAAAAAAAGTTCATGAAATTGAATAAAGTTCACGAATTTTAGAAAAGATTGAAAATTTGAAAAATATTTATAATGCTCAAGTATTTCAAAATAATTTGCGTATTTCTGAAAAGTTCATAATTTTTGAAAACATTCTTCAATTCAGAAAAGTTAACAAATTTGCAAAAATTTCAAGAACTAAAAAAGCAACGGCAGAACCAAAAACCAAGTAAAAATGCAGAAAAGAAACTAAGAATAAAAAAGGGCCAAAAGCTTCCAAATACTTCCCAAAACATGACATGAAGCTTATTGAAGCATGCTAGGCCATGAAAAATTATCGGTGTGAGGCTTTGCACCAATTGACAAACATAGCTAAATCCGACGTTGTAAGTGCCAAATAGGGGATGTAAAGCAAAGTCACACACAGAATGCATTATTTTTTTAGGAAGTCCCCGACTGCATTGATGGACTCATTAAAATCTGTTAATCCAACGCTGTAAGCTCCTAAAAAATGTCTTTTATTAAATATATTAAACATTCAGATAAAATATGTGAACATTTTATCGAAATTGTGAATTATTTACGATATATCCATTATTTCATAAATAGAAATGACACTTTCAAAAAAATATAAACCCTTTTTAAAATTCGCAGAAATTTAATGTATTTCTGATCATTCGCCTTTTATGTTTGAATATTTTAAAATTCTTGAACATTTCTTAAAACTTCAAATATTTTCTAAATCCATGAATATTTTTAAAAATATGAATTTCGAATTTTCTGACCTTTCCCCTATCTTTTGAATAAAAAGTTACTTCAAAATAGATGACATTTCGGAAAACGAATCGAGACTGGTTGCACCGGCCGACATATTCCATGGGTGCCTGTTTTCCTTACTCCCAGCGCTTTGCGCGAGGGATAGGACATGAAAATATACCTCGTATTGGATGCCTGTTCGCATCAAATAGGAGAGGCTCTGCCTGAAAGCCAGGCGAAATGGTCCAGCACACTCTTGCATGAGCGGGTTTTATCTCCTAAAAAAAATCTTCTTTTGTTGTCGGTTTGACTCAAAAAAATATATAAAAATTCAACAAGTGTATGAAGATATGTTTACTGTATATTAAAAAAGTTAGCAGTAATACTGAAAAACTTGGCCGTATATTAAAAATGTTCAGTGTGTATTAAAAAAGTTCATTGTATAATTAAAAAAGTTCATCATGTATTAAACAATATTGAATGTATATTATAAAAAGGTTTAGTATGTATTAAGAAATGTTCATTGTATATTAAATAATTGTCCATCGCGCATTAAAAACTGTTCGCCGTGTATTAAAAAAAAGATGGAAATAAAAAAACCGAAACAAGAAACCACAACAGTAAACCAACTGAATAATTGCAGCCAAGCGACGAACAGAAAACATCGAGAAAAAGATTGGCCTGGCCCGCCCAATTCAACTTGTCAATGAGCATCGCAGCGTCTTTGGGTGAGGCTATCCCAATAAACTACGGGTGAGGCTGGGAGATTTGGGTGGTTTGCTTCGTGATGGCTCGAGAATTTGTGATATTTTTTGAGTGATTCCTGTTTTGTTACTTCCACCGGATCTTTGTTACTTCTCGCTTATTTCCAACGCTAACCCTTCAAAAGAGAAGAAAATCCATTTTTTCTATTGTTCGACAGGAAATGTCACGTATGGAAGGAAACCAAGGGGAATTACTGCAAATCAAATCAGATGGAGCAACTTCCATGTGGAGAGCCAAGCCACCAAGTGCACCACAGCAAAATATAACCTTCCATACAACTGCAAGCGCTTGTATGAGCGGTCGTATGAGGTGCCAAAAGCTCCATCACGTCTATACAAGACACTTTCATGAAGGAATCCAGGGGAGAAGAGAACCCCTAACTACCGCCATCACTTCCAGAACAGAAGAGGAGGAGATCCAAAGAACCTTAAGTGATCTTCTTCTTTTTTTGGTCCTTTCATCTCCATCATCATCTCATCATTCACTATTGTAAGAGGAATTCCAAGTTGTGAGACTAAGTTGTAACTCTCACTCTCATCTGGAGAACAAGACTATTTGAGTTATCCATTTCATCTTATTATGGATCTTCACGGTATTATCGATATGGTTTTCATGGGTTTAATCTCTGCTGTGATTGGTTTCTCTCTTATCCCCCATAGGCATGGAAGATGTCGGTGGGTGGTATTCGTTTGTGCCTGATCTATATGTCGTCATTTGTATTTGTAGTAGTATGATCTGTCTAGTATGATATTATACTGTGGTGAACCCTATGCATGGTGTCCAAATTAAGGGCCCACGCAACACGATCTCAAGACCTACACAGGTAACAGATAGTGTTTAGGGAATCTGTGACCTCTGGCGTGACATGTGAAGATATTTATAAGGACCGAAGACAATATGAGATAACGGTGCTCCAGGAAACTTAATGTTTGGTTCCGGTCCAAGGACCTTGATTGTGGAGACGACTACTATGTGGCAATGGCGAAGCAGGACCATAGAATGAAATGTAATCCTACGAGGAGGAGCTTCATAACTTTAGGGTGATCCGCCTACGGAACACAGATATCAAATACTATGAGTATAATACACAAGGTAACTAGTATTACTGTCGCACCGGCACACTTGACATATTCATATACTTACCATGATTTAAATTATTCCCTCCGCGCCTAATCTCTTCATTGTAGGAAACACAACTTTACTTTTACTTTTATTACATTATTTACTTTTAAGAGTGTTTACTGATGTTACTTTAAACCTTTTGTCCTTGTCAATCTGGTTTATTCATCCACCAAGACAGTAACAATATTTGCAGAAACTCAAGCAGTTACTTCATACAAGAACTATGACACTTTGTATGACAGAAGCGCTAATATAAATACTCTCATCTGCTCTTCGTTGGGACGATAACTAATTGGGATACTTCCGTGAAAGTGCTACATAACCATGTTTGGCTTGCAGGCATCACTTCGCAACTCCACATCCCCAATATGCATTGACATGCGGGACTAACATGTGACTGAGTCAAAGAAACTTTTTTCACTCCTTTCCCTCTACTTTTCTCTCACACTCCCTCGAGGTCATCGAGGAAGCTTGGGAGGCATGGTAGAGCATGGGCGCAGGTGCTGCATGTGAGTTTGCTTGAATGGCTCAGCAGAGCTTAGATGGTTTGTTTGGCAAACTCAATCCACGCGTGGTCGGGCAATGCAACGCGATAGCCTAGGCAGAAGCAGGTGGGTGGACGGCGGGAGCCTGGGTGGGCTAGATGGAGGCGGGCAAACGGTGTCGGGTGCCGCTGTGACCACAGAAGATGGGGAGGAGCAAGCTCTATGATGTGTGCCCTAGACGACTCCAATGAGCGGTGGAGTCCCGTCATGGCTCAATACTGAGGCTCCGGCGATGGGGAGTCGTGTGATGGAGGCAGTCGTGGCAAGAAGGTGGCGACGGGCCTGTGGGTGAATAATCAGGTGGTTGGTGCCCGTAAGCGTATTAGGAATTCATCGGGGTAGGTATTTTTTTTCCTCCATATAGGGGGAGTTGGTTTTTTTCAATGCTCACCAATAATTATTGAGAAAGGGAAACCGATGGACTATGTTTTCTGGTTTAACACACCCAAATATGGGAAAAGCCGTTCCCGTCAAGGCTATCATGCCTGCTCCCGTCCCCCCCCCCTCCTGCGACCTGCAGCATCCCCTCCGCATACCACCACGGCCACCGCCACCACCAGCCACCGCACCGTCCCCCGTCGTCGACCTCCCTGCTGCTACCTGCTCACTCGAAGTGCCCCCCTCCACCCTCCCCCTAATGGCGTGCGAGCGCACACTCCGAGATCTGGAGGAGGAAGTAATGACGGAGGAGATGGTTCGGGCACGCAAGGCGCGGACGATGCAGCTCCCCAGGAGAGGGGATTCGATCCAGAAGCTCGTCACGCGGATCTGCGTCGAGGCAACACCAGAAGAGATGGCCAGGATGCTCGCGGGGATTTCAACCTTTCCGGAGGAAATCGTCAGATGGGCTCGAGCGGAGATGGGTTCATCGATTCCGGCGTAGAGGGTGAAGTGGAGGTCCTTCTGGTCCCTCCAACCACCACCCCGATGAACTGGGCCGCGCGTGTTGTCCCCTCGCCGTGTGGGGTGAGCCACCGTGGCGTCTGCGCCATGGATTCGGGGCTGGACTCCCCCCTCCGCAGAGCTGCGCTTCAATCGCCGACTTGTGCTCGGCTTTGGGGTTGGAGAGTGGGGAGAGACAGATCCACCGGAGATCCGCACCGAGGAGGGTGCTTGTCGGAGCCTGTCACCATCGTAGGTGAGATTCCCTGCTTCGCCGGAGAATTTAGACAGTGGGGCCTACCTGTCGGTGAGAGAGAAAGTAGAGTAGGCAAAGCGCAGCGTGAAAAATCAAAATCAAAAGCAGATGAGGTGGAAAGTAGCTCGAGCAAAAGCGAAGAGGAGGGCCTGACTGAGATTTTTGGTCAGCTCTGGATTGATGTGGAAGATGCAAACCCTAGCGGAAGCCCTATAAATCTCCAATTGGTTCTGGTTTGGGTGAGGAAAGACCTCATCCCCAGCCGCAACTTCACTATCGGAGATTGCTTCCTGGCCCGGATCCAGGCTACCAGTGCCCCCGATTGCAGCATGGCAATTCCCATCTCCATCTCGGAAAGCAAGTGGTCGGGGACGCCCCTGGACCTCTTCAAGCTCAAGGCCATGGCAGATCGAGGCAGAGGAAGAGGCCGGGGAAGAGGCAAGAGGGCAGGCGACAGATCACAGATCAACAGCTCGGATGCAGGTAATCAAAAACAATGGGCGACGCAGTTT
>NC_041391.1:27007138-27031876 GCF_002162155.2 Triticum dicoccoides
GGACCTCCCCCTCCATGGTACCAGGGGCCTTTCTACCCCCCTCCAATGAACCAATGGAGCAACCCACATGCGTGGGGGGGGGGTGGGCAATCCTCTGGAATGCCTCAAGGTGGAAATCCCCTGCAGCAGTGGCAGCCTGGCCCTCAGAGCAACCAGTCGAATCAGAGTCAGAATCAGGCCCTGGCAATGGGGGTACCCTGAATAATATGACAGGGGCTACAACACAGCAACAGCAGCAACAGCAGTCTAGTCCAGGACAAGTTGATGGGAATAGGACCAACAGTGCTGGAAATCAACAAAGGAAAAATAAGCCAGTTAAGAACAAAGGTACCTTCAAAAGCAAGGAGAATTCTCCCCAGGAATATGCTTATGTGGTCTGTTATAGCTGTGGAGAACTTGGGCATCACAAGACCCAGTGCCAGCAGGCTCCAGCTTGTTTCATTTGCAAAATGGTGAACCATAAGGTTGAAGACTGTCCAGTGAGGAAAAAGCCAAGCAATGCTGCAAATTTTGTGGGTCGTGCAGCCACGGGACTGGGGGTTTTCCAGGTAGAAGTGCCTGATGTGAATGGACAACATCTAGGAGCAGGGAAGAATGTAGGGATACTCTATGTAGAAGCAGGCCAGGTGACTAAGGAGGAAATGGCACATAACTTCTCATTGATCTACAAAACCCACTGGCCTTGGCAAATTAGGAAGCTAGATGAGTGTACCTACCTAGTCAAGTTCCCTCCACATATACCAGTAGCTCAAATGGCTGGATACCCAAACTTTGGCTTGCCAGAATTAGAAGGTGTCACAGTTAATGTAGAAGAATGGAATGGTGAGATGGAAAATGTAGCTGAGCTGCAAACAGTGTGGCTACAGCTCACAGGTGTGGCACCAAAGTGGGCAAATCACCTCAGTAGTTGGTGCACTTGTGGATGTAGATTGGCAAGAAAACTTCAAATCCTTTTTTGAAGTGGTCAGAGTCCAAGTTAGGTGCAAGGACTACACTAAAATTCCAGCCAGCAGGATCTTTGGTGTGGATTCAAAGTTATATAAAATAGGCATTACTGTGGAGCCACCAAATGAGGAGAATCTAAGTGATGACCTACTAGATGATATCACTGGGAGAGAAACAGAAACTGGGATCAACAAGGACACAACTGCCCCTACTGGCCACAATAGTGGGGGTACAAGCAACTTAAGCTCTAATTCTGGGACAAACAGCAATGGAAAGACTGGGGGGAGTCACCAACATTTAAAACAGAATACCATGTCCTTCCTGCAAAATCTGCATGACACAGAGTTAGATGCTCAGAGCTACCAATTACTTCCAGAAATGGAGATAGGAGATGATGATGATGATGAGATCTTCAACAATCTAGTGGATGTCTGTGAAGAGCCTCTTACTGTAGAAGAAACAGGGGTGATCTTCAGCCCCAATGCTGTCACAAAAGAGTAGGAGGAGATCAAGCCACCTGAGCAAGTGAAGAAATGGCGGCCAGTGCAAGCTCAAAGGAAAAGTAGTAGGGTTGATGTAGGTGAGAAGACCATGCTGGAAATTGCAGTCAACAAAAAGAAGATGCTCAACCTGGAGATGGAGAAGCACAAATATAAAGGTACACTCTTGAAAAATTCCTTTGAGTATTTCATTGATCCTAATTTCATCAACACTGCTAGAAAAGTAGGTATTGAAATAGATAGACCTAATATAGACAAAATAGAGCAAAAAAAGAGTATTGACAAAACCAGAGAGCCTGTGGGGCCTTCTGGTGTGATTGATACCCTTATAAATGATTCTATTTTTAAGGTAGATGATCTTGATAGCTCTCCTCATACACCTGAAGGGTGTAATGATGAGACACATAATGGGATAGACTATAGCAATCTGTGTACCAAAGTGTCAAAATATGGACGGGGCAAGCACCCTAAGAAAGCTTTGTTTAGATGAATTGCCTTTTTTGGAACATCAGGGGAATTACTGCCCCAGGTAGGAAATCATGCATAGAAGATGTTCTCAATAAAGTCAAACCTGGTATCATAGCTTTCCAAGAAACTAAGAAAGAGATGCTTTCTTCCTCATTCTTGAAAGCTATTAGTTTCAATAGGAACTTTGGGTGGCACCATCTACCTGCAGAAGGCTCTGCTGGTGGCATCCTGATGTGGTGGATGAAGACATCTTTGAGATTAATAGTTGGCTCTCTCTCTCAAATACTCTGTCTCCTGCACACTTACAATTAAAACTAGTAAGACCAAATGTAGAGTAATTGGTGTTTATGGATCACCCTATGAGGAAGGTAAAGATGATTTCATTTCAGAGCTTCACAGCTTGTTCATAGATGAACATCTGCCTACCCTCATAGGTGGAGACTTTAACCTAGTCAGGTACCAAAAGGATAAGAGTAATGGCAATATCAACCATCACTGGAGTGATAAGTTTAATGCTTGGGTAGAGATATGGAGCCTATTAGAAATTAAGATGTCTGGTAGAAGATTCACATGGGCTAATAACCAAAAAAATGGTTATGTCCACCATTGACAGAATCTTCTGTACCACAGATTTTGATGCCTTGTTCCCACTAGGCAGCTCCCAGGCTCTCCCCAGGATTGGGAGTGACCACACCCCTTTGCTGTGGGACTCTGGGCTGAGTAGTCCCCCTAAACCCAGCAGTTTCAAATTTGAAAAGTGGTGGCTGTTGAGGGAAGAGTTTAGGGATTTGGTCATCAAGAACTGGACAGCTCCTGTCAAGAAGGAAAAAGCTATAGACATCTGGCAGGAGAAAGCCAGGAGATTTAGAAGGTTTGTTAGAGGGTGGAGTATGAATATAGAAGCTGAAATTAGGAAGCATAAAGTCCACCTCACACTTGAATTTGATGGCCTAGATGTTAAAGCAGAAACAGAGCAGTTATCTGCCTCTGAGATTGATAGGATGAAAATGGTGAGGCAAGAGATTCACCATATTTGGCTTAAAGATGAAGTGAAAGCCAAACAAAGATCTAGGATAAAGATATTCTTGAAGGAGATAGGAATACTAAATACTTTCAGGCTGTAGCTAATCAAAGGAGGAGGAAAACATAGATACATGCTCTTGATGGCCCTAATGGCACTGTCACAGAGACCAAGGACATGCTAGACATTGCCTCCTCCTTCTATAAGGATCTCTTTAGGAAAGAGAGTAGAAATGGGTTTAGGTTAAGGGATGTCTTTTTCTCTTGAAGATGAAAAAGTTAAAATAGAAGACAATAGCTTTCTTCAAGCCCCTTTTACTGAAGATGAGGTAAAGGAAGCCATTTTTAGATCCTACTTAGATGGGGCTCCAGGCCCTGATGGGCTTTCCTTTCTCTTCTTACAACAGTTTTGGGAGGTGTTGAAACCAGATATTATGGCCCTCTTCAAGGATTTTTATGAGGGGGACCTAGACATCTATAGACTTAACTTTGCCATGATTACCCTTGTTCCTAAAGAACAAGATTCTTCTAACATGAAGAAGTTCAGGCCTATTAGTTTGCTTAACTGCATTTTTAAAGTATTCACCAAGGTCTTAACTAATAGATTAGCTAGGTTGAGTAATTTCCTCACCTCTAGTAACCAATCTGCCATCATTAAGGGCAGGTACATTCTAGAAAGTGTGGTGACTGCACATGAGGTGCTGCACTCCACTATACAAACTGGCAATGTTGGGTTGGTGATCAAATTAGACTACGAGAAAGCCTTTGACAAGGTGAACCTTGATTTTCTCTATGATATTCTAGAAAAGAGAGGGTTTGATTCTAAATGGATTAACTGGATTAAGCAGATCACCCAAATGGGATCAATTGGGGTGAGAATTAATGGGGTTGAAGGTGATTTCTTCACTACTGGCAAAGGGTTGAGACAAGGAGACCCCTTCTCCCCATTATTGTTTAACCTAGTTATAGATGTTTTGACCAGGATGCTGGCTAAAGCAGCCTCTCATAGCTTAGTGAGTGGATTGTGCTCTGATCTCATACCTGGAGGGGTCATCTGTCTATGATATGCAGATGACACCATCCTCTTTGTAGACAACTCTGAAGATAGGGTTACTAACCTCAAACATATCCTAACCTGCTTTTGAGAATGTATCTGGTATGAGGATCAATTACTCTAAAAGTGAGATTATCCCTACTGGGCTCACTGACCGAGAAGTAGATTCTTTCAAAAATATATTAGAATGTACTGTAGGTACCTTTCCTATCAAATATCTAGGTATCCCCCTACACTATGAAAAACTTAGAAGGGAGGACATCCAGCCACTTATTGACAAAATTCTCAAAAGAATGGCTGGATGGAGAGGAAAGCTTCTCTCTTATACTGCTAGAGTGATTCTAATTAAGGCTTGTCTGGCTAGCATCCCTGTTTACCTACTCTCCTTCTTCAAATTCCCCAAATGGGCCCTGGACCTGATTAACAACTAGCTTGCTCACTGTCTTTGGAGTGATTTTGAAGGGAATAGGAAACTTCACCTTGCAAACTGGCATCTGGTTTGCATGAGGAAAGAATATGGAGGAATGGGTATCCCAAACATCAAGGATGTTAACCTGTGGCTGTTGGGCAATTGGGTTAAGAGATACATCCATGATGAGGGCAAGATCTGGAAACAAATAGTAGATTCTAAATATATTAGGAGGAGCCCAAACATTTTTGCCTCCAACCCCCAGAACACCTCCAAATTTTGGCAAGGTGTGATGTGGGCTGCTAGAGCCCTGAAGTTTGGTCATAGATGGAAAATAGGTAATGGTAAGAAGACTAGACTTTGGGAAGACATCTGGTTTGGCACATCCCCACTGTCAGTCCAGTTCTTGCCCCTATACACTATCTGCCACCAGCAGGGGGTGACTATGGCAGATGCTTGGGATGGGATTAATATCAAATTATCATTTAGGAGGGTTTCCTCAGATGCCATGATGGAGAATTGGTACTGCCTTGAGCAGATCATCAAGAACTGTGTGCTGACTGAGGAGGAAGATTCTCTAATTTGGCAATATGAGAGAAAAGGGGTCTACTCTACTAGCTCCCTTTACAATATTATTAACTTCAGAGGAGTGCAACCTGTATATATACCTTTTGTTTGGACTATAGTGGTCCCACCCAAGGTACAAGTGTTTTTGTGGCTCTTGTCCCATAACAAGTTAATGACCAAAGACAACTTGTTAAAGAGAGGGATTACTAAACCACCTGAATGTGATTTTTGCAAGGAACAGGAATCGATAGATCACCTGTTCTTTGGCTGTGTGGTTGCTAAACAAATCTGGAGTGAAATGTCTAAAATTCTTTCTCATGATGTAGGTAGCAACTACCTATCCATTGCTAGATTCTGGCCAGCCCATAAAAACAAACTAGTCTTGAACTCTGTTTGTGCCTGTGTTATGTGGTGCGTCTGGAAGTTTAGAAGTTCTATGGTTTTCAATAATGTGTTGTGGTCTGACCTCAAACAGATATGGTGGCAGATTCATTTGACTCTCAAGAAGTGGATGATCCTGTTCAAAGAATGTCCCTGGAAGAGTTGAAGATGGTTTCTCAAAAAGTGGCAGTGATCCTCACCTCCCCTTTCCTACTGGCTGTGGGGTGATCGATGGCAATGATACTGCAGGTATCCTAAGGCTAGACTCACTCTCCAAAATGTCACTGGGACAGGGGAAGAGGTTTGGGGTTTTGCTTCCGCCTAATCGCTACGCACCGCCGAACAGCCCTTAGAAGAACTGCAAACACTCATGGCTGCTGAGCCCTATCACTCCACTGGAACTGCCGCTGACCCCAGTGCAACCCTTCAAGAAAACCAAGTGGGGATGCGCAAACCAGGCGAGGCAGAAGAAACTGGCGCTGCAGCAATGGGCGGTTGAATATGGACTTCTCAGCTGGAAAAACTCGTGTTCTGTTTGGATGTGAGTACCTTAGTTTCTATCTAGAACTTGTAACGCTTGTAATAAGTTGCACTTTACAGCCCCCTGCGAGTGTTTTGGCTCCTTTACCCTTTTTTTTGCCTCGCGGCTAGAGGTTTGAGTTTGGTTTAGTTTCTTGGAACCTTCGACAGAAGGCTCATCGTTGTATACCTGGTTTCGCATTTTCAATGAAAATGGTGGAGCCGGGGGGTGTTTCTGCTGAAATTTGAGATGGGCCTTAAGCCCATATAGCAATTTCAGAAAACTCTCTAAGGGCCCATGTGGGTTATTGGTACTAGGTGGAGGTGAGAAGTTTAGTCCCACCCCGGAAGTGGAAGAGGAGTTGGACCTCCTTATAAGGGTGGCTCTTCTACATGCTATTGGAGCTTGAGAAGAGAAGAGGCCCTCGCGCGCTCCTCCTCCGCCGCCCGCCTCACCACGCCACGACTCGCCTCGTCACGACGCGCCGTGGGTTGCGGGAGTGAGCCGAGCCGAGCTCACACCTATGCGCTTATTTTTGCCAGTCACTAATGGAGAGTTTCTGATAGTAGGGCCACGATCTAAGACGTAGGATCGTGGGCTGTCACGGACTCGGACATGGGTCGAGCCCACATCTCTCCATGCAGCTACGTCTATATAAGTGTGCGGTGTCCCCTAACCCTAGCCGCCATGATCAGATCACATCTGCTCCACGCGAACCGCCCACCGTCGTTCCTTTGCTGCTGCTGCCGCCGGTGACTCCATCCCGTCCGCCGCGTACACGGTCGACGCGAGAGCAGGTCTCCGAAACCCCGTCTCTCTGGTTCTTGTACGGGAGAGAGACGAATAGGTTTTTAGGAAGCGACTATGCGACTGCTCGCCTTTGATCCACTACTTCCTCTACGTCTGCGTCGTCTCCGTCATCACCATGTCCAGCGACGCCGAACGTGCCGCCGCCGAGAAGACCGAGGCCGACAAGAAGGCCGCTGAGGATGCTGCTGCCACCATCGCGGCGGCTTCTGCATGGCCTACTGGAGGGTATAACACGTTTATCCCTCTCATGATAATTTCTGTATTAGCAGTACTAGCATCATGTGTAGATTTGTCTACTGTTTGCGTAGTACATGATTGTTTAGACCAGTACCAGTATATTGTTAGTTCTGTCAATGCCATGCTAGTTATCTACTTATGGATTAAATTAGTCGAAAAATTGCCTATTTACTTAGCAATCCAAAAACCTATTATGTGTAGGAATTTTTTGGCAAGTGGCTTTGCCGCAGTACTGAAACTGGATAAGTTTACCGGTACCTATTTTAAGCGTTGGCAGACAAAGACCACTTTATGGCTCACGGCAATGAACGTGTTCTGGGTCACCGGTGTGTCCATAGGAACGATTGCTCCTGAACAGGAGAAGGCATTCCGGGAGGCAACCACTGTGTTTCTCGGAGCAGTTCTTAGCGTGATCGGAGATAAACTGGTCGACGCATATTTACATGTGCATGTCGCCAAGGACTTATGGGAGGCGCTCAAATCTAAGTTCGGGGCCGCTGATGCAGGGAGCGAGATGTATATTATAGAGCAGTTCCACGATTACAAGATGGTTGAGAACCGTCCTGTACTGGAGCAGGCTAATGAGATAATATGCATTGTTAAGGAGCTTGAGCTTCTGAAGTGCGAGTTACCGGGCAAGTTTGTCGCAGGCTGCATAATCGCTAAGCTCCCCAATTCCTGGAGGAACTTTGCCACCACTCTGAAACATCAGAGGCGTGAATTCTCCGTGGAGGATGTCATTAGCCATCTGAGTGTTGAGCAGAATTTGAGGGCAAAGAACTCGCACGGAAAAGGGGCCGAAGGGACTTCTGTTGCCAACATGGTGAACCAGAGGAACTTCAACTCCCACAAGTTCAAGGGAAAGAATAGTGTCCAACAGAATACCGACTTCAAGAAGAAGGGTAAGAATACCTTCAAGAAGAACAAGAAGGATGAGGGCTACTTTACTTGTGGTTCGGCTGAACATTGGGCCAACAAGTGCCCAAACAAGTTTAAGAAGTCAGGACAGGACTCCAAGTCCGTCAACATGATTGTGGGTAACAATGAGAATGGTGCATCTGGGTATGGTAATTTATTTACTGTTTTTTCAGTGTTTCATCCTACCGATTGGTGGGTGGATACAGGTGCATGTGTTCATGTGTGTGCTGACATTTCATTGTTCTATTATTACCAGGTCACAGGCCACGGGTCCGTATTGATGGGGAATGGCGCGAGTGCTTCTGTTCATGGTGTTGGCACGGTCAATCTGAAGTTTACTTCGGGAAGGATCGTGCAGCTGAAGAACGTGTAGCATGTCCCCGCCATCAAGAAGAACCTCGTTAGTGGCTCCCTTCTATGTAGAGAAGGGTTCAAGTTGGTATTCGAGTCTAATAAATTGGTTGTTACTAAGTATGGACTATTTGTTGGAAAAGGTTATGAGAGCGGAGGGATGTTCCACCTTTCCCTCGCAGATTTCTGTAATAAAGTCGTGAACCATATTCATTCGAGTGTTAATGAATTTGAAGTTTGGCATTCAAGTCTTTGTCACATAAGTTTCGGTGTTATGACGCGGCTAGCTAAGTTGGATTTAATCCTGAGTTTCACTTTAGCCAAAGGTTCTAAGTGCCTGTCATGTGTGCAAGCTAAGAAACCTCGCCAGCCTCACAAGGCTGCGGAGGAGAGACACTTGGCACCGTTAGAACTCATACATTCTGATCTTTGTGAGATGAATGGCGTGTTGACTAAAGGTGGAAAGAAGTACTTCATGACATTGATAGATGATTCCACTAGATATTGCTATGTATATCTATTAAATACTAAAGATGAGGCTCTACACTACTTTAAAATCTATAAGGCAGAAGTTGAGAATCAACTTGAAGAGAAAATTAAACGAGTCCGGTCAGATCGTGGTGGAGAGTACTTCTCGAGTGAGTTTGATTCCTTCTGTGTGGAACACGGCATTATTCATGAGAGGACGCCTCCCTATTCTCCCCAGTCAAACAGGGTTGCCGAGCAGAAAAACCGTACTCTAACTGATCTAGTTAACGCCATGTTAGATACAACGGGTTTATCCAAGGCATGGTGGGGGGAGGCTATATTGACGGCATGTCATGTCCTGAATAAAGTTCCAACAAAGGATAATGAGATCACTCCCTATGAGAAATGGGCAAAGAGAAGGACAACACTCTCGTACTTGCGTACTTGGGGCTGTTTGGCGAAAGTCAACGTGCCGATCCCCAAAAAGCGTAAGCTTGGACCCAAGACTGTGGACTGCGTTAATTTGGGCTACACTAAGAACAGTGTTGGCTATAGATTTCTAGTTGTGAAATCTGAGGTAGCTGACCAGAAGGTCGGTACAATTATGGAGTCTAAGGATGCTACATTCTTTGAGGATGTTTTTCCTATGAGATATATGCAAAGCACTTCTAGACAGGAATCTGAGGAGACTCCTGAGCCTGCCATTCCTATGGAATATTATGAACGAACACATGACGAAAATCCTGAGGAGGATGACGAGGAAACCCTTGGTAGGGGCAAGAGACAAAGGACTGCAAATACCTTTGGTGATGATTTCTTCGTGTACCTCGTGGATGATACTCCGACTTCTATTTCAGAAGCGTATGCCTCTCCAGAAGCTGACTACTGGAAGGATGCGGTCCGTAGCGAGATGGATTCCATCATGGCTAAAGGGACATGGGAGATCACTGAGCGTCCCTATGGTTGCAAACCATTGGGATGTAAGTGGGTTTTCAAGAAAAAGCTTAGGCCCGATGGTACGATTGAAAAGTACAAGGCTAGGCTTCTAGCCAAGGGCTATGACCAGAAAGAAGAGGAAGATTTCTTTGATACTTATTCACATGTGGCTAGACTGGCCACCATTCGAGTATTACTCTCGTTGGCGGCCTCACATAGTCTTCTCGTCCATCAAATGGATGTTAAGATGGCTTTTCTGAATGGAGAGATAAACGAGGAAATCTACATGCAACAGCGAGATGGCTTTGTGATAGATGGTCAGGAAAGAAAGGTGTGTAGGTTGCTGAAATCTTTATATGGCCTAAAGCAAGCACCTAAGCAATGGCATGATAAGTTTAATACAACTCTGACATCTGTTGGCTTCGTTGTTAATGAAGCTGACAAATGTGTATACTATCGCCATGGTGGGGGCGAAGGAGTTATACTGTGCTTGTATGTTGATGACATACTGATATTCGGAACCAACCTCAAAGTCATTGAGGAGGTTAAGTCGTTCTGTCTCAGAACTTTGAGATGAAGGACCTTGGTGTGGCTGATGTTATCTTGAACATCAAGCTATTGAGAGATAATGAGGGTGGGATCACACTTCTGCAATCCCATTATGTTGAGAAGGTGTTGAGCCGTTTTGGATATTCGGACTGCACACCATCTCAAACACCATATGATCCTAGCGTGTTGATTCGAAAGTCCAAAGGCATGGCTAAAGATCAATTGAGATACTCTCAAATCATTGGTTCACTGATGTACCTAGCGAGCGCAACGAGGCCTGACATCGCATTTGCTGTGAGCAAACTGAGCCGGTTTGTTTCCAAACCGGGTGATGTACATTGGCATGCTGTTGAAAGAGTTATGCGCTATCTGAAAGGTGCTATGAACTATGGACTTCACTATACCGGAGACCCGTCGATACTTGAAGGGTATAGTGATGTGAATTGGATCTCTGATGCTGATGAGATGAAGGCCACAACTGGGTATATGTTTACTCTTGGAGGTGGCACTGTTTCTTGGAAGTCTTGCAAGCAAACGATCTTAACGAGATCGACAATGGAAGCAGAATTAACAGCATTAGACACTTTTGGTGTTGAAGCGGGATGGCTTCGAGATCTTTTGATGGACTTGCCATTGGTGAAGAGTTCAAAGGACAACATGAAGTCCAACAAACACATAAGAATGAGATTAAAAGCTGTCAGAAAATTAAGAAACTCCGGAGTGATAGCGTTGGACTATGTCCATACGGCTAAGAATCTGGCAGATCCATTTACGAAAGGGCTATCGCGTGTAGTGATAGATAGTGCATCGAGGGAGATGGGTATGAGACCCACATGAGTTGCCATGGTGGTAACCCAACCTATTTGATCGGAGATCCCGTGAAGTAGGACCTGGGAAAACAAGCCAGTGGTGAAGCGAGGAGAGTAACTATACTAACCCACTCCGTTGGAGATGCAATACTCTCAATACTTTATGGTAGGATGACTATTGTCTTAATGTGTTCCGAGGCTTATGTAAGCAAGATGCTATCCTACATAGCGATCTTTGGAGGAACACACCTATATGAGCCTGACTGCTGGTCACAGTCTATGAGATTAGGGTGATCTCTAGCAAGCTCGTGAATAGGCGAGGAGTGTGACTTATATGCTCCACCCGAAGGGTCAGCCTTCGGCAGCCTAGTACTAGTAAGACATGTGGTGAAGCTTCTTTACGCCAAACTGACAATTCAAGGCATAGTCCATTGTTCAGTTGTGAAGGAGTGTAGCTACTTGCTCTAGGTGAAGCTCAACCTTAACAGGTCTTCACTGAAACACTAGTATATCGAAACAGCAATTGGAATAGAGGACACAATGGCCCCTGGAGATCTGGTGGGGGATTGCTGAAATTTGAGATGGGCCTTAAGCCCATATAGCAATTTCAGAAAAATCTCTAAGGGCACATGTGGGTTATTGGCACTAGGTGGAGGTGGGAAGTTTAGTCCCACCCCGGAAGTGGAAGAGGAGTTGGACCTCCTTATAAGGATGGCTCTTCTACATGCTATTGGAGCTTGAGAAGAGAAGAGGCCCTCGCGCGCTCCTCCTCCGCCGCCCGCCTCGCCGCGCCGCGCCGCGCCGCGCCGCGCCGCGCCGCAGGTTGCGGGAATGAGCCGAGCCGAGCTCACACCTATGCGCTTATTTTTGCCAGTCACTAACGGAGAGTTTCTGACAGCAGGGCCACGATCTGAGACGTCGGATCGTGGGCTGTCACAGACTCGGACGTGGGTCGAGCCCACGTCTCTCCACGCGGCTGCGTTTATATAAGTGTGTGTTGTCCCCTAACCCTAGCCGCCATGATCAGATCACATCTGCTCCACGCGAACCGCCCACCGTTGTTCCTTTGCTGCTGCTGCCGCCGGTGACTCCATCCCGTCCGCCGCATACACGGTCGACGGGAGAGCAGGTCTCCGAAACCCCGTCTCTCTGGTTCCTGTACGGGAGAGATATGAATATGTTTTTGGGGAGCGACTGCTCGCCTGCTCGCCTTCGATCCACTACTTCCTCTACGTCCGCTCGTCTCCGTCATCACCATGTCCAGCACGCCGAACGTGCCGCCGCCGAGAAGACCGAGGCCGACAAGAAGGCCGCCGAGGACGCTGCTGCTACCACCGCGGTGGCTTCTGCATGGCCTACTGGAGGGTATAACGCGTGTATCCCTCTCCTGATAATTTATGTATTAGCAGTGCTAGCATCATGTGTAGATTTGTCTACTGTTTGTGTAGTACGTGATTGTTTTGACCAGTACCAGTATGTTGTTAGTTCTGTCAATGCCATTGCTAGTTATCTACTTATGGATTAAATTAGTTGAAAAATTGCCTATTTACTTAGCAGTTTCTACCCTCCTCTCAGTCTAAAAAAAATATGGGAAACTTACTGGGTGGAAGTGGAGCTCCTAGAGATGCTTTTAGTCTTTTAACTGTTGTTTGCCCGTTTAGTTTTCTTCTCTCGGATATTTATTCCATGGACTTGCACAAATACTAAAGCAAAATTGTGCAAAAGTATTATGTGTAATTTCAAAGTTTTAGAGTGTGCAACAACTCAATTTCACATCTCTAAACCTGGATTTCTAAAGAAAAAAGTGTGCTTCTTATTTTATTATTTATAATGTGCAACAGTTCAAGTGCAATTCTTTGTAGCCAAATTTGCCGAATAAGTTATATGTAATTTCAGGCTTCGGATTTTTTTTATTCAAAGTGGCAAGGTTACGTTCTTGCGTTTGTAAAAGATGCATGTGTAACTTAGGTTTGAAGATGTGCTTAAATACCACACAAATTGCTAAAATACGCGCGCGCGCGCGCGCACAGCCCAACCTCAATATTTCATGTCAATCCCGCCAACGTGTTGTTAGTAAAAAGTCAGTTTTTCTTTTTGAACTTTAAAGAATGTATTCAAAAGTCGGTTATGTATCACAAATGTTTTCTAAACATAAATCACAACATACACGCACACAAACAACGCCTACCAAATACTGAAGAATGGAGCTTCAAGATTGACGAGATTATCTACTAAGCTAGTTTGCCATGATCGAGCTGCTTTCATGTGGCCGATTACTTTATGAAAAAAAAAGTTGTTCCTCTAAGTTGTTGCACCTTTCACTGAACTGGAGTTGTATTTGTTTAAAATCTAAATTTCCAAAGCGGTTCGGATTAGCAAACCCGACAGAAAAAACAAAGAGACGGTGAGTCATGGGAAATTATCTTGTGAAACCATGTCACACATAATACAATGCCGTGTTCAGAAAATTTTGGTGAATGTTCGGTTGACATATGTCCACTAGACCTAATTTTTTTGAATCCAAATTCCAAATACACATGGCAAAAAAAATATAGAAATTCAGTTGTGGATGGCATCATTTTTGCTATTATTAATTCTATGATACTATTCATGCTGAATTTCTTGTCTCCATGTTTATTTCCAGTTTAGATTTCAAATTTCTAGGGAGATTAGACACACACCTTGGGGCATTACAAGATACTACCTCTCGTTGCGAACAATAAGAGTAGCAAACACCGGACTAATCCGAAGATTAACCATCGCACACATTACAACACAACGCACAGTGCCTGCCCTAAGCAAAAACATCTAAGCCGCGTCTCTACCAACGACGGTCACCTCGAAGAGCAACAGCTGAACCCGGACCTCCCTTGTCAACGAACTAACCACCTTTGAATGCCTAAAGGAGATGGCGGGTGAGTGGCGGGACTCAATTGATCCCGACAAAGCCCACGTCTTTGACTCTCCATCGATAGCGTACATAGCATCGAAGAAGATATGCATAGACCAGCGCCGAGCACCGAAGAACCGCAACACGAAACCTCCAAGCCATGTCTTCCCACAAGATGCTCCCAACAGAGTAACGACGCTGAGGTGCCGCCATCGCCAATCCAAGAACGTACCTGGGCTTTCACCCCAAGACAACCACCCAAGTGAGACAGGGGAGATGCCGACACACCTCCGTGATGCCTCCAAGGAGGGGAACGATGCCGACAGGTGTCGTCGCTACAAGCACGGACCAAAGATACGGGCAGGATTTTCATCCGTGTCGTCGTGCACCTCCGTCCTTGCCCACCGAAATGAAGCCACTGTCCATGTTGGGTCACTCTGCCACCACCGCAGCACCTCGTCAATGTGATGAAAATCTCGCGAAACACCGACACCCCGCACAGTCGAAGACACGTAGCCCTTTTTCCTCCTCCGCACGGCCAAGATCCCACAGCTCCAGATCATCCACCACTACCGGCAAGGCCAAGGACCGCCGCACCACGTGCAGCAGCCAAAAGCACCAACTCCAGGCAACATCTAGCAGCAACACAGCGGTCGCGGCCCAGGGCCCGCCCCAGATCTAGAATCACAACTCCAACACTCAACACCACCAGGAGGCCACCAACCACCATCGTTGGAGCACGGATGCCCCCACCAGGAGGCCGCCACCAGCATGACCGAACTGCGCCGCCACTCTCCTAGGTCGGCGCCTCCCGAACGGCCGCACCCTCCTGCGCCATCTCTGCAAGATCCGGCCGCGCTCCACCCGCCGCTACACCCCTCACCGTGGACCACCGCACCGGAGAGATCCACACGTGCTGCCCGCTAACGCCGCTCCCCCGCGCGAGGAAGGCCCGTCGAGGCGCGCTCGCCTACGCCCGCCGCCTTTGACGGCCGGGCTCCGCCACCACCGCCGTCGCCAGCAGCAGCGACGGACGGTGGATCTCGGGGAAGGAGGGTTTCTGGTGCTAGGGTTGGTGGCCTCCGGAGCTGCCCGCGCACGCGGCTCGGGAAGGGGGGGGGGGTCGGTCCAAGAAAGAAATTTTTGAAACACTAAATTTTGGTGTTTGAAGAATGGTATCAAGATACTCTGGCTGCTGGGGTTGTGGATCGAGATTATGCTGATACCATGTTAGCCCATCGGTCAATGTAGAAGTGAATTTTCTGAGTGACAGAGCGCGCGCTGTCAATAGGGACCCACGTGATCCTCTCCCTCTACTGGCGTCTCCATCGCGGCATCGCCAACCTCTCGCCCTACCCTCTTCCACGTGAACCACACTAGCTCACTTCACTCTACTCCACCGAGCTGCTGCGGCTGAGCAGCTGGCCCAGTGAGCTTAAGACCACACACGGGCTGGGGATATCCAGCTCGCGGTAGCCACCACCACACCGAGCGCGCGTCCGTACGTCCCGGCCATGCTGCCGTCCTTCTCACCGGCGGCCACGGCGGTTGCGACGCCGCCGCCGCCGAAGCCGATCCCGGGCGGCTACGGCGCGCCCGTGCTGGGGCCGCTCCGGGACCGGCTGGACTACTTCTGGTTCCAGGGCCCCGAGGAGTTCTTCCGGCGGCGCGCCGCGCAGTACCGGAGCACGGTGTTCCGGGCCAACATCCCGCCGACGTTCCCCTTCTTCGTCGGCGTGAACCCGCGCGTGGTCTCCATCGTGGACACCGCCGCCTTCACGGCGCTGTTCGACCCGGAGCTGGTGGACAAGCGCGACTGCCTCATCGGGCCGTACAACCCCAGCGACTCCTTCACGGGCGGCACCCGCGTGGGCGTGTACCTGGACACGGAGGAGCCCGAGCACGAGCGCACCAAGGCCTTCGCCATGGACCTCCTCCGCCGCAGCTCCCGCGTGTGGGCGCCCGAGTTCCTCGAGGGCGTCGACGGCATGCTCGCCGCCATCGAGTCCGACCTCGCCGCCGGCAAGGAGGGCGGCGCCAGCTTCCTGGTCCCGCTGCAGAAGTGCATCTTCCGGTTCCTCTGCAAGGCGGTGGCCAGCGCCGACCCGGCCGCCGAGGATCTGGTGGACCGGTACGGGCTCTTCATCCTGGACGTCTGGCTAGGGCTGCAGCTGGTGCCGACGCAGAAGATCGGCGCCATCCCGCAGCCGCTGGAGGAGCTGCTCCTCCACTCCTTCCCCTTCCCCTCCATCCTCGTCAAGCCGGGGTACGACCTGCTGTACCGCTTCGTGGCGAAGCACGGCGCCGCGTCGGTGGCCGTCGGCGTCAAGGACCACGGCATGACCGACAAGGACGCCATCAACAACATCCTCTTCCTGCTCGGCTTCAACGCCTTCGGGGGCTTCTCGGTCTTCCTCCCCTTCCTCATCCTCCAGGTCGGCAAGGACGCCGCGCTCCGCGCCAGGCTCCGCGACGAGGTCCGCGCCGCTCTCGAGCAGCACAACGGCCAGGTCGGGTTCGCGTCGGTGCGCGGGATGCCGCTGGTGCGCTCCACGGTGTACGAGGTGCTCCGGATGAACCCGCCCGTGCCGCTGCAGTTCGGGCGCGCGCGCCGGGACTTCGTGCTGCGCTCCCACGGCGGGGAGGGCTTCTCCGTCGCCGCCGGGGAGATGCTGTGCGGGTACCAGCCGCTGGCGATGCGGGACCCGGCGGTGTTCGACCGGCCGGAGGAGTTCGTGGCGGACAGGTTCGTCGGGGCGGAGGGCGAGGCGCTGCTGCGGTACGTGTACTGGTCCAACGGGCCCGAGACCGGGGAGCCGACGGCGGGGAACAAGCAGTGCGCCGCCAAGGACGTGGTCGTGGCCACCGCCTGCATGCTCGTCGCCGAGCTCTTCCGCCGCTACGACGACTTCGAGTGCGACGGCACCGCCTTCACAAAGCTCCAGAAGCGGCAGCCCAGCTGAAAATCACCGCGTGCGTACGTACGTTTAGGAAATCAAATTAATTAGCAACCATTTTTTTTTCACTCGCCCTGCTGCTTCTGTTCATCGATCTCAATCAAGTGTCAGATTAGTACAGTAAGAAAAAAATAAGTTCTCTGGCTCTGGTTTAAATTCTGTAAGAATTTAATGTTGGTAAATAAAACCGCGGAGGATTATCTTGAACGAACTGTACCAGTGGCTGCTCGACACGTACTGTGCCGGCCAAGTACGCTTGTATTTTCAGATTATCTTCTTCTAACATACAGTAGTACTCCCTCCGTTTCTAAATATAAATCTTTGTAGAGATTTCACTATCAACTACATACTGCATTTTAAGTGTGGATTCATTCATTTTGCTTCGTATGTAGTCCACCCAAAGGAGTCTCTACAAAGACTTACACTTAGGAACGGAGGGAGTAGTAGATTTGCATGTGTATGGATGACAAGTTGAATGAGACGGGAGTGGCGAGAAACACGAGTGACGAGACAGTCGATCGCGTCGTGCTTCGTCGTCTCGTTGCGGGCTCGGCGACTGGCCTGGCACTGACAGTGACAAGACCACGCGCCTGCATCTGCATGCATACGGGGACATTGTGGTTTCCTCTACAAATATCTTGTGATTGATAATGTGGTACGTGCAATCACTGGCCAAATTCAGTGTTTCGACATTTTTGGAAAGTTTAGCAAGTTCTGATTCGTAAAAAAATTGGGACCCGACTCTTTTCCTACCGCCGGGGTCGATGGCAATAAGGTATAGCTACTTATCGCCGGGGGCCCTGGCGGTAGAGTATATGATGCGGTAGACAGTGCATCTCGTTTTACTGCCACGGGGCGTCATCTCATTTTCAGGGTTTTTTTTTTCCACCAAACCAACGGCGCTGGATTTGGCAACGGAGAGGCGGAGGCGAGGAACGCGCCGTCGTGGATCACGTTGCACGCGCGTCGTCGTCTCAGTTTGCGGCATGGCGATCGACGGCGACAGGCCCGGTTAATCATGCGGACGCGGCAAAGAAGGTCCAAGAAGGCGCAAGGCACGCCACATGCCAAGGCAGGAGACGACGAGCTGCTATGCATAGCAGTGCTGCATGCATGCATGGCGCCCCGGACAAAGATCCAAAAGGCTGCATGGCCATGAAAGAAACTTGTCACCTTCCCGAGTCCATCGCCATGGGAGCAGAATGGAAGGGACGGACAGGATGCACATTCTGCTCTTCTTTCTTGTGTATGTATACAGCGCCCTAAAAGACGCTCATCTCTCTTTTTCCGAGAATGTAAAGATTTTTCGAGAATGCGCTCTCAGATTTTCTCCTGCTTCATGGGACAAATTACCAACGAACGACACACACAAAATCTGAGGGAGATTAGATGAAAAGACAAGACACCCCCAATTGGGCCTGGACTCGACAGATGCAACAACGTCACGGCTTTGCAATGGACGAGAAGCTTCCTTGGCATGATTGCACACCGATCATGTTCGTCCGATGTGAATCCGGCGGTTGTCATTGCTCTGTAGCGCCGTAGTATGAGAGGAGAGCACATCCAAAGGCAAGAAACACGAGTCCGTTTGCACCCTCCGTCCTCGGCCACCTCTTCGTCAATCAGATTCAGATTGGTACCAAACGGCAGCGATGCGCCGACAGTGACGGCGCCACGCGCTCGCATCCAATTCGCACCTATGACAGCAGATCAGCAGTGACAACTCAACTGAAGCAAAAATGATACCAGTAGTAGTATGCTTCTAATGGAGTTCCTGTAGAAATATCTCATCATGTTTGTGGTGGGCCGGGATCAGGTTATGCAAATTGCAAGGCCCAGTACCTCCATCAGCTACAAACACAAGGCACATCACATGTCAAGGCAATAGACCACTAGCTATCCAACCAAACCCCAGGACAAAAAGACCAGCAAGGATCCAAGAGGATTGAGGCTGACGCCGCAAGTTGACAGCAGAGGTGGAGCAAAAAAAAAAAAACAAATCACCGGAATTTTTTTTTCTAGGGTGGCTTTTTATTGCATAATATACAAGAGAGAAAAACGAATGGACGACGGAAAAGACGGGCATATCATGAAGCAGGAATGACCGAGTTTGAATATGGAGCGCCCTGGGGGGGGCGGCACCTGGGGGCGTGGCTGGGGCCTTAGTCGCCCCGAGGGGTCACCCAAAAATGCGCCAGCCTATGCACTGGGGGGCGAACGAGTGGAGATGCTCTTACTATGTGCAGAGCCCGTCGCAGGACTCGCACGACGGGGAGGCCAACACCAAGGGGGCTACGTTCGCGCCTCATGGGGGCCACGACTCCTCCAGCCGCTTCTACCGCGGTGCCCACCAAAAGGACAAGTCCGGTGGGGCGGGAGGAAGGGCGCGCCCGTCGGCTAGGGATGGCAGGAGATCGGGGTCATCGAGGAGGACGAGCGCCGCCCCATGCCCAAGCGCTGCAAGTACTTCATCTTCGTCGGCGGCATCGCCGTGCTCTTCACCTTCTTCGCGCTCATGCTTGGTTGGTCCATGGCCATGAGTTCTTGCTCTTGATTGGTTGATGCACTTGGATCTGAAGCTCCTCAAGGGTAGGCGACCAGGGGGGTCCGGGGAGGGGCGGGGGTGTCCTGGGAGGTGCGGGGCGAGCAGAGGTGGGTGAGGGGTCCGAGAAGGGGCGGGCAAAGGTGTGCGGGCGAAGCGCAGAATTTTTACTCGAGACCGTTTCGCTCGAGTATATTTAGGAAGAAGGTTGGGACCGGAGTATAATTTTTACTCCGCGCGCTATGGTGAATTGGGGATCGATTAGGTGCGTACTAGAGAAGTAAAACCTACATTTTACTTCTCGGATAGGGAATCGGTTAGAAGTGACCTAAGCCACAGGGAACTTGATTATACATGTACCGTTCGTCCGAGAGCACATCCGACGGCAAGAAACACGAGTCCGTTTGCACCGTCGTCGGCCACCTCTTGATCAATCAGATCCAGATTGGCACCACATGGCAGCGGCAGCGACGCGCCGACAGTGACGGCACCGTAGGCTCGCACGTATGACAGCAGATCGGCCGGCAGTGACAACTCAACTGAAGCAAAAATGATACCAGTAGTACGTATATGCTTGTAATGGAGTTCCTGTAGAAATATCTCATGATGCTGCGGTGGGCCGGGATCGGAGTTATGCAAATTGCAAGGCCCGATACCTCCATCAGCTACGAAACACAAGGCACATCACATGTCAAGGCAAGAGACCACTAGCTATCCAACCAAACCCCAGGACAAAAAGACCAGCAAGGATCCAAGAGGACTGAGGCTGATGCTGCAAGTTGACAGCAGAGGTGGAGGAAAAAAAGAAAAAAACAAATTGCCGGATTTTTGCTGGACGTATACTACACAAGAGAAAAATGAGAGGAGCGAGAAAAAAATGACTTGAGAGGCCATGAATATGGCTCGGAGAAGCAAATAAAGCCACCAAAAACCGAACTTGCATGGAGTCTTTCAACTTGTTCATTCCTTTCCCTGCTTTGTACCAATCCGCCATGCATGGCCTCGTGCTGATAAGCCAGAGAAGAACAGGCAACACTTCATACAAAAATAAAAGGGACAAAAGAACAGAGAAAGGATCGGTACACAGCAACAGAAGATGGGCTTCGAAACGAGGATGGATATCCTATTCGAAGCGCATCAATCAAGGATATGCATCATGATCACAACAGATCACTGAATGTTTCACCACTGCTCGCTCGCACGTATCTAGCCTACACTTGCAAACTGCAAACACAATGGACATGGACAAGAACAGTTTGAGCAGAGATGGTTTGTCCAGTTATTCTTCTTTCCAGCAAAAGAAGTAACCAAGAAGTCAGCACAGGATGAAACGGGGTTGGCAACCAGAGTTTAAAGGGCAAAAAAATGAGTAGCTTTTCCACCACTTCAAAGTTCAAACGTTATGTACTACTACTGATTAATGGTCAAATCAACATTGCTAGGCTTGAGCACAAGCTATGTAGTCTGGAGGCAAATCAAGAACAGAGTATTAACGCTTCTAACAGAAATGGGTCAAAGTATACATATTATCCCCGCAAAAGAAAAAGAAAAAAAAGCCTAAATATTATCTTACTGCATAAATTTTAATCTGACACTCCACCATTCCAACAAAATATCAAGAGATCAAACAAACCAAGAGGTTGCCAACATCAGACTATCAGCTATCAGTATCCATGCAATTAACAAGGTGGAACGACATCAGCATGCAAAGTGGATCAACGCCTTCCTTTGGCATCATGCCAAAACAAAACAAAACTCTGGGCTGTCTTTACTACAGCCACTTATAAACGATGAAGTAAAAGCATGTTTTACACATGACAGCGATGCACCGACAGTGACAACGCCACACGCTTGGATGTATGCATGGGATTATAAGCAGATCAGCAGTGACACATGAGCTAAAGCAAAAATGGTAGTGGTATGCTCATAATGGAAAATCCTGTAGAAATATCTCATGATGCTGTGGTGGACCCGGGCCGTGTTATGCAAATCGCAAGGTCCAGAACCTGCATCTGCTACGAGACACAAGGCACATCACACGTGAAGGCAAGAGCCTAGCTACGCAATCAAACCAGCAAGAATTCAAGCTGGGAGGTGAAGCTGCAAGTTATCAGCACAGGTGGAGCAAAAATAATATTGCCGGATTTTTATTGCACACGAGAAAAAAAATTGAGGGCGGCGGAAAATACGGGGAGATCATGGAGCACCGCAACTGAGGAAAGAAACAAAGAGAGATCAAAATGGGAATACAGGCAACGTAAAATGGGCATGGAAACGAAGATGCAAAACATATATATTCCAAGCACATCGCTGAACAAGAGATGCATCATGCCGATAACACGCATCACCAGTGTATTTCCGCCACTGCTCATGGCACATGCATAATATCTAGCTTCTGCTTGCAAACAGAATGTACAAGAGCAGATATGTTTGTCAAATTATTCTTCTTTCCAGCCATAGAGCAGTCACCCAGCACAGACTAAAACAGGGCTGCTGCAACCTGGGTTTAAATGGCAGAAAATGAGTACTGTAGCTTTTACTCCATTTCGTATATTATAGGTGCTACTAACTAATGGTCAAATCATAGCTGCCACACAGGAGCACAAATAGACTAGGAAATGCGATTAGAATGAACCTAAATATTACTATGGAATCTGTAGGTAAATCAAGAACTGAAGATTAACACCTCTAACGGAAATGGGTCAAAGAACACATATTATCTTACTGCACTAATTTTTATCTGACACTTCACTAACCCAGCAAAATATCAAGACATAAAACGAACCAAGAGGTCATGAACATCACACTATCAGTTATCAGTACCCACGCAATAAACAAACTGAAATTAACAAGAGGATACAAAATGTGGATCAGAGGTCTTCCTTTGGCACCATGCCGAAGCAAAGCAAAATTCTGGTCTGTGTTTAGTAGATCCACTTATAAACGACGAAGTAACAGCATGTCATAGATGTAATTTCTGAACTAAATTCATAACAAGTACATCTGCCTCAATTATTGAACATGTTTCTTTTCTAAGAAAATGGCACATGATTAACTCAGGGGTTTCGTGAGAAAGGTAAATTTACCTATTCTTCTTGTGTCCTGGGATGGAAATCCCAATCTGACAGATGGCACAACAAGCATTAATAAAACAAACAAACCGCTGTTTTCTTCAGTTCAGAAAGGAAAATAGGACCTCTCGATGAACCCAGAAACCTCCCTATGCACCCATGGCAGACTTCTTGCCCCTCTTGGATGCTGATGATCCATTCTCCACCAAGATCCTAGACAAAATGTCAGCTTGCTTTGAGTATCCTCCAGCTTTTAAGCTATCCATCAAAGCATCGCAGCCCTTCTGGTCTACAACGCCTCCTTTGTGCTTGATCTTGCAGAGCATGGAGTAGGCTGGCAATGTCTTCTCCTCGGTATACAGGGCTTCTAGGACTCTGTCATAGGTTGAGAAGCTAACTTCAAAGTCCCGGTCCAATGCAAAATCAGCCAGCTTTTGTGCCTCCATCACTTTTTCCTTCTCACAAAGGGCAGCTAGCAACTTATCCAGATCAGGCATACAGCCATTTTCCACCATCAGATTGACGCGACCAATCGCCTCCTCCACATGACCCCTCATGAAGAGAGCCTCCACAATCTTATGTGCCATATCCATGTTCTCGGTAATTCCCTTCTCTATCATAGTCTTCATGACCCTACTTGCAGTCTGAACCCTGCCATCATTGAAAAGCGCCACCATGACAGACTGGAACAGAGCTGGCCTTGGTAAGTGACCATGTTCCATCATGCTGTCCAATGCCGTCTTTGCATCAGCTGGCTCATTCTTCTTCAGGAAGCTATCAATAAGCAGTGTGTGCGAGTGGGGGTCAGTAGGGACGCCACGGCGTGTCATAATGGCAAGAATCTCCTTTGCGGCCTCTAGCGCACCTTCCTTTGCATGCCCACGGATAAGACTGTTGAATGCAGACTTGTCATCCACACCTTTCTTCATCAGCTGCCTGAAGAACGTCTCGGCCTTGTTGGTATTCCCATTATTGCACAGATACTCAATCACTGGATTATATGCCGGTGCTTCCAGCACTAGACTCTTTGGGCTGAGCAGTGTGCCCTTCTCTAGAAGCTCATCGAGCACCTGCACAGCACCATCACACTTACCACCTGCGCACAAGCTCTCCATCAACACACCATACTGCCTCGGATCCACCAGGACATGCTTGAACTGCCCGCTCTTCTTATGCACCTCCAACGCCCCATCCAAATCCCCAGCTTTGCACAATGTCGACACGAGCCTCAGAAACACCGATTTGTCCTTTGGAGTGAGTCGTCGCTCCGCCATATCTGCCACTGCCTTCCGGGCCTCCGCAGCCTTCCCCTCATCATCGCAAAGTCCCGGCATCAACGCAGCAAACGTCTTCTCGCTCAACCTCAGCCCCTTCTCCCCCATCTCCGTGAACAACCCCACTGCCTCCTCGACCTTGTTCGCCTCAACATATCCCTTGATCATGACATTGTATGAGATCGAGTTCCTTTCAAAGCCAGCTCCGGGCATTTCATCAAACACCTTCCGTGCACTCTCCAGATCGCCTTTCCGCACCCATGCATTGAGCAGGGTGTTATAGGTGGTCACATCCGGCGTCACCCCGTGGTCCTTCATGTCCCCAAACACCCTGACGGCGGACTCCATCTTCTTGCACAGGCCGAACCCCCAGATGAGCGTGTTGTAGGTGGACAGGGTGGGGGCGACGCCGTCGGCGATCATGGCGTTGTAGATCCGCCTGGCCATGGCCTCGCGGCCGCGGCAGAGGATGGCCTTGAGCACGGCGTTGTAGGAGAGCGCGGTGCGGGTGATGCCGAGGTCGGGCATGAGGCGGAAGAGCTTGACAGCCTCCTGCGGGATGCCGGCCCGGCCGTAGGCGGCGACGAGGGCGGCCACGGTGGCCTCGTCAGGGGCGACGGAGAAGGACGGCATGGTCTCGAGGAGGATGCAGCGGGCGTGGTTGAGCATGCCCTTGGCGGCGAGTACCGGGACGAGCAGCGCGAAGGTGGCCGGCTCCGGGCGGAACCCGGCCCGGCGGTACGCGAAGCGGAAGAACTGGAGCGCGAGGTCGGCGCGGTCCGCGGCGGCCGCGGCGGAGATCACGCCGTGCACGACCGGCGCCGAGAGCGCCGGGCAGAGCAGGCGCACCGAGTTCTCCATCCGGGTCGTCCACTTGCGGCGCCGGATCATGTGGAGGATCGTCTCGTGCAGGGGCTCCTCCTCCCGCAGGGCGCGGGCCGGGGCCGGATCCTCGGCCTCCGTGGCTGCTGCTGCCGCCGGGGCTTCATCCGGGGTCTCCGCGGGGGATGCGGCTGGCAGAGCTGCGTCAACGGCCGGGGCGGGGGTGTCGACGGTTGCGGT
>NC_041391.1:27032172-27034342 GCF_002162155.2 Triticum dicoccoides
GTGGGGGGTGCGGGAGAGGAGCGGGAGGAGGTGGCGGCGCGCCATGGCTGCGGGGAGGTTTGGAGCGGCGGTGGGGGGGAGACGACAGACGAGGGTTGGGTTAGCTGGGCCAAGTGTGGGATGGAGTGGCCGGAAATGTGTGATGACGGGCTGGGTTAGCTGGGCCGTGAGATGGGCCGAGAGCTATATGGCCTTTTTGTCTCCTTCCCAAAATCACGGTCACGGACATGTTTCTCGAAAAAAAAAGGTAAGGGTTGATATGCGGTCGTCCTTGAGTGTAAACATGGCAAAGTGTGTGTGTGGACCTTGAGAGAGGATGATGCGGTCATCCCCATGTATGGCGACGAGGCCTCGGTTCCAAAGTTATGGCTCTTTAACCTGTGCAGTACGCTGAAGCAAGATTGGTTTTATCGAGGTCCTTGTGACGCTATGGACAATTTGGTGGGCAAGACGCAAGTCGATTCATGAGAACGAGTATGAAAGTCCATTATCCACACACCTCTTTATCAGCAGGTTTCTATACGAAATAGGAAGGCTCACACGTAATGGGGAGGCTCACAAATTAGCTAGAATGGCAACCTCACTCGAGGTTGCCACGCATGTTTGGTTATGTAATCCTGCCCCCACCATCATGTTTCCCAAAAAAAATTTAAGGGTTGATATGTGGTCGTCCTTGAGTGTAAACATGGCAAAGTGTAAACATGGCAAAGGGGAGTTTGCAAATGGCTTCCCCCAACACAAGGAGAAGCAAAGGTGAATGCATATGGGGCTTTAGCCAAATCGACGAACAGGGGAGCAACCGGGGTGGTTTGCCGAGATGGAGATGGAAATTTTCTGGGCGCTTCTACGTTTGTATTTGAATGGGTAATGAGTCTGGTGATGATTGAAGCATATGCTTGCGAAGAAGCTTTTGCTCTTAGAGAAGACCTGGGTCTTGCCAGGATTAGAGTTGATTCGGATTGCTTGGAACTGGTAAATGATCTACACATGGAAAACAACAGAGGAGATTATTGCATAATTTTTCTTGAGATCAAGGACAACGAGTAAAAGTTTTTGGCATGTGAAATATGCCATGATCAGCCCACACGTAATGAGGAGGCTCACAAATTAGCTAGAATGGCAACCTCACTCGAGGTTGCCCCGCATGTTTGGTTATGTAATCCTCCCCCACCATATGTATTCCTTTGAACTTTGAAGTTTGAATAAAGTGTGATGTTACTTCTAAAAAAAGTTAAGGGTTGATAAATCCCTTAAAAAAAGTTAAGGGTTGACAAGCCCTCAAAAAGATTTAAGGGTTGAAAAATGATGCATTGTATATGTCACTTACTTGTCCATTCTGTGAGTTTTTTTTTCATATATTTTGTTTATTCAAAACATTTTATCCTTTGAATCGTGCGTCCAAATTTCGGCTTGTTTTGATGTTTGGATTTCCCGCATCGAGTTCTCCAAAACTAGATCCATGTTAATAAGTTTTGACTATTTTTTTCATAAAAAACCAAAAAGCTGGAAAGCGGAAATAACGAAAAAAAGCACCAAAAAAGGAAAAAAACCGAAACCTGGAAGCATGGTTGTGGTTTTCACTTTTATTTTGAATCATAGTTGTGCTTCTAGCGGAAACAAATTTGTGCTTCTCGTGAAAGCATATTGTTTTTATGCTTCTCAGGAAGTAAATCTGTGCTTCCACAAAAAACAAACTTGTGTTTCTCGTGGAAGCACAAATTTTTTCCCTTTTTCAAGAAGCACATATATACTCCTCTTGGAAGCGCCTAAAGGAAGCACAACTTTTCCCCTTTCTGAGAAGCACTTCTCACAGAAGCAAATCTGTGCTTCTCGGGAAAAAAATGTGCTTCCACAAGCAAATATATACTCCTCTTGGAAGCACAATTTTTTTTCCGGAGAAAAAAAATTCACGAAAGAAAAATCATGCTTCTATGAGAAGCAAATATGTGCTTCTCGTGAAAGTATGGATTTTTTTTCGAAAAGCACATGTGTGTTTCACAAACAAAATATAACCATGTGAAAATCGGAAACCGAATAAATTCATCTAAAACTCAAAAAGGCATACACAAAAATAAAAACAAAATCTGGAGAGAGCGCCCATCACACAACATGTGGCGGTGGCTGGACACACCATTTGGCACGCTCCTAGGGCATCAAAAGTGCCCCCCCC
>NC_041391.1:27034760-27068561 GCF_002162155.2 Triticum dicoccoides
GAAGGGGTAACCTCTGGTTAGTTTGTACCCCCCAAAAAATATAAATAGATCCACGTTGCAGCATAGCCATGGTTTGGACAAAATTCTTGTTGTTCTATCCACGTTGCAGCATAGACATGACACATATTGAGGAGTTTGTGGTGCTTTTGTCATCAAAAAAACGCATGCAAAGCTTCAGACGTCCCCACGAGTAAAATAAATCCCTACCATTCAACCTCGGGTGTGTAGAAATCGATAGGAGGAAGCGTATAACCCTCGTTGGAGGGCCGCGTGTATTTATAGATTGATGGGGCTTATCCCATAGACGCATACATTGTTTGAATTACATTCTTGGAGTACAAGAGAAGTAAAGATAGAATCTATCTATTCAACTACCTACAGAAGATAGAAACAGAATAGAGAGAGATACAATGCGCTAGAGATATAGTCGAGAATATTATCTTCAACACGCCCCCATAATCACAACTTGGCCAAGTTGAGATTACGCTTGAATTCTTCAAAACTCCGTGTAGGCAAAGCTTTTGTGAAGCCATCTGCAACTTGATCCTTTGAATGAATAAACCGAATGTCCAACTTCTTGTTAGCAACCCGTTCTCTAACAAAATGAAAATCTATCTCAATGTGTTTGGTTCTGGCATGAAAGACAGGATTTGCAGAAAGGTATGTGGCTCCCAAATTATCACACCAAAGACAGGGAACTTGCGCCTGTGACACTCCAAGTTCCTTTAACATGGACTGTACCCAAATGATTTCTGCCGTAGCATTAGCTAGAGCTTTATACTCAGCCTCTGTACTAGACCGAGAAACGGTGACTTGTTTCTTAGCACACCATGATATTAGATTTGGACCAAAAAATATGGCAAAGCCACCTGTTGACCTTCTATCATCTGGGTCTCCAGCCCAATCAGCATCAGTGAAAGCACTAATAAGGGTAGACTGAGATCTGCTGAATGTTAAACCAACATTTACTGTGTTCTTCACATACCTCAGAATACGTTTTGCAACAGACCAGTGTAAGGTGGTAGGTGCATGTAGAAACTGACAAACTTTGTTCACAGCAAAAGAAATATCAGGTCTAGTAAGAGTTAAATACTGAAGTGCACCAATCATACTCCTGTACTGAGTGCCATCTTCCAGACTTAGAAGTTCTCCTTCATGCAAGGATAGTTTTTCTGAACTAGATAACGGAGTTGGAGAGGGTTTGCAATTCTGCATGCCAACTCTTTTCAAAAGATCAGTTGCATATTTTTCTTGCGAGAGGACTATACCATTATCAGTTTGCTTGACTTCAATTCCCAAGAAGAAGCTCAGATCTCCCAAGTCCTTGAGAGCAAACTCCGAGCCCAAGTCCTTCAGAAGTGCTGTCACTGCTTCACTAGACGAGCTGGTGACAATAATATCATCAACGTATATAAGCATGAACATTGTGATATTAGACCTATTGTAAATAAACAATGAGGTATCCGACTTGGATGGAACAAAACCAATATTTTGCAATTTTGCACTCAACCGTGAGTACCACGCCCTTGGGGCCTGCTTCAGACCATACAGAGCTTTATCAAGCTTGCACACATGGAAAGGTGCATGCTTGTTTTCAAACCCAGGTGGTTGTTTCATGTAAACCTCCTCTTCCAGAATACCATGTAAAAACGCATTCTGTACGTCCAATTGCCTCAAGCACCAATTTCTGGAAACAGCAATAGACAACACAAGCCTGATAGTAGCAGCCTTAACAACAGGACTAAACGTGTCCTCATAATCTATCCCATATCTTTGTTTGAAGCCTTTAGCTACTAGCCTAGCCTTATACCGGTCAATAGTGCCATCAGCCTTTCTTTTAACTTTGTATACCCATTTGCAATCTATCAAATTTTTACCTTGACCCGGTGGAACCAAGTGCCAAGTCTCATTCTTTCTCAAAGCCTTGTATTCTTCTTCCATGGCTTTTCTCCACTTAGCATCATCCAGTGCCTCTTCAACAGAATGTGGTACATCTGTAGAACAAGTTAGCCCAAATTTAAGAATATTTTTGTAATTAACAGGGTTAATTTTCCCTGTTTGTAGACGTGTACCAACGCATGTAGAACGCGCTACAGGAGTTTGCGCTGCAGAAGATCCGCCCGATCCGCCTGAGCGTGCAGGACTGGTAGGGGCAGACCCCGAGGGCGATCCGCCGTCAGGTACACCAGGCGCGCCGGGTGAATCAGCGCTGGCCCGGTCGTTGTCATGGGCCCGACCGCGGTCGGGGGCCCGGTCGCTGTCAGCGGCCCGCTGGACCACGCCGCGTGTGGCGGGTGATGATTGGCCCGAAGGTGGGTCCGTGCATGGTCCACGCGCACTGGACGACGCGTCCGTGGCCCGCCTCGTGGGGGAGGCGCTGTCGCTGCGGCGCGCGCGTGATTCCGAGGTAGCCTGCCGCTGCAGGCGATCCTCCTGGGATCTGGAGCTCGCTGATCCCGACGCAGGTGAATCCTCCTCGTGTCCAGCGCCCGTGTCCGGTTCTGCTGCATGAAATATTGGCTGTTGTACAACTTCGTTTTCAGCAGTTTGTGCACCGTTTTCTGCGCCACAAAAACCTGTATCATCTGCATCACCAGGAGACTGTGTTGTATGGTTATGAGGATTAGTCATGCGATCATCAAAAATATCATTACCCCCTTGATCTAAGCCGGAAAGAGAACTAGGAAGAAGAAGGATTTCTTTTTGTAGGAGGGCTCCGGCATTGGGATGGAGATCTTGGAACGGAAAAACGGACTCATCGAACACCACATCCCTGGATATGTAAACCCTTCCAGTTTGCACATCTAAGCACTTGACTCCTTTATGTTGTGGACTATAACCAATGAACGCACATTGTTTGGAGCGAAAAGAAAGTTTTCTGGTGTTGTAGGGTCGAAGATTGGGCCAACATGCGCACCCAAAAACTCGGAGAGATGCATAGTTTGGTTTGGTTTGCAAAAGCCGTTCTGTAGGTGTTTGGTAATTGATGACACGGCTTGGAAGGATATTAATGAGATGTGTGGCAGTGAGGAAAGCTTCGTCCCAGAATTTTAATGGCATGGAAGCATTTGCAAGTAGAGAAAGACCAACTTCAACAATATGGCGATGCTTGCGTTCAGCAGAGCCATTCTGTTGGTGTGCGTGGGGACAAGAAACATGATGGGAGATTCCCAGTTTTTGGAAGAAGGAGTTGAGTTTCTCGTACTCGCCACCCCAGTCCGATTGGACTGTAATGATTTTGCTATCAAACTTTCGTTCAACAAGTGCTTGAAAATTTTGGAAAACTTGAAACACATCGGACTTATGTTTAATAAGATAAATCCATGTATACTTGCTATAATCATCAATGAAGCTTACATAGTATTTGTGTCGACCAACAGAAGTGGGTGCTTGCCCCCATACATCAGAAAAAATGAGCTCTAATGGTTTGGAAGAAACACTAGTCGATACTGGATATGGGAGTTGATGACTTTTTGCTTTCTGACATGAATCACACACTGTTTCACTACTAGGCTCACCAACAAAAGAGAGTTTATTTTTTCTAAGCACTCATTGAACAATAGCAAAAGAAGGATGTCCTAATCGATCGTGCCACCTTGCCGAAGATAATTGGGTGACACCAAAAACTTGTTTATTTGAGCTCCTAAGGCGAGGGATCAATGGATAGAGCCCTCCAACGCATCTACCTCTGTAGAGCACCTTCCTCGTTGCCAGATCCTTAATCAAAAAGAAGAAGGGGTAAAACTCAAGTAATACATGATTGTCTAGAGCAATGCGATGTACAGAAAGAAGGTTTTTTTAGCACTAGGAGCATGAAGGATATTTTTAAGATGAATAGGACGGCTAGGGGTTTTGATAATTGATTGACCAACATGATTTATTCTCATACCTGATCCATCTGGACCATGGATTTGGTCATGGCCGCGATACTTCTCACGAGTTGTCAACTTCTCCAACTCTCCTGTGAGGTGGTTAGTTGCGCCGCTGTCGACGTACCAGTTTGTGTCAACGCCATACTGGGCCGCAGCAGCAACTTTTTCTTCTTGAGCGTCATCGTCGAAGCGGTACCAGCAGTCCCTTGCGCTGTGACCGATCTTGCCACAGATCTGGCACTGGATCGGCTCATTGTTGGCCTTGTTGCCGCTGGACGAGCCACCACCAGGACGAGCACCCTTGTTGTTGTTGTAGAAGGGGCGCCCTCCGGTGGTCTGCTTCTTCTTGTAGCCACCGCCGCCACCACCTTGCTTCTGTTCTCTCCCCCTGCCATAGCCACGAGGGGGAGCTCCGCCACGACGGGCAGAGTTTGCAGAAGATTTGAAGCCCGCATCATGGCCTCCTGTGAGCAGCTCGACTCGCTGATCGAAGTTGCACACCTGGGAATAGAGTGCATCGACAGTGACCGGCTCCGTGCGCGCATCTAGGGCCGAGACCAGAGGGTTGTAGTCGAGGTCCAGCCCTGCCAGCAGGAAAGAAACGAGTTCGTCCTCATCCAGTGGCTTCCCCGCGGCAGCGAGCTCATCAGCATATCCACGCATCCGGGAGAAGTACACCGGTGCAGATTGGTTGCCCTTTTTGGCATTGGACAGGGAGATCCGAAGATTATTAATACGTGAGCGTGATTGAGAAGCAAACATATTACCCAATGATGTCCAGAGTGCTCGTGTCGTCCTGATGGAGACGACCGAGACTAGCACCTCCTTTGACAGGTTGTTCATGAGGTGCCCGAGGACCTGCTGGTCCTGACGCATCCAGGCTTCATACGCCGGGTTGATGATGACTTGGTCCTTGCCCTCCTTGTCCTTCACGGTGAGCATCTTCTCTGGTTCGGCAATGGTGCCGTCCAGATAGCCGTAAAGGCTCGCCCCGAGGAAGTGCGGCAGGATCTGCGCCTTCCACAGGAGATAGTTCTCGCGGGTGAGCTTCTCTGTGACCTGGGATCCGAGGCCAGAGAGAGTTGGGGTGGAGGAGGAGGACGACATGGTTTTTCTGTGGAGAGATCGATCTAGGCTTCTGTGGTTTTAGGACGAGAAGGAAGAGGATGCTCTGATTACCATGTAGAAATTGATAGGAGGAAGCGTATAACCCTCGTTGGAGGGCCGCGTGTATTTATAGATTGATGGGGCTTATCCCATAGACGCATACATTGTTTGAATTACATTCTTGGAGTACAAGAGAAGTAAAGATAGAATCTATCTATTCAACTACCTACAGAAGATAGAAACAGAATAGAGAGAGATACAATGCGCTAGAGATATAGTCGAGAATATTATCTTCAACAGGGTGGAGCATTATGGACGAGCTGGATGTACAAATGTACACTTATTTCCTTTCTATAAAAGCAAACATATAGATACATTTGTTAAACTATATGGTTTAACATTTCTTTTTGAAAGAAGGATAACTCCCGGCCTATTCATTGAGTGATGCATATAGCCAAATATTAGTATTTATTATTTAATCCAGCAGCCGAACAACATCGGCCTGGAAAAAATGAGGCTGCATGCCTCGCAACAATAACTCCACTAGACAACCACTAAACCTATGATAAAAGACAAACTTAAAAAGAAAATACATAACTCCTAGGCTACGCCTTGAAGAAGGAACCACTCCACGTGCACCAATGATGACGAGTCCAAGCCAACGTTGATCTTGCGATTCTCATCCCCAAAGACAAACTTCAATCCACCACCTTCGGCAAAGACACGAAATAAAACACCACCACCAACACATAAAACACGTAATTATTATCTACTCCCTTTGTATCAAAATATAAAACTTTTTCTGACACTATCATAATGTTCGAAAGTATCTTATATTTTGATACGGATAGAGTATGTAATTGCAGTTAAGCTCCAGAAATCAGAAGAACATTCTTTTCCTCCCATGTAACAACATATGAATGTGAAAATCTCTTCGTGGTTGCATCCTTTCTCCTACCTATCTACTCTATTGGAAACTATAGCCCCGTGGATCACATGACTATAGATCACCATTGATAGGAATTGTCCCTCCCGTGGATCAGCATCAATGTTCTTGCTCATGGAAGGAGATCCTCGTACTTCCTCTTCCACGGGTATGTTGCTGGTCCTCAAATATGCAAATTATCAGTACTTTATTGTATGGAGGAGACAAAATTAAGCAAGAATAAATGAATAGTTCAATCTATGATGAACATACTTTTAACATATAGTCTTAGCAAGTAGCGACAAAAGCAATTAGTGTATGTGATGTTAGGATCATGAGACCGCAACTGTGGGTGAGGCGGGTGGAAACACAAATGATAATACAGAAAAAGTTAAATCCAATTTACAAATTTCCTTGCACATACGCACGTACTAAAGTTTGATGTCCATCTATCCATTTCCTTGCACATATGGTGAAAAGTACCATGTTTCCATTGCACAGGGGTACCAAGGTAACGGAATGGGAAAAATCATGACTTGCACCCAAATAAGTCCTTATATTTGTCCTCAACCTCCTTAGCCTGACCGAAGCAGAATATCTCACTTTTATGAAAAAATATTTTTTAGACCAAAAGGTTGCTCAAAATGCATAAAATGAGTTTCACATTCGCTGCTTTCTTCATGTCGGGTTCCATGAATAGAAAAGTGTCATCGACACACTGAAGAATGGTTATACCACCATCTAGGAGATGGTAAGTCTACTAAGTTGCCCATCTCTATTAGCCTGTGTGCAATGAGGATAGCTAACATGTTAGCGACAAGGTTGAAAATGACGGGCGTCATTGGATGGCACTGCCTCAGACCCTTCCTAGTCTGAAAGCAATGACCAATATCATCATTGACTTTAATCACCAATTCGCCATGTTACCGCTTATGAGGAACCCAAGTCGCACCACTGTGGCGCGAAACCTTCCATGCAAAGAGTCTACCAAATCCAGATATGAAACATCATCATTACCACAAGCCTACGCCCAGTTAAGGAACACATGCACAAAAGGAACAACCGTGAGTATTGTGAGGCCTTTCATGCGAAGAGTATACCGAGTCCATATATGGAACGTCGTCATTACCACAAGCCTACGACTTGTTTAAGGAACAAATGCTCGAAAGGAACAACTGTGAATGGTATGTAGCTACAATATTCCATGCAACTCTCATCATTCACTTTTAGGACTATAAAACAAACTATTCATTGCGGCTTTGACTCGCCATAACAAGTAATAAATTTATTTCTCAAAACATAACACAGTAGTTCTGCCTCTGATATAACATGCTGCCGAGGCACAGGAATGCATAGCTCTTGTACTATATTAGAATCCATAACCTGTGCAAAAAATTAAAACAAGTTAGTAAGACCATATTGATTCCTGAGTAAGAAATAGCAGACCATGGTGAGCAGATTGTCTCTGTATACCTGAGCCGCACATCGGGTTCACAACAGGTGCACACTTAGGCGCCCTTATGTCGACGACAACAGCATCAGAGGTGAGGAAAGTTTTCGCCACCGATGCAGCATGCTCCAAGCAACACCTCACCACCTGTTTGCGCAAAATCCAATTAATTTTTGTTTGAGCTTGATGCTTATGCACAGAAAGGAGGGTAAAGAAAATATTTGGATGCAAATAAGAAGGTACGTAGAATCCCCCTTAGAAAGGTTTCATCAAACTGGTCACCCCTTCAAAGTTTATGGGTTCCATGCTTATTGTTTCAGCATAGTTACAAATACAATTATATGTCAGTTAGGATAAACATTCAATTGCCATTTCCTAACAAAACATAATGGACTCTAGGATTTTTCAGGTACATTATCTTGAAAAAAGTGTACCATAGCATCCTCATATGAGAGTATCGGTTATATGAAGTGGTAAAAGAGAACACTGCTTCTGCAAGCACATACCTTGGTTGGATCAATAATACCAGCAGCCATCAAATCCTCGTACTTTCCTGTAGCGGCATTGTAACCATAGCTGGAGTTGTCAATGGAAAGGACCTGAATGCAGGCAAGTTCCAAATTGGTTATGCTCAAGTTTTTGAATATCAAATTCATATTTGAAAACAAATTTGAGTTCCAAACCTTATCAATAACTACGCTGCCATTAATGCCAGCATTTTTTGCAATCAGTTTAAGTGGATAACTCAAGGACTTCCTTACAATTTCAGCCCCAACCTTGAAAATATGAACAGGGTGTTAGCTCGTTGCGATGGAAGAAAACAACGCCTTGAACTAAAGACAGGGTTCTAACAATGAAACATTGCGAATGACGATCCCATTCGCTTTGTTTCATACCTTCTGTTCATCATTCTCAAGGGTTTGTTTAATTGCATCAACTTTTGATGCAAGCCTTACAAGGGTACATCCACCACCGACAACAATACCTTCCTCAACAGCCGCCTGTCCACAAGGGAAGTAGTCAATTATCATAGGAATGAGTACATATAGATTATGTTGTAATTAGAAGTAAAATCAGCACAGTTCTACAGTCAGAGGCCAGGGGTAATCCTCCTTTTCGAAAAAAGCACAGTTCTGTAGAAGGCCCTCTGAATTCCCAAAAATCAATTGTAATTGAACCGGGAGAAAACATTACCTTTGTTGCATTCAGCGCGTCTTCGACCCTCAGTTTCTTTTCCTTCAGCTCGGTTTCAGTCTGTGCTCCTACCTACAAACCAAGATGTATTATGTTATAGCTATTATATTCTGCTAATGCAACCTAAAAAGTGCGCTACTGGGTGTATTTCTGGAATTGTTGCCTAGTACATCAATAGATATCTCAGCATGAACATCGGCTGTACCTGAATGACAGCAACACCACCATATAATTTGACTATCCTCTCTTTTAGCTTTTCTATTTCATATTCATGTTCAGTAGCCTGAAAAAAAAGAAGTTTCGGAATGAAATTTTAGTAAGGGTATTCTCCACACTTAGTGAGACACACACTTGCGCAGGACGAGCTAAGTGAACTATACATACTGGAAAAATGGAGCATCCAAAGGAGACTCAATAAACAGAGAAGAGCCGTGAGAAAAACTAGAACATATATATGATTTGACAATTATATAGGATATGGAAACGAAGAATATCAAGTCCACAATATACAGACCTCAATCTGGTTCTTGATTTGTGTCACCCTTTTGATTACTTCGTCTTGTGTAGTACCATCTCCAATTATTGTTGTTGAATCCTTAGTAATTACAACCTTGGCAGCAGTTCCTAGGACAGTTTTGTCTGCTTTATGGAGGGGCACTCCAAATTCGTCTCTGCTTTATGGAGGGGCACTCCAAATTCCTGCTCAATGTCCTCTGCAATTATTAGAACTGGATATCCACTCGTAATAGCGTCCTCTAGAATAGCGATAAGATCTTTGGCGCTGTTAATTTTCTTGTCCACGAGAAGGAGCTGAGCAATATTATAAACATATCAGCTTAAGAGCACATAACTCATGGAGATTGTGCTGACTGAAATAAGTAGACGAACTGCCAAGACAATGTGCGACAGACCTTGCAATTGTTATACTCCACTGTCATTCTTTCACCGTCGGTGACAAAGTAGGGAGAAATATAGCCGCGGTCGAATCGCATCCCTTCGACCACATAGAGGCTGTTTTCAGAACTCTTTCCTTCTTCGAGCGTGACTACCCCATGTCGCCCAACCTTGCTCACAGCATCAGCTATCATGTTGCCAATTGCATAATCATTTCCAGCACTTACAGCAGCAACATCGACAAGTTCGCTATCTTTGACCTGCAGTATTTAATGAAACTTGGCAAATTTGAATTTCAAATAGAGGGTAGATAACAATGGGCTAATATCTCATGAATGGTAGTTAGGGCCTAGGGGTGAGTCATCTGCTCCGTTCATAATTAGCATAGGGAGCAGAAGTTAACTATAATCCGATGCATTTTCTTGTTGCATTACAAGATCGGTCGAGTATTTATCATAGAATGATAGAGAAGATGTGATATAGAATTCAGAATGAATGTATTTCTGGAACTAAACAATAGATTAGCAAATCTAAACCTCCTTGGACATCTTTTGGAGCTCATAGACTAGCGCTTTGGCTGTTTTCTCGATACCACGGGCAATCTGTACTGGATTAGCACCAGCACCTACAATCTGGAGAAAGTAAACAAATCTAACATTATTTACCGAATCGAATATATAAAATAATTATGCTATAAAAGACAAGACACAAGATATTTGTATTGGTGTACCTTAACACCCTCGGTGATCATCCCTTGAGCAAGGATGACCGATGTGGTTGTACCATCACCAGCCAAGTCATTTGTCTTAGCAGCAGCTTGCCTAACCAATTTAGCTCCAATATTTTCGACAGGGTCTTCGAGCTCAACCTGGTCGATAGCCAACAACGTCAAAAGTTCATAGCACGGATTCAACTTACATTAGGATTGCATGGTAAGAATAAACCGTAATGACACATACCTCTTTTGCTACCGTAACACCGTCATTAACGATTCTTGGTGGTCCGTACTTGCTCTCAAGGACAACATTCCGTCCTTTTGGACCAAGAGTAACTCCAACCAGGTTTGCGAGCTTATTCACTCCATTCTGATAGGCAAATATGCAATCAGAAATTGGCATCTAAAACCAAAAAGACGGAACGACATAGACGACATATAGTAGCATTATTTAACTGAGGGTGATTAGATTGTACAACTCACTTGCAGCTTCCTCATAGCTGACCCATCCTTGTTGAAATACAGTTCCTTTGCGGCGTTTACTCTGAAATTGCACCTTCTCCTAGGCCTGATTTCCTGGGCAAGTGGAACAAATGTGGGCGAAACCAGGGAAAGCGCCTTCTTGGTGGAGAATCCGGTAGGAGCGGCAGCATTGAGGCCGCATGTGGAGATGCCACAAAATGGTGAAGCCATAGTCTATATCACTGTCACAATAGTTTAAATAATTTATGTTAGAATGCTGAACATCACAATAGCAGAGAGAGGGAAGGAGGGAGTTGTCGGATCGATCGATACCTGGTTACTCTGATTTCGTCTTGTGCTCCACCTTCCTTGTGTAGGGTTTAGTGGAGGTTTCTTCGGTTTGTTGTTTAACTCATCATCATTCTCCTCTCTTAAATAGGCAACGGAGCAAAGGAGGCAAAGGTTGACAGAGAAATAGGTAAAGGCTGAATGCCGTTGGGCCCTCTGGAGCATGTGGAGTCTTCATTAGGACTTTAGGAGTGCACCTACAACGGCAGTGGCGTATCTAGGGGGTGGACAGGGTGGTCCATGGACCACCCTGGAATTTCCCCATAATCTATATAGCATAGAGAAAAATATATTTTTATAATAAATAAATATATTTATGTGAATATTTTGCATTGGTGGACCACCCTGACATGTTGGGCTAGCTACGCCACTGTACAACGGGATGATATATCGGTCTTCTTTCGTTTTAGGGATGATGCCACATATAGGATAATTACTAGCCTGTAAAATAGTTGTGACTTCGTTATTACTTAACTAACAGATGATCTCTTAGAAGCAAAGATAAAACAATTTTTCCGTTCCTTATCCTAAATGACATCTCTTAGTCATATACTAACGCAAAACATGTTTTTTATTTTCATCTCTAGACTAGATGACAGGGATGATCAAGATAAGACTACCTTCTCAACAAGCAAAATCCCTCCTACTCAGCTCATTAACCTCGTGCTCTCTATGTTTGGTAAGCTTAACAAGCGAAAACCTTGCTCACAGTCGTCTGAAGCTTGTTAAGCTGGTGAGCACCCGTGAGCACCAGTTAACACTTAACAGGCACTACCGCAAATATCTGACAGGAATCCAAATTCTTCAACAATTTCGCCACAAAATTAGATGTTAGATTCTGAAACTAACCATACATTGAATTCCTATGGGCTGGGTTGGGTTGATTAGATGGTGTAACTTGAGATAAGAATGTGTGATGTGTTCTTTAACTAGCTTAACATGAAACTCATTAAGCTTAACAAGCTAAAACCAATGATTTGCTTAATTCATTTAGAAGCTAGCTATTGACTATTGAGCACTCATTAAGCTCACGAGCTGAGACCTTTGTGTCCACCCCTAGTCTATCCACGTTGTACTGGAAGAAAATAGAACTCTCTATCTCTCTCCCTCCCTCCTTGCTTTTTCTTTGCTAGAACTCGCTTCCTCTCCCTTTGATTGCTACACGGGCAAAGTTACTTGTGGCGAGTTCTTTATGTCGAGGCAGTGTCTGTTCACTGTGCCGACAAAATTGTGGCCCCTGCTGTAAATACGGCAAGCGTATACACGTCAAAGGATTTAGGTTGGTTTGGCGAAATCAAGGAGACACATGAGACTGGCACCCCTATTCTGAACTGCCTTCTCATATATTTCATGAAGAGGAGGATACTGCACTGGATGCATGCATGGATTGCAATCGATGAGTATGCGTATACATGCATGAGAGATACTTGTGCACGTGGACATCATTTCGTATTTCTAAGAGGACCAGAAGATGCAGCTCGGTTTGTTTGCTGAGGAAATATTTGTACGACCACCGCACAGAACAGAACTGTGATCTATCTAGTATCTGCTCCTAGCTTGCTTGCGGTCCATATATGTACATGTGTGCACGTAGCTCTTTTTCCTTATTAAGACAGTCTTTTCTTTTGTCTCATCAACTATAGCTTTCTTTTCTTTTAACCCAAAGGTGCACATAGCTAGATAGGTATAGTACATAGAATGCTGGGCATTGGATGCTTTCCTGCCGAAACGAGCAAAGTTACTACTCCCAAAAGCGCATAACAGAACAGTGACCTATCTTTCTAGCTAGACCATAGCTTTGTCGGTCCATATATGTGTGCAAGTATTGGGCAGATTTGGGAGGAAGGAAGCACTGATGAACTGGCACGGACGGATCACATCTGGTCTTCATTGATTTGGAGGAAAAAATTAGAGGGTTATGAATTTTGAGCTGATAATGGACACCTTTACAATTCTTGTGGTATCTCTTTTCGTGCAAATTAAACACCCTAATCTTCTAGAGTTCTTTTTTCTTTCAATCGTCTGTTTGACACATGTATTCCTATCCCATTGCTACGGTTCTTTTTTCAGTTCCTACATTTTCCCTATCCTGTCAATCAAAGAAGCTGCATTGTTTAGATATGATGCATTGTAGCTAGAAGTTAGCTAGTTAGGTTTCGATCATATTCACTGTGATGTTCATAATGGCTCAGAATAGTCTAAAGATAAGAATGATTCGACTGTTGGACATTGGTTCACGTCACTCACTTGTATAACTATTGTTTTTTCACTAATGACTACTATCCCAGATATGTCATGGTATTGGATTCTTTGGACTACAAGATCAAACCAAGTAGTAGAACAGGGTCTCATAAATAATGTTCAACAAATTGGGATTCATTTGGAAACTGGGTTTAATCTTCCGTTTGACCATTTCCATAATTCTTCTAGTTTCTCTAATAGGTGCAAGTACTATGGCTCGACAACAAGAGAACTCAGAAAAAGTACAAAGTATAAGAAAAAAACTTTGAAAAAGTAAAAATGATAAGAATTAAAAAAAAGAACCACAAGTTATTTTTTACACTGAAGTATGTATTTTTGGATTCTGCCAGTCAAAAAAGAAATCACTTTTTCCTAGTTGTATGTGAAAGACATCTATTGTTGCAAATCAATCCTTCCTTTTTCCTTTTCTTAGTATTTGTACTTAGGTACTAAAGTTTTGAATTATTTTTACTTCATTTTGTCTAATTCGGATAAGACAATAATTTGTACACAATTTTTCTTTATATATTTTAGACAATTTTCTAGGTTGATTGCATGCCCCGACAGCCGTGCAAGGAACATGTCAAACAGTTCGACAAAATGGGATTATCGTGATCATAGCTACGTACGTAGAGCTCAACGCCAAGCTATAGCTTTTGCTTTTCGTTCTTTCAAACAGTCGTGCAAGGTACATATACAGTGTCGGCAACCCAGTCGAAGTATTGTGGCTTGGATGGAACATCTGACATTTGATATTAGATGTTTATGCGATGTCTGTTTGATATTAGGCTCAGATATTCGGCAACCCTTCATCACCTGGATAGGAGTATCGATAGGTGTTGCCAAAATGATGGCTTCAGACTTAGTGATGTATTACCTTGTAAAGACTTTATGAATAATTAATAAAATGACTGCATGCATTACCCAGATGCAGAAGCCAGAGATACATCCTCCTTTACAAAAAAAAAAAAACATATACAATGTCGGCCATTGGGTGCTTTCCTTCCAAAACGAGCAGCGCTGCTACTACTACTTAGGTACGTACTCCAAAGTGCATAGAACGGAAATGGAGAAGACAGAACACACAGAAATTCACGTCTGTCCCAGGCTCAGTTGCATATGATGAACAGTAAATTCATAATACTTCCTTTGTTTCTAAATATAAGTCTTCTTAGATACAGACTACATACGGATGTATATTGACATATTTTAAAATGTAGATTCACTCATTTTGCTCCGGATGTAGTCCATATTGAAGTCTCTAAAAGGACTTATATTTATAAACGGAGGAAGTATAAACCTTTGTAGAGATTTTAATACGTACTACAAATAGACGTATTTTAGAGTGTAGATTCACTCATTTTGCTTCGTATGTAGTATATATTGAAATCTCCAAAAATGACTAACATTTAGGAACGAAGGGAGTAAATGGCAAACACATTTAAAATATGAATTTGTTGACATGCAAGATGCTTGACTAAGCAAGGTGCGTGCAAGATTTCATGGTGTTTGGACATTTAAAGATCTCATGGAAAAAAATTAAGCTTTATTTTTTCCACGAGCTACACGCATGTCCAAACACCACGAAAATCATGTTGTGCACCTGATCATTTTTCATTTTTTTGAATTATCTATTATTATTTTAAATTTACTATTCATCGGTGGGTGCAGCTAAGACCGGCATTAGAAATGCCCTATCTCAGAATATGTACTTTGCGGCGTTGAAACTGCACTTTCTCGTGGGCATCATTTCTCGAAGAATGGTATGTGTTCTTAATCAGCGCGCCAACTAAACTCTCTGTAGCACCCACAAGTCCCCTCATGGCCCAGCGCTCGCTCACCTGTTTTTTTGTCAATCCCTTGTTTTTTTTTTCTCGGTTTTCTCTTCTTCTACTCTGTTGTTCACTATAACAACCGGTTGCCGGTTTAAATTAGAAAATGTTCATATTTATAAAAAGTTCACCAGTTTAAAAAAAGTTCATGATTTTTTTAAAATGTGAACCTGAAAAAGTTCATACCTGTGAAAAAATTCCCCGGATCTAAAAGAAGTTCATGAATTTTAAAAAGTTACATATTTTAAAAAGGTTCACGAATATTCAAAAGGTCATGAATTTGAAAAATTCTAAGTTCATGCATTTCGAAAATGTTTGCAAATTTGCAAAATTTGTGAATTTGAAAAATTCATAAATTCGAAAAGTTTGTGAATTTGATTTTTTTCATGAATTTTAGAATATTGCATGAATTCGAAAAAAAACATCAATTTGAAAATTGTTCACAAATTTGAAAAAAGTTGCAGATTTAAAAATGTTTGTGAATTTGAAAAATCTTCCTGAATCTGAAAAAAGTTCGCTAATTTGATGAGAAACCTTTAGGAATTAAAGAAAGTAAAACAAGAAAAAAGGAACACACAAAAAAGAACAAAACCCGTCCTATAAAAACCAGAGAAAACCATCCCTTAAAAGGTCCTAGATGTTTTTGGAAGCTTCCCCGAAACAAGGCGAGCTTCTCAAAAACAGAATGCTAAAATGGTTAGATGGGCCGGCCCAATGACAATACTAGCAAAGTGGTGGGTGCGCGCTGCATATAGATTTGTCTATATTTAACACCTTTAACCGCCAAATAGCACATTCATAGACAACGACACGGGAGACGGTAGGGATGCCAGCGTATTGAAAAAAACTTTCGGCCCGCTTTATATATAAAGCACCGTTCAACATCACCCAGTACAAACTCACGCCCGCACAACACAAGCACACACACCCAAGACAAAATACATAGACGCTGAGCGCGGCAACACCATCCCTAGCACTACGTGAAGAGGTGAAACCACATATGACGAACCGTAGGCTTTAAGGCGGCGCCTTCATGAAGGGGACGACACCAGAGCGCCGCTGCCGCCCGACCCGAGGATCAGAGTTTCCCCTGGAGCAACACGAAGGGCAATGAGAGCCGCGACGACGCCTTCAAGAAGGGAACGAGTCCGTCGCCGCCGGTCCATCCGAAGAAAGAGCAGGTTTTCACCCCGGCCACCATTCACCGCCGCTGAATGCCACACCCCGGCTACCACGCCGCCCACACGGCCATGGCAACTGGGCAGCACCATGCCACGGGCTATGCCCAAGAGCCCCGCGGAGCCACCATCAGGGCCGCCACCCCGACATCCAAGACCTTGACACCTCCTCACACGAGATCAGCCGCACCCCGACCAAAGACACGAGCGGAAAGGACCTGTCTTTCGCACCCGCGGGCTGCCCCCAGCGCCGAGACCCAATAGGCTGGCCAAGACTGACCTCCATCACCCCGTCCTCGGCGCCGGGCGCGAGACGAGCTCGGTCCTGCTGCCTAGCGCTAGACGAGCATGGTCCTGCTGCCGGGCACGAGACGGACTCGGTCCTGCTGCCGAGCGCGAGACAAGCTCGGTCCTGCTGCCGTGTGTGAGATGAGTAATGGACCGTCACTGGGGGAGGGCCAACCGTCGATGAAGATAGCAGACGGACGCCCGAAGAGAAGGATTGAAGGTCCACACAGGCCGCACACCAACGGACCGACGCCGGATAAGTCCAGCCGCTGCCGTGAACGACCCGCACCACCGCCATGAGCCACCACCTCGAGGAGGAGACGATCATGGCAGACCACGCTACCGCGCCGCCGCCACCACCAACCAATGCAGGGCGACCGCCCACGGCCCGCGCCGTCACACAGCGGAGCAAGCAAGCCAGCCGACCCCCGCCCGCCTGGACGCGCACCAACTACCGCCACGCCTCCATGGCCCTGCTGGCCACAGCCCTCGCCGCCGGACGGGCCACCAGTGCCAGATCCGGCCCAACCAGACTGGGACCGCCCCACACGAACCGCCCGAAGAATGAAACTCCGCCTCCACCGCACAGCCGCCGCGGCACCGACGAGTGCCCATGCCACCAACGTCGCGACCCGCAGCCCCTCCGCCGCGCCCTGCACACAGCGCCGCGCCCCGCTGGATCCGCAGCACCCCGCGCCGCCGGAGACAGACGGGAAGGAGAGAGCCCCCGCCGCCACCCAGGCCAACCAGGCTTCGCCTGGCGGCCCGCGCGGGTGGCGGCGAGGAGGGCGGAGTCGAGGGGGCCCGGGGAAGACGAGGCCCGCCCAGCCGCCGCGGGGTGGCGGCGCGGACGAGCGGGAGGGCGGAGTCGCGAGACCCGTCCCTCTGTATGGCTTGAGCGTCAGTGAATTAGGTCTCCGCTGGCCGGAAAATTAACACTAAACTAGCGATTAATTTATACCGCGCTGTCGCCCGCAAATCCGTCCGCTCTGCAACCCTATGAGACGGCGAGACCGCACATGGAATGATTTTCTTAGGGCATACATGGAATGGTTCTGATATTGGGTTTGGCCTTGCATTGTACTCAGCCCATCTATCTCTTTGAATCTTTCCCTGCAGCTGCAGACCTCTGAAACATGCAGGTGAATAGTTCAGTGCCTACTCGGCTTTGAACATAAACATGAACCAGTGTTTCGGAATGAGCATCGCTTCTCACCCTCATCATGTAGTTTGATGAAGATAGATGCATCGACGCACCCATGCAAGTAGGTAAACCGTCAAGTTTCAGAAAACTCCAAACATTGTGTCTTGGAAATAGCCTAGCTAGCTAGGTGCCTCGCCCAACCTGCCTCATTCTCCTCATGCTCTTCCTCCTCCTCTGCCTTCACCATGAGCTTTCGTGGAGGCTCGTGTGCTAGAGCGCACGCACGGGTGGCGAAGCACGACCGGCATCGCTGGTCGTGCTCGTCGTAGAACCAGATGTCCCACCATGGGCTGTCCTGGGCAATTGACGGTTCGTGGTATAGGTCGTCAGGGAGCTGAGCTCGACAACAACGGATCTCTGCCTCCGGCGCGCATTTCGAGGCCAGAACGGCCGACACTGTGACCCTTCCAGGTTTAGATGCCAATCGTCTGATAGGTGGACTTCGGGCAATGGCAGGGGGACGACATGATCCTAGTAGCGCATATAATGGTCGATGAGCATGTAGATGTGTTCCAGCTGCCGCCCACGGCGGTGTCACGGTGAACAGGCCGCGCGGGGCCGCTTTGAAGAAGAGTCGGCCTCCTCGTGGTCATGCTTCCCGACCTTCGTGGGGATCCACTTCCACGGCATTTGCACCGGTTGTGGGCGGTAGCTAGTGTTGACTGTCGGCCGAGGGGGGAGGGTGGGGGGAGGGGCAGTGGGAGGGAGAAGAATGGGCGTGCATGGATAGGGTTAACCGCCTCATGCTTGCATTTAAAAAGGTACGTCTCAGTGAAAGTTGGGCACTGCCGCGCGGGACCGGGGCCGACGTACGGCGTGTGCACAATTGTCCATATGGATCGACCCAAATTTAGGGCGGGATTTGTGTCCCACAGACAGCATACATACATATTTGCGAAATGGGTCGCCGCGTTGGGCAGTGTCTTTTGCTCACGTGGATCTAAACTACACATATGGATGAAATGGGTCTTTGCCCATGTGGATCTAAACGACACATCTCAATGAAATGGGTCTCTTCATTGGAGTTGCCCTCAGAGAGTGTGCATGGTACACATGTATTATACTCGTTTTTCACCTAAGAAAGAATGAAGACTAAAAACATGTACACATACTATATGCTTGTAAATCTTGGAGAACAAATACCTTCTATGTTTAACTTCTGCAAATAAAATGATATATTTCTCTGTTATTCCAACGTGCTTTTCAGGTCAACATTATGCTGTTTGACTTAAAAAAAGGTTAAGCTTTGACTACGAAACAAAAAGAGAAAATGAGAGAATTTCTTTCTACAAGGAGAGAAAAGGGGGGATGATGTACAATGGGACCCAGGAGATGCAGTTTCTCTTCAGAAGACGAGCCTAATACAAGTCTTGTTAGTGCAAGAAAAACAGATAAAAACTAACATTAATTACCTAGCTTGGCCAAATTAACAGCTCGATCTCCATCTCCACACACCTCACCAGGGTACGGTAGCGTATTCCCCATGGTGGCGGCTAAGATGGCCATCCTCCTGGCCGCGATCGACGGCGCTCTTCGCCGCGGCAGGGCCGGCGGACCCCCAACCCCCGCTGCTCGCAGCGGAAGCCCAGTGCTGGCCGTGCTACTCGTCCTGCATGTACACGTGCGACGGCTACAGTGTCGCCCCCGCCCCCTATGTCAACCGTACTCAGCCAGCCGCCCACACAGCCGTCGACAATGGTGCTGCGGCCGCCGCCTCCGTCCGTGTCAACTCTGCTGATGGTTCCGGTGGCGCACGCGGGTCCGTCGCGGGAACAACAGTTTTTTTTATGTCGAACTACCAATCAAAATGTGGAGGCCTTCGTAATAGGGAGATCGTCCAAAATGCATCCGGAGGATCTTCTGACTGTGTCCTTGATCGGTGCTGTTTTGAATAAGTCTGATGGCTCCATTCGTCGCCCTCTCGCGCTGCCTGTCGTATGCATACAGGTGACGAGGGCAAGCACACACACTGGTGTAAATTTAACAACTTGTTCATGATTTTTGCCGCCGGCCGGTTCATCCATATATACGTGCGCTCTCTTCTGCCGTGCCGACTAGACTTCTCCTACCCAACCATTCTCATCCCCGCAAAAAAGAAGGAAAAAAAAACCATTCTCACTCCGGCCGGGTGTGTCCCGGACATGAGGAGACCAGGCGCCCACGCTCACCTCGCCGGCACCGCCGCGCTCTTCCTGCTGGCGGCAGCCATCCCCGTGAAGACAACTGCTGTGGTGCCATCGGAGGGTGATGCCCTTCTGGCATGGAAGGTCAGCCTCCTCAAGGCAGCCGCACTCTCTAACTGGACCAGTGCCGCGCCGGTCTGTGACTGGGTCGGCGTGTTCTGCGATACCGCGGGACGCGTCGAGACGCTAAGGCTCGAGAGACTCGGTCTCTCGGGCGGGCTCGATACACTCAACACCACGGTGCTCCCGGCGCTCGCCGTTCTGAACCTCTGGGGGAACAACCTCCGCGGGGCCATCCCGGCGAGCATCTCGCTGTTGCGCTCACTCAAATCACTCAACCTCAGCAGCAACCGTTTCAACAGCTCCATTCCACCGCAGCTTGGTGACATGCCCGGCCTCCAGTCCCTCAGCCTCCGCAATAACAGACTCGTCGGTGACATCCCGCACCAACTCTGTAGGCTCCTTTCTGTGAGGAAAATTGACCTGTTAAACAACCGGCTCACTGGGAACCTCCCGGACTGCTGGTGCAAATTCCAGGCTCTGTGGTATATCAACTTGTCAAAAAACCGACTCACAGGGGATCTACCGCAGTGCTGGTGCAAACTCCAGGCTCTGCGATACATCGACCTATCAAAAAACCGGCTCACTGGGAACCTCCCGGACTGTTGGTGGAATCTGCAGGCTCTGCAGCTCATGGACCTGTCCAGGAACTCCTTCTCAGGTGAAATCCCCATGACTAAGGCAAGTCACAACTGCTCTCTCATGTACCTAAATCTCGCCAAAAATGCCTTTGCTGGGACCTTCCCACACCTAGAGGGATGCAGCTCGCTGATCGCCCTCATTCTTGGCAACAATAGGTTCCACGGCTCCATCCCACCACAGATCGGCAACATGCAAAACCTCGTCAGCCTCCAACTCTACAAAAACAACCTCATCGGTGACATCCCGCACCAGCTCTGCGAGCTACTTTCCGTCAGGATACTCGATCTATCAGACAACAAGCTTACTGGGGACCTCCCAGCGTGCTGGTGCAATCTCCAGGCTCTGTGGTACATGAAGCTGTCCAAAAACCTGCTAACTGGGAAACTCCCGGGCTGCTGGTGGAACCTGGAGGCTCTAGAGTTCATGGACCTGTCCGACAACTCCTTCTTAGGTGAGATCCCTCTGGCTAAGGCAAGACACAACTGCTCTCTCAAGTCATTGTACCTTTCCGAAAACAGTTTTGCTAGAACTCATCTAGATGAGATATAATTTGGTTTCATTCACCCTTTATAGCCATTGGATGTGATGCTATAAGATGCGTGTATGCTGACGTGAGTTGTATCTGTTCTTGTTTTCAAAGTGAATGAGACCAAATTATATCTCATCTAGATGAGTTCTAGGTACTCCCTTCCGAAAATGGCTTTGTTGGTGTCTTCCCACAGGTCCTAAGAGCCTGCAACTCGCTGGTCACCCTAGACATTGGGAACAATAGGTTCTTTGGTGTCCTCCCTCCATGGATTGTGATTTGGGTTCAATCAATGAAAATCCTTAGCCTCAGATCAAACAACTTCACCGGAGAATTTCCTTTGGAGCTATCACAACTTTCTCAGCTTCAGTTGCTCGACATGGCAAACAATAGCTTCATTGGAGCAATTCCGGTAGCCTTCGGAAACTTGACCTCCATGAGGCGTCCACATAATATGTCAACTCTGAGACCGCTCGGCGGATTAAAATATTGGGATAAGATCAAAATAAACTGGAAGGGGCAAGAGCGAACTTTCAACAGAACACTAGAGTTAATAAGTGGTATTGATGTGTCGGACAATTTGTTGTCTCGGTGCATCCCTGAAGAGCTAACCAAACTTCAGGGCATCCAGTTCCTGAATCTATCAAGAAATCACCTGTCATGCAGCATTCCTGAAGACATTGGCAGTTTGACTTTTCTCGAGTCCCTTGATGTGTCATCTAATGGACTTACAGGAGAAATTCCTCCCAGCATGTCGAGCTTATCATGGCTAAATTCGTTGAATGTCTCGAACAATCTTTTGTCGGGCAAGATACCCAATGGGAGTCAGATGCAAACCCTGACTGACCCATCAATTTACTCCAATAATTCTGGGCTCTGTGGATTTCCTCTCGACATGTGTGCAAATACTTTGCTTTCACCAAATGAGAGAAATTGCGAAGTTGAGGATCAGTGGTTGTGCTATTGGGTGATCGCTGGGATTGTGTTTGGTTTCTGGCTATGGTTTGGTATGCTCTTTAGAGTTAAGGCTTGGAGATGTGCTTTTCTCTTCTTTGTGGATGGTGTGCAATGTAAGATTATGAAGAAGGTGTCACGTTAGCTATGTTATTACTGGTTGTGTTCTCTACAATATGATACCAATATCATCGATTCTTGAGTAAATTTGGGTGCAATGAGTCTTGTTCCCATTCTTCTCCCCAAATTGATTAATTACGTTTCTCCTGTACAAGATGTAGCTAGATCGATCACGCCAAGGCGCCATGAACTGATCGCAGGAGAGTTTCTGGTGCTACTTGACTATTCTATATATCTCTTCTACTATGTATTCGATCGATCTCCTTCACCAGAAGAGGCTCGCTGTCGCCGTTGGCTGCGTGAACGTCTCCAGCCGCGGCTTCGTCAGGTCAACCTCCTCCTGCTCCGCCGATCGCCAGCTGCGGCCCATCGTCACCAGCGTGCCAACATTGACCGTGACTTCTCTGGACACGATGACACCCTCCGTGCAGGCTAAAGGCGTGTCTCGCTCTTCGCAATGTTCTTTATATGTGTTTTGATTTGATAACCCCGGCCGTTTGTAGTTATGTAATGGAATGGGATAGCTCTTTTACCTATTGGACGGCCTGTTCTAACTTCCGAGCCATCAATAAGCACGAGAGGCCTCAACGAACATCCCCCTCCCCCTCGCGTCGCCGCCCCCTGGGCGGCGCCAGGAGCCCTGAAACCCTAGCACCTCACGCCGCCTCTAGCGCCTCCTTCTGCCACCGCTGCCGCCAGCATGGGCCGAGGTAGCGGCAGGCCCGGTGTCGAAGGCGCTTGGGCGGGTGGATGCTGTGGGATCTTATCTGAGGCGTCAAGGGCGGCTCCTCTCGTGGGATCCGAAGGCGGCAGCTGGGGCGGTGACCCCATGCCGTGCGGCGGTGGCCGAAGCACCATAGCCGGCGGAGCGGCGGCCCTGAGATGGACGGCGGCGGTGGCAGTGCCCCATTTGGTGCGGGGTGGGCTGTTCTGGGCGGAGATGGTGACGGCGGTCACTGCGGATCCAACGCCCCGATCGGATCCGCCGCGGGGAGGCTTCCCGCCGACCGGCGGCACGTGGAGGGACCGGTGAGGAGATGAAGTATCTCCGCCGGTGTACCGAGGACGGTGTTCGTCTCCATGGTGAAGCTCCGCTCGGTTCCAGCCAGCCGCGAGATCGGGACAACGTGTCTTCCGCGGAAAATCGCGCCTGACTACGGTCATGGATGACGATGGTGGCGTCCCGGACGTCGTTCCCTTCTCGAGGCATCGTCGTTGCAGGTCACCTCAACCTGATCAGGATGTTACTTCCGGTTAATGACGAAGCCATGGTTTTCTTGAATTCTTTGACACTAGACAACGTGACATATAGAAGGGTAGATGTGATCAGGAAAAATATGGACCATTTTCTGTACATCCAGAATGACGCCATTTTGTCAAAACCCTTAAAGGTTAAGAAAATCCGTTATGATTCTGAATCATGTTCCAAGCCAGGGACTGAAAGGATCATCATATATAAGAAATTGTAATACACGTGTGAATACATAGACCATAATATGTCCCTAGTAAGCCTCTAGTTGACTAGCTCGTTGATCAACAGATAGTCATGGTTTCCTGACTATGGACATTAGATGTCGTTGATAACGGGATCACATCATTAGGAGAATGATGTGATGGACGAGACCCAATCCTAAGCATAGCACAAGATCGTGTAATTCGTTTTGCTAGAGCTTTTCCAATGTCAAGTATCTTTTCCTTAGACCATGAGATCGTGTAACTCCCGGATACCGTAGGAGTGCTTTGGGTGTATCAAACGTCACAACGTAACTGGGTGACTATAAAGGTGCACTACAGGTATCTCCGAAAGTCTCTGTTGGGTTGACACGGATCGAGACTGGGATTTGTCACTCCGTATGACGGTGAGGTATCTCTGGGCCCACTCGGTAATGCATCATCATAATGAGCTCAAAGTGACCAAGTGTTTGGTCACGGGATCATGCATTACGGTAAGAGTAAAGTGACTTGCCGGTAACGAGACTGAACGAGGTATTGGGATACCGACGATCGAGTCTCGGGCAAGTAACGTACCGTTTGATATAGGGAATTGTATACGGGGTTGATTGAATCCTCGACATTGTGGTTCATCCGATGACATCATCGAGGAGCATGTGGGAGCCAACATGGGTACCCAGATCCCGCTGTTGGTTATTGACCGGAGAGCCGTCTCGGTCATGTCTGCGTGTCTTCCGAACCCGTAGGGTCTACACACTTAAGGTTCGGTGACGCTAGGGTTATTAGGAAGACTTGTATGTGATTACCGAATGTTGTTCGGAGTCCCGGATGAGATCTCGGATGTCACGAGGAGTTCCGGAATGGTCCGGAGGTGAAGATTTATATATGGGAAGTTGTCATACGGTCACCGGAAAGTTTTGGGGGCTTATCGGTAATGTACCGGGGCCACCGGATGGGTTCCGGGGGTCCACCGGGAGGGGCCACCTCTCTTGGAGGGCCTCATGGGCCATAGTGGGCAGGGTAACCGGCCCAGGAGGGCTGGGCGCCCCCCCTTGGGCCCTTGCGCCTAGGGTTGGGGGGGGAACCCTGAAGGGGGCGCCCCCCTTTGCTTGGGGGGCAAGCCCCCTCCCTGGCCGCCGCCCCCCCTCTATCTAGAGGGGGCCGGCCCCCTTCCCCCTTCCCCTATAAATAGAGGGGCGAGGGGAGGGCTGAACAACTGATCCAAGGCGCAGCCCCTCCCCTCCCCAACACCTCTCCTCCTTCGTTAAGTGCTTGGCGAAGCCCTGTCGGAGTACTGCCTCTCCACCACCACCACGCCGTCGTGCTGCTGCTGGAGTCTTCTTCCTTAACCTCTCCTTCCCCCTTGCTGGATCAAGAAGGAGGAGACGTCATCCGCTTCGTACGTGTGTTGAACGCGGAGGTGCTGTCCGTTCGGCACTTGGTCATCGGTGATTTGGATCACGGCGAGTACGACTCCATCATCCCCTTTCTCTTGAAAGCTTCCGCTCGCGATCTACAAAGGTATGTAGATGCACTCCTATCACTCGTTTGCTTAGATGAACTCATAGATGGATCTTGGTGAAACCGTAGGAAATTTTTTATTTTCTGCAACGTTCCCCAACACGATGATGCATTGCCAGATAGATACCCTGTGGATGATATCATAGCTATGACAACTTGTGAGCTACACTTTAAAATGAAGAACATATCCATGAAGGTAGCGGACGGCTATGCTTATACAAATCCCCCTAAAGCAACCTTCCGTTGCAATCCGATTCCAGCTGGCTATGCTCGTGTCGGGGTTGATGAAGTGGTGGAAGGATATTCGGGGCTAGAGCTTGACATTCCTGGAGGTGACAATGAACACACACTAGGAGAGGCCGTACATCGTATCATTCTATGAAGAAAGGATTGCATCGTCTTTCCAAGACCACCGACACCGTGTTAGCCGACTCCTCCTCCATGTCTGCCGCCGCCTCAGCAGACTCCCGCTCCTCCAAGTCCGTCGCTGCCTCAGCAGACTCCCGCTCCTCCAAGTCAGCAGACTGATCCTCCAAGTCTGGCATCGCATCAGCCGACTCATCCTCCAAGTCCGACACCGTGCCAGCCGACTCCTCCTCCAAGTCAGGCACCGCGTCAGCCGTCTCTACCACCTCAGCGGGCTTTGCCGCCTCAGCAACAGCGGAAGAGAGGCACCGCAGCTACGTCGGCTAGCGGTACAACAGGAGGCAAGAAATTCAGATATGGTCCAAGCCTCAAGCCTCTTCCGAGGTTGCCTTACCACCTGACTGACGAGGAAAACAAAGCCGAAGTGCAAGCCCAATTGAGGGCCCATTTTGGACCGAAGCCGCCCCCGCCGCCAAAGGAGATCATACCTAAGATACCATACAATACTTTATTGATAATGCTCAACCAGCTGTCAAGCATAGGGACTCAGACTATGAGCGCTCTATCAGGAAGTCATATCAAGCAAAAAAAGGGGTCGAGCTCCAGCTCGAGCCAAGCAGCTGGCAAAAAATGCGGGGAAACTGTTCCCAGCTGGGAGAATAGGCAGTGCAATCGACTCCCCCACTACAAACACATGTGAGTACCGCCGATCAGTGGTTGATAATAACCGACGATCATAGAAGGCAGGCTAAAGAGGTCGGTATCACTATAGAACAACTCCTAGGCATCGAGCACTGCGAAACATTTACAAGGGAGCAACTAAAGTGGAAATATGTCCGCGGCCAACCTATGTCCAAGCCTGAGCTGATCCCGAAGCTCTCAACAAGAATGTATGAATTGTTGGGGAACGTAGCAGAAATTCAAAATTTTCCTACGTGTCACCAAGATCTATCTATGGAGAAACCAGCAACGAGGGGAAGGAGAGTGCATCTACATACCCTTGTAGATCGCTAAGCGGAAGCGTTCATGAGAACGGGGTTGAAGGAGTCGTACTCGTCGTGATCCAAATCACCGGAGATCCTAGTGCCGAACGGACGGCACCTCCGCGTTCAACACACGTACAGCCCGGTGACGTCTCCCACGCCTTGATCCAGCAAGGAGAGAGGGAGAGGTTGAGGAAGACTCCATCCAGCAGCAGCACAATGGCGTGGTGGTGATGGAGGAGCGTGGCAATCCTGCAGGGCTTCGCCAAGCACCACGGGAGAGGAGGAGTAGGGAGAGAGGTAGGGCTGCACCAAGAGGGAGAGGTTCTCATGTATATGACAGCCCAAAACCTCAAGTATATATAGGGGGAAAGGGGGGGCTGCGCCCCCTTTAGGGTTTCCCACCCCAAGGGGTGCGGCCAGCCCTAGATGGGACTTGGGGGGCGGCCAAGAGCGGGAGAGAGGGGAGGCGCGCCTGGGGTGGGCCTTAGGGCCCATCTGCCCTAGGGTTTGCCCTCTCCCCTCCTAGTTGCGCCTTGGGCAAGGATGGGAGGTGCACCAGCCCACTCTGGGGCTGGTCCCTTTCCACTCTAGGCCCATGCAAGCCTCCGGGGCCGGTGGCCCCACTTGGTGGACCCCCGGGACCCTCCCGGTGGTCCCGGTACGTTACCGATAAAACCCGAAACTTTTCCGGTGACCAAAACAGGACTTCCCATATATAAATCTTTACCTCCGGACCATTCCTGAACTCCTCGTGACGTCCGGGATCTCATCCGGGACTCCGAACAACATTCGGTAACCACATACAAACTTCCTTTACAACCCTAGCATCATCGAACCTTAAGTGTGTAGACCCTACGGGTTCGGGAACCATGCAGACATGACCGAGACGTTCTCTGGTCAATAACCAACAGCGGGATCTGGATACCCATGTTGGCTCCCACATGTTCCACGATGATCTCATCGGATGAACCACGACGTCAAGGACTCAATCAATCCCGTATACAATTCCCTTTGTCTAGCGGTATTGTACTTGCCCGAGATTCGATCGTCGGTATACCGATACCTTGTTCAATCTCGTTACAGGCAAGTCTCTTTACTCGTTCCGTAACACATCATCCCGTGATCAACCCCTTGGTCACATTGTGCACATTATGATGATGTCCTACCGAGTGGGCCCAGAGATACCTCTCCGTTTACACGGAGTGACAAATCCCAGTCTCGATTCGTGCCAACCCAACAGACACTTTCGGAGATACCTGTAATGCACCTTTATAGCCACCCAGTTACGTTGTGACGTTTGGTACACCCAAAGCATTCCTACGGTATCCGGGAGTTGCACAATCTCATGGTCTAAGGAAAAGATACTTGACATTAGAAAAGCTTTAGCATACGAACTACACGATCTTTGTGCTAGGCTTAGGATTGGGTATTGTCCATCACATCGTTCTCCTAATGACGTGATCCCGTTATCAACGACATCCAATGTCCATGGTCAGGAAACCGTAACCATCTATTGATCAACGAGCTAGTCAACTAGAGGCTTACTAGGGACATGGTGTTGTCTATATATCCACACATGTATCTGAGTTTCCTATCAATACAATTATAGCATGGACAATAAACGATTATCATGAACAAGGAAATATAATAATAACCAATTTATTATTGCCTCTAGGGCATATTTCCAATAGTCTCCCACTTGCACTAGAGTCAATAATCTAGTTCACATCGCCATGTGATTAACACTCACAGGTCACATCGCCATGTAACCAACATCCAAAGAGTTTACTAGAGTCAATAATCTAGTTCACATCACTATGTGATTAACACTCAATGAGTTCTGGGTTTGATCATGTTGCTTGTGAGAGAGGTTTTAGTCAACGGGTCTGAACCTTTCAGATCCGTGTGTGCTTTACAAATCTTTTATGTCATCTCCTAGATGCAGCTACCACGCTCTATATGGAGCTATTCCAAATAAATGTTCTACTTGGAGCTATTCTAAATTGTTTCTCCATTATACTTATCCGGTATCTCTTCTCAGAGCTATCCGGATAGGTGTTAAGCTTGCATCGTCATAACTCTTTACGTCGAACTCTTTATCACCTCCATAACCGAGAAAATTCCTTAGTCCACTAGTTACTAAGGATAACTTTGACCGCTGTACTGTGATCTATTCTTGGATCACTCTTGTACTCCCTCATGGCAAGGCACACTTCAGGTGCGGTACACAGCATAGCATATTGTAGAGCCTACGTCTAAAGCATAGGGGACGACCTTCGTCCTTTCTCTCTTTTCCGCCGAGGTCGAGCTTTAAGTCTTAACTTCGTACCTTACAACTCAGGCAAGAACTTCTTCTTTGACTGATCCATCTTGAATACCTTCAAGATCATGTCAAGGTATGTGCTCATTTGAAAGTATTATTAAGCATTTTGATCCATCCTTATAGATCTTGATGCTCAATGTTCAAGTAGCTTAATCCAGGTTTTCTATTGAAAAACACCTTTCAAATAACCCTATATGCTTTCTAGAAAATCTACGTCATCTCTGATCTATGATATGTCGACAACATATATTCATCAGAAATTCTATAGTGCACCCACTCACTTCTTTGGAAATACAAGTTTCTCATAAACTTTGTACACACCAAAATCTTTGATCATCTCATCAAAGCGCACATTCCAACTCCGAGATGCTTACTCCCAGTCCTTAGAAGGATTGCTGGAGCTAGCATACCTTTTAGCATCCTTAGGATCGAGAAAACCTTTCTGATTGTATCACATACAACCTTTCCTTACGAAAGTTGGTAAGGAAACTCGTTTTGACATCCATCTGCCAGATTTCATAAATGCAGCTTATGCTAACATGATTCCAACGGACTTAAGCATCGCTACGGATGAGAAAATCTCATCGTAGTCAACTCCTTGAACTTGTGAAAAACTCTTCGCCACAAGTCGAGCTTCATAGATGGTGACATTACCATCCACGTCCGTCTTCTTCTTAAAAGATCCATTTATCTCAATGGCTTGCCGATCATTGGGCAAGTCTGCCAAAGTCCATGCTTTGTTCTGATACATGGATCCTATCTCGGATTTCATGGTTTCTTAACCATTTGTCGGAATTTGGGCCCACCATCGCTTCCCCATAGCTCGTAGGTTCATTGTTGTCTAGCAACATGACCTTCAAGACAGGATCACCGTACCACTCTGAAGTAGTACGCATCCTTGTCACCCTACGAGGTACGGTAGTGACTTGATCCAGAGTTTCATGATCACTATCATAAGCTTCTACTTCAATTGGTGTAGGTGCCATAGGAACAACTTCCTGTGCCCTGCTACACACTAGTTGAAGTGACGGTTCAATAACCATATCAAGTCTCCACCATCCTCCCACTCAACTCTTTCGAGAGAAACCTTTCCTCGAGAAAGGACCCGATTCAAGAAACAATCCATATTGCTTTCGGATCTGAATTAGGAGGTATACCCAACTGTTTTGGGTGTCCTATGAAGATGTATTTTATCCGCTTTGGGTTCGAGCTTATCAATCCTGAAACTTTTTTCACATAAGCGTCGCAGCCCCAAACCTTTAAGAAACGACAACTTAGGTTTCTTTAAACCATAATTCATACGGTGTCATCTCAACGGAATTACGTGGTGCCCTATTTAAAGTGAGTGCGGTTGTCTCTAATGCCTAACCCATGAACGATAGTGGTAATTCGATAAGAGACATCATGGTACGCACCATATCCAATAGGGTGCAACTATGATGTTCGGACACACCATCAAACTATGGTGTTCCAGGCGGTATTAATTGTGAAACAATTTTCACAATGTCTTAATTGCGTGCCAAAGCTCGTAACTCAGATACTCATCTCTATGATCTTATGATCTTATCATAGACATTTTATCCTCTTGTCACGATGATTTTCTACTTCACTCTGAAATTACTTGAACCATTCAATAATTCAGACTTGTGTTTCATCAAGAAAATATTCTCAACATCTACTCGAATCATCTGTGAAGTAAGAACATAACGATATTCACTGCATGCCTCAGCACTCATTGGACTGCACACATCAAAATGTGTTACTTCCAACGAGTTGCTATCTTGTTCCGTCTTACTAAAACGAGGCTTTCAGTCATCTTGCCCATGTGGTATGATTTGCATGTCTCAAGTGATTCAAAATCAAGTGAGTTCAAACGGTCCATTTGCATGGAGTTTCTTCATGCATATACACCAATAGACATGGTTCGCATGTCTCAAACTTTTCAAAAATGAGTGAGTCCAAAGATCCATCAACATGGAGCTTCTTCATGCATTTTATACCGATATGACTTACGTGGCAGTGCCACAAGTAGGTGGTACTATCATTACTATCTTTTGGCATGAACATGTGTATCACTACGATCGAGATTTCAATGAACCATTCATTTTAGGTGCAAGACCATTGAAGGTTTTATTCAAATAAATAGAGTAACCATTATTCTCTTTAAATGAATAACCGTATTGCGATAGTCATAATCCAATCATGTCTATGCTCAACGCAAACACCAAATAACAATTATTCAGGTTTTAACACCAATCTCGATGGTAGAGGGAGCGTGCGATGCTTGATCATATCAACATTGGAAACATTTCCAACACATATCGTCAGCTCACCTTTAGCTAGTCTCCGTTTATTCCGTAGCTTTTATTTCGAGTTACTAACACTTAGCAACCGAACCGGTATCTAATACCCTGGTGCTACTAGGAGTACTAGTAAAGTACACATCAACACAATGTATATCCAATATACTTCTATCGACCTTGCCAGCCTTCTCATCTACCAAGTATCTAGGGTAATTCTGCTCCAGTGGCTGTTCCCTTTATTACAGAAGCACTTAGTCTCGGGTTTGGCTTCAACCTTGGGTTTCTTCACTAGAGCAACAGCTGAATTGCCGTTTCATGAAGTATCCCTTTGTTCCCTTGTCCTTCTTGAAACTAGTGGTTTCACCAACCATCAACAATTGATGCTCCTTCTTGATTTCTACTTTCGCGGTGTCAAACATCACGAATATTTCAAGGATCATCACATCTATCCCTGATATGTTATAGTTCATCACGAAGCTCTAGCAGCTTGGTGGCAATGACTTTGGGGAAACATCACTATCTCATCTGGAAGATCAACTCCCATTCGATTCAAGTGATTGTTGCACTCAGACAATCTGAGCACAAGCTCAAAGATTGAGCTTTTCTCCCTTAGTTTGCAGGCTAAGAAAATCGTCGGAGGTCTCATACCTCTTGACGTGGGCACGAGCCTGAAATCCCAATTTCAGCCCTTGAAACATCTCATATGTTCCGTGATGTTTCGAAAACGTCTTTAGTGCCTCAACTCTAAACCGTTTAACTGAACTATCACGTAGTTATCAAAACGTGTATGTCCGATGTTCGCAACATCCACAAACGACGTTTGGGGTTCGGCACACTGAGCAGTGCATTAAGGACATAAGCTTTCTACTGTCCGCATAATTGCTACTTTCAACTTTCAACTATATTTTCTCTAGGAACATATCTAAAATAGTAGAACTAAAGCGCGAGCTACGACACAATTTGCAAAAATCCTTTTGACTATGTTCAGATAATTAAGTCCATCTTATGAACTCCCACTCAGATAGACATCCCTCTAGTCATCTAAGTGATTACATGATCCGAGTCAACTAGGCCGTGTCCGATCATCACGTGAGACGGACTAGTCATCATCGATGAACATCTTCATGTTGATCGTATCTACTATACGACTCATGCTCGACCTTTCGGTCTCTGTGTTCCGAGGCCATGTCTGTACATGCTAGGCTCGTCAAGTTAACCCTAAGTGTATTGCATGTGTAAATCTGTCTTACACCCGTTGTATGTGAACGTAAGGATCTATCACACCCGATCATCACGTGGTGCTTCGAAGCGACGAACTTTAGCAACGGTGCACAGTTAGGGGGGAACACTTCTTGAAATTGGTGTAAGGGATCATCTTATTTACTACCGTCGTTCTAAGTAAACAAGATGCATAAACATAATAAACATCACATGCAATTATATAGTAGTGACATGATATGGCCAATATCATATAGCTCCATTGATCTCCATCTTCGGGGCTCCATGATCATCATCGTCACCGGCATGACACCATGATCTCCATCATCGTGTCTTCATGAAGTTGTCTCGCCAACTATTACTTCTACTACTATGGCTACCGGTTAGCAGTAAAGTAAAGTAATTACATGGCGTTGTTTAATGACACACAGGTCATACAATAAATTTAAGACAACTCCTATGGCTCCTGCCGGTTGCCATACTCATCGACATGCAAGTCGTGAATCCTATTACAAGAACATGATCAATCTCATACATCACATATCATTCATCACATTCTTCTTGGCCATATCACATCACATAGCATACCCTGCAAAAACAAGTTAGACGTCCTCTAATTGTTGTTTGCATGTTTTACGTGGCTGCTATGGGTTTCTAGCAAGAACGTTTCTTACCTACGCAAAACCATAACGTGATATGCAATTGCTATTTACCCTTCATAAGGACCCTTTTCATCGAATCCGTTTCGACTAAAGTGGGAGAGACTGGCACCCGCTAGCCACCTTATGCACCAAGTGCATGTCAGTCGGTGGAACCTGTCTCACGTAAGAGTACGTGTAAGGTCGGTCCGGGCCGCTTCATCCCACAATACCGTCGAAACAAGATTGGACTAGTAACGGTAAGCATATTGAACAAAATCAACGCCCACAACTACTTTGTGTTCTACTCGTGCAAAGAATCTACGCAATAGACCTAGCTCATGATGCCACTATTGGGGAACGTAGCAAAAATTTAAAATTTTCCTACGTGTCACCAAGATCTATCTATGGAGAAACCAGCAACGAGGGGAAGGAGAGTGCATCTACATACCCTTGTAGATCGCTAAGCGGAAGCGTTCATGAGAACGGGGTTGAAGGAGTCGTACTCGTCGTGATCCAAATCACCGGAGATCCTAGTGCCGAACGGACGGCACCTCCGCGTTCAACACACGTACAGCCCGGTGACGTCTCCCACGCCTTGATCCAGCAAGGAGAGAGGGAGAGGTTGAGGAAGACTCCATCCAGCAGCAGCACAACGGCGTGGTGGTGATGGAGGAGCGTTGCAATCCTGCAGGGCTTCGCCAAGCACCGCGGGAGAGGACGAGTAGGGAGAGAGGTAGGGCTGCACCAAGAGGGAGAGGTTCTCATGTATATGACAGCCCAAAACCTCAAGTATATA
>NC_041391.1:27068706-27071464 GCF_002162155.2 Triticum dicoccoides
CTGCGCCCCCTTTAGGGTTTCCCACCCCAAGGGGTGCGGCCAGCCCTAGATGGGACTTGGGGGGGCGGCCAAGAGGGGGAGAGAGGGGAGGCGCGCCTGGGGTGGGCCTTAGGGCCCATCTACCCTAGGGTTTGCCCTCTCCCCTCCTAGTTGCGCCTTGGGCAAGGATGGGAGGTGCACCAGCCCACTTTGGGGCTGGTCCCTTTCCACTCTAGGCCCATGCAAGCCTCCGGGGCCGGTGGCCCCACTTGGTGGACCCCCGGGACCCTCCCGGTGGTCCCGGTACGTTACCGATAAAACCTGAAACTTTTCCGGTGACCAAAACAGGACTTCCCATATATAAATCTTTACCTCCGGACCATTCCGGAACTCCTCGTGACGTCCGGGATCTCATCCGGGACTCCGAACAACATTCGGTAACCACATACAAACTTCCTTTATAACCCTAGCGTCATCGAACCTTAAGTGTGTAGACCCTACGGGTTCGGGAACCATGCAGACATGACCGAGACGTTCTCTGGTCAATAACCAACAGCGGGATCTGGATACCCATGTTGGCTCCCACATGTTCCACGATGATCTCATCGGATGAACCACGATGTCAAGGACTCAATCAATCCCGTATACAATTCCCTTTGTCTAGCGGTATTGTACTTGCCCGAGATTCGATCGTCGGTATACCGATACCTTGTTCAATCTCGTTACCGGTAAGTCTCTTTACTCGTTCCGTAACACATCATCCCGTGATAAACCCTTGGTCACATTGTGCACATTATGATGATGTCCTACCGAGTGGTCCCAGAGATACCTCTCCGTTTACACGGAGTGACAAATCCCAGTCTCGATTCGTGCCAACCCAACAGACACTTTCGGAGATACCTGTAATGCACCTTTATAGCCACCCAGTTACGTTGTGACGTTTGGTACACCCAAAGCATTCCTACGGTACCCGGGAGTTGCACAATCTCATGGTCTAAGGAAAAGATACTTGACATTAGAAAAGCTTTAGCATACGAACTACACGATCTTTGTGCTAGGCTTAGGATTGGGTCTTGTCCATCACATCATTCTCCTAATGACGTGATCTCGTTATCAACGACATCCAATGTCCATGGTCAGGAAACCGTAACCATCTATTGATCAACGAGCTAGTCAACTAGAGGCTTACTAGGGACATGGTGTTGTCTATATATCCACACATGTATCTGAGTTTCCTATCAATACAATTATAGCATGGACAATAAACGATTATCATGAACAAGGAAATATCATAATAACCAATTTATTATTGCCTCTAGGGCATATTTCCAACATGAATTGCATCAATGGTACCTGAAAGAAGCAAAGACTACCGATCGAGAGTTCCTCATGGTGAACGTCAAGGCAGAGTATTACTACCATACAAAACAGTTGTGGGTTGAGTTTGAAGAAATATTCAGTTACTCAATCAAGACGCACTCGACAAATCTCTCGTCAGTTGCTATTGTCTGTAAGTGATTTATTTATGTAATTTAAGTCTCTAGCTAGTTGTAGTGCTTGTTCATTACCTGTAATTATCCTCACTATATTTTTTTTCTGTGGTATTATGCAGAATGAGAATGTATGAAATATAAAGAGCTGAACTCTATGGTGTTGGGTTCATTAACCGAAATATCATTAATCAAGAGACATGGTCACATGAATGGGATCGAAAAGACACAGATAAAATTTTGCTAGAGTTCTTGGTGCGCCTAAATACCTAACCAGAAATACTAGTTCCTTACAACAACCGACACCGTCCTGTACTACAAATTCTGTTTGTGCTTACTAGATTTTAATAAGTGTAGTTGATGAGTTATGCACATGCCCGCTTAATTATACAAACGTGTGCGCATGCAGTTTTCATTGGATCCTGCTAATCATTGAAGTTGACGAGGAAAAAGTTCAAGTACTGGACTCACTATTAAAGAGCTTAGTGACTACGCAATCGTGAGGGAGATGGTCGACAGGTAATTTCAATCATTATCGAACTATATGCCGGCCTCTTTAGTTCATTTCCTGATATCAACTAATTAATAACTCCTTTATTCATTTTCTTTGCCTGCGGGCAGGGCTTGGCAAAAGTTCATCAAATAGGTTAAAGGCCAATGGAAACAACAGCTGAAATGGGCGCAACCCAAGGTAATTAAGTATTACTAGCTATGTTTGCGTATCTCTTTAATTCTAGTTTCAATATCATTATCATGCTTGAGTAATTATTATTTGATTGAATTCTATTCTCGCAAAGGCCCTGAAGCAGGCGTCGTGGACTAATTTATGTGCATACTACATTTGCGAGAACATTCACATTATGGTGTCCGAAAGGAGCAAAAATGATAGACTCCAGTGGGTATGTTTGCCAGAACACTATTCATAATTTTTACATCATTATCTAATATATATATACTCAACCAATGCGTGCATATTGATGTCCTTCTTTAAAGATGAGGAAGATGCGGGATCAGCTTCTTAGAGGATCACGTACGAGCGATTCAAGAAGAAATAGCGGGATTTTTGCTGGAACAGGTCATAGATCCCAAAGGAGAATTCCATTACAAGATGCAATGCCTCCATGTAATGATCTACAAATTTTATGACAAATTGTGTATACCAAATTGTGTATATATGTGTATGTGAATGGTCGTGCGAGAAATTCGATGATATATATATTACGAGAAATTCTATTTATATATATGCATAACGTGTACAATATGTAGTAGCATAAGATATGTTTGAAATG
>NC_041391.1:27071726-27077419 GCF_002162155.2 Triticum dicoccoides
AGTGCCGGCTGCACAGCCGGCACTAAAAGTCCTTACGAACCGGGACAATAGCCTGATTCTGCACTAGTGGAGGGATCCTCGAAAACATATTGCTGTAATGATACAAAAGGGGGACGAGGAAGAGTGTAGAAATGAGGGGGGAAACGAAGACATGTATCAAAGCCCCTATATGGTCTTGCATTGGTCTTCCAACCTCATACATCAAGAAAATTGTTTAACAATGTAATGCACTGGGATGTTTCATTGTGACCTTTATTTTTGCCACAATCTATAAATATGACATATAATTCATGGCCAATTAAACCAAATAATAGTTTATTGGGAGACTGTATAGTGATCAGAGCAAATATCAAAATGGGTTATTCTAGCCGCCCAAATGCGTCGGTGACCCTGCTAGTTTGACTTGAAGAAAGGTTAAGCTTTGACTAGGAAACAAAAGAGACACTGAGATAATTTGTTTCTACAAGGGGGAGAAAAGGAGACATGTACAATGGGGTGCACTTTTTTTTTAGAAGACGAGCATAATTCCTCTCAAAAAAAAAAAAGAGACGAGCATAATACAGGTCTTGTTACTACAAGGAAAACAGGTGGAAATAGCACTGCCTAGCTTCCTAGGGCCATTTAGCCAAATGCATTCATGCGCGACGCATGTGAAGCTGGCGCGAGCAAATCAGGCACGGAGCTACCCAAGTGCACTCATGCGCGGCGCATGCGAAACGGCCACGCGCAAATTAAGCATGGAGTTGGAATTACGTATAGCTGCCGGAGCCGGACGCGTGCTGCATGCACGTTCAGGTCCCATCCCATCCCGCGAGCAACCATATATACCACCTCCTGCAAAGCCAGCCACACCCCACCCATCTCCATCACCAGGGTAGCAGCACAGTCTCCATGGCGGCGGCCAAGATCGTCGTCCTCCTGGCCGCGACGACGGCGCTCTTTGCCGCCGCGGCAGGGGCGGCGGACCCCCAACCCCCGCAGCTCGCATCGGAAGCCCAGTGCTGGCCGTGCTACTCCTCCTGCATGCAGACGTGCGACGCCCACGGCAGCACCCCCGCCCCCGATGTCGTCAACTCTACCGATGGTAGTGCGGTTGCTGTACACTCCACCGTCGGCGCTCCAGCTGCCATCCACAAAACCGAGGATGGTTCAGGCGCCCCCGTTGCTGACGGCTACGACGACAAAGGTGGCAGCAAAGGTGGCGGCGGGGATGACTACGAGAAATACTTCGAGTGCAAGAAGAAGTGCATCGTCGACTGCTACAAGGACCTGCCGCCGGTGTGTTACAAGATGTGCGTCTCCCAGACCTGCCTCACCCTGCCACCATGTACGTATATATATGCCACCCTCCAAACAAGAAACATGCATCCTACTCTTATAGTATATATGTATACGTAGTATGTAACCAACACGGCTGCCTTTGATTTTACAGGTAAACGAGGGGATTGCTTCAAAGCATGCGGGAGCAAATGCTTCCACAACCAGCCGTACCCCGGGCCAAACCCGGGTCCAACACCTCCTAAGCCCATGCCACCGCCGCCATCACCCCCGAAGCCCATGCCGCCGCGGCCGTCGCCCATTCCACCGAAGCCATCCCCGCCGAATGCCGCTGCCAAAGCCAATGGCTACTAGTTGTATCCGCGTCGAGCAACACTAGCAACAACTGATGGGTGTACGTCGGTACGCGACGAAGGTTTATGCACACATACATTCAAAAAGGACGATATGAATATATGATGGCGCCCTATATGATTGCTACATTTTCTTTCTTACAACAAAGGATGAATTTTATTTACTCCCTCAATCCATATATATAGTGTCTAATATGTTTTCGAGATGGCCTTTGACTATTGATAAGATTAATAGTATATGAGATGTATAATGTAAAAATTATATCATTGAAAGCTCCTTTCACACGAATTTGATGATGTTCTTTGTGTAACTTGCATGTCATATGTTATTACTTTAATATGTGGTCAAAGTTAGCCTCGAAAAATACATTAGGCCCTATATAGATGGATATAGGAAGTACTCAAAACGAAGGATCAAGTGGATACAAACGTAGTGAGCGCACACCCGCCTTCGTCATAGTTAGGAAGCCCACAACCAACACAAAAGCACACATATACCTAAAACATGTTGGCAAAGAGCAAAGTCATACAAGAACAAAGTTATGCCTAACCGAGAAAAAACCGATAAACAGTGATCAACAAATTACTACAATGACCATATCCACACCAACCATCTCTTTGACACAATGATTGCTACATATGGACATAGATTATTCCATAAGATTACTCTATAAAAAAATCCATCAGCTCTAACTAAACTGGGTATAAATCATGCACTACAGGAAAATTATAAGCTGCCATGTGTCGAGTTGTAAGCCACGTGTAATTTTAGGGTAATCGGCTTACAAGAGTTTAAGCCAAATATTACAGGAACAATACACGGCAACAAAATGATCTCCGCTTACATAAACATAAGCCGAGAGGAGTCAAAAAAAAAAAAAGGTTGGCATATACCACAAAAGATCTCGGCTTACAGATGTTCCTTGCCTCGTGGTCGTCGCCGGCGCGCTTAACGTCTACTATGACAGCGTTTGGTATAAGCTGAGTACACTCCGTCTATGTCTGGCTTATATTTTCACTTTTATTTTCTAAAACACAAAACTCTTGACCTCCCTTATAAGTCGAGTGGCCGCCATAAGGTTCTCGACTTCTATTTGTAGGCGAAGTATCAGGTGAAAATGACTATTCGGTGAAAATCTGAAAATTTCTATCGTGGACTGTTGGATCAGGAGCGGACGTCATGGATCACTGGTGGGAGTCCTAACAATCCACTTAAACACACATTAGCAGATAACCCCCCTCTCTATTAATCATGAGGTGAATAGGGCTCGACCCTTCGTGAGATCCTGAGATCGGATTCTTCAATCGTCTTGAGCGCCGCCGACGATCCACTTTCCACCGGCGCGTAACCACTGCCCTCAGCCGGCCGCGACTGGCCCTCCGACCGTCGGGATGGGCCTTCCATCCACCGCAACTCTCTCTCTGCCAACCGCGCCTCTCGCCATTGCTGCCCTTCCATCAACAGTGATCGATGGGGCCTTCGTCGGCTGCGTGTCGCCCTCCATTGGACTTGGCTCACCCTCTTGTAGCCGGGACTCACCCTTCGGAGTACTTGTCAATGCTGCCCCTCACAATTTTGAACCCTGATGTGCCGCTGCCTCTTCATAGTCATATACAGGTAATCCACTACATCAAACAGACAAGCATTGTAATTCACTAGATGCTTTTTTTTTTGCCGTCAATTCACTAGATGCTTACCTAGAATGACGAGTAGGATACACTGATAAGACAATGTTTTTGTACGCAAATTGGTTGTCACTATCTTCAGCATCATGAGAAAGCTTTGGCTGCTACAAAAGACAGACATTATTTTCACCGTTTTTGTCAAGCACAGAAATTCTTTTTTAGAAAAAAAAACACAAGCTACGCAATAGAAAGCCATAGGTCAACTAGTGTACAGAGCATGTATATTTACTATACGGAACATGGATATTTGGTGATTGTTGTTGTTCCTCGATTGATAAGAACTAATCATGCGATGTTGCATTATAGATGGAGCATGAACCTGAGCATGTCGACAATGGAGGGACCCATGATATGGAAATTCTGCCTCCTCTGATCAATTTGGAAAACTTTGGTACATGAAAAAAGAGAGCTAGAAGTGGCCTATTTTATGTGAGTACCATTATCACGATAATTCCACTCAAATCTCTCTAATAATATTGACTTATATGACTACTCGGTGTTTGTAGGTATGGCATTCGAGACTATGGAAGATGTCGAGAAGTTTTACAAGGCATATGCACACAATGTTGGGGTTTCAATCAGAATTGAACAAAAAAGGGTTGTAGATAATGTGGTGGCCTGAGGCTATTTCTTTGTGGCAAAGTTGGATTCCGAACAAATGAGGAGGAACACAAGAAGGACTTGAAGGGAGAGAAGCGAAGAAAACATGCAAGAAAGTTAACTAGATGTGCTTGTGAGGCCATGCATGATAACTGTCAAGCATATGCAAGATGGCAAATATTGTCTTTGTATACTTTCTTTTGTTTACCTTTAGAGAAATTCAATTTTCCCTTCTAGCGAGAGTGCGAGACACAAATAGTTATTTATCTTGTGAAAGATTTGTAAGTTTTCACTGGTTTATGCGCAATGTCTGCTCTGAATTGTATCTTTTGTAATATGATCAATATTTTGTCTTGTTGTTGTTAAGGTTGAGCACACAAGAATATCCTCGGATTTTGGTTCATCTCAGTATGTACTTGGAATTTTGGTTCATATCCAATGCGTATGTTGGTGCAGAACAACAACTTCATGTGTTGGATAAATTTTAAGAATGCATATTATAGTTCTTCCGGAAGTTGTACTGCTGTTATTTCTAGATGTGAATATCATAGTTCTTTTGAGAGATGTCTAGTTAGTCTTCTGAGAGGAATAACTTGAAGTTGTTGCCAATTTTGTAGCCTGGGCATGCCTTGAATAATGTCTTTGTTAGATGAAGCTCGTTCCACAACTAGCACAACAATGCTAGCTGCTAGTAGGTCCTTTGCAGACTGAAATCTACCTGAACAAATCTTTCAATTATTATAGATTGAATGACTGAGAACCTGACCTTTTTTCTTCCCATTTCAATTATCTTCAACTGAATTCATATTAAGGGCCAGTATGAATGGATTGGCCAAGATAACTCACATTGAGTGACTTGAAAAGGGCTCAGAAAAGATACTGTTGGAACAGAACTTCGCTTTTCTGTTTTGTCAATCACTGATTTAAAATAGCCCAGCTCAGGAAATTTATTCAACTAAATTCATACATCCAAAGATTAGAGATTGCATGCCAATGCAACTTCAGAATTTGGACTACATAAGCAAGCTTACAGGCTTCACCAAAAAATACAACATTCAGATACAACTCTGAATTAATACTAAGAAGCAAGCATTGGGCTGTAGAATCAGACAACAGGAGCAAGCCACTGCATAATAAGTTTTGGATCTATGTCACCGCCGCTTGAGGGCATCACGACGGCCATCAAGCCACCGTTGTGCGGGGAAGCCTCGCGGCGACCGAGTCGCCGTAGCATGAGGGGCAGCTGCGTGGCCGTAGCGTCACCCGAGACGTCGAGCACTGTCGTGTGCCGGCGGAGCTCCGGCCGCCGAGTCACCTATGTGTGAGGCAGCGCCCTGACCACCAGTCGTCGTCGCCCGAAGCGTCGACGCACCGTCGCAGATGCGGGAGGGGTAGCCACCCGGCCATCGAGCCGCCCTCGCCTGGAGAGAGCGCCGCGTCGTCGAGTCGCCATGGTGCGGCTAGGTTATGGAGGCGGTCAATTTTCTCATACGGGGTAACTAAATCCTGGAATAGTTGAATAGAGAGAGGGGGTTATTTGCTAATGTGCGTTTAAGTGGATTGTTAGGAGTCTCACCTGTGATCCATGACGTCCGCTCCTGATCCAGCAGTCCACGATAGAAATTTTCAGATTTTCACTGAATAGTCATTTTCACCTGATACTTCGCCCTATTTATAGGCCGCCCGCACGTCCTTCCTTTGTCTTCCTTTTATACGCACGTGCTGGCGACACTACCAACCCTGCTCAAATGATCAGTACGGTCAACTAGAGGAGGG
>NC_041391.1:27077761-27113236 GCF_002162155.2 Triticum dicoccoides
ATCCGAGAAGGGGGGGGGGGTAAAATAGGCGACTAATAGTTTTAAATCCTTTTTTCTAATTTTAAGGGATACAACAAGAATAAAGATTGTCTAGATATGCAATTAGATTTTTCTCTTTGAAAAGTAGGTTAAAATGCCAAGCTTCTACATCATTATCATGCATACAACCTATTTTATTAGTTATTATGGAGAAATACCTGCGACTAAGTCGACCTCTTCTATAGCTACGTCTTCAAGAAGACAAACATCCTTGCGCCATGATTGCCCTGTCCGGCCGGAGACAGCCAAGACAAGAATTTTCATCCTAGTTTCCGATGCCTGCCAATGAAGACCGGCCAGCACAATTACAAAGCAACTAGAGAACGCCCTCAGTAAGGTAACGATGCAAGCTCATCACACGGCATTTGTAACATTTTCAATAGCGTTTTTATAGCCTGATGACAATTTCACAATATTTTTTGGTTTCTAAACTTACTTTTTACATATTTTCCCACAATGCTAAATTTTTGTACAAACATACCCCCACCAGCTGGTTATTTTGTATTCTTTAGACATTGCAAATTTCAATTTTCAGCACATTTTTTTATCTGATCCATTTGTACACGATGGCAGTTTATTATATGTATGGAAATTTGTTTTATTTTGTTTTTTCTTTCTAAAGTCAGATCCAAATTCGGTTTCAAGACTTGGTCGTAGTCAGCAGGAAACTGACGCCTTTTTTTTTATGTCTTTCTTTGTTTTTGGCATAACGATTACGCCAGGAGCGGGAGGCCTATTAAAAAGCCTGCCGGGCTGCTAGGTCGCACCGGGGAGTTCTCCCAGCGAACGAAATTGTCCCATGGATAGACCCTCCCCTAGCAAAATTTTGACATTCGATATGTATTTCAGGTAAAACAAAATCAGTACAACTGTACTCAGCCTAGGCTTCCCGAACGCGCGTGCATGTGACCGGACTGGGAGCCCCGGATCTTGGGTTGGTACGGCGGGCGGGCGTGGATCCGGCTTGCCTGCTCCTTTTTCATGCTCCCATCCATGCTCCCACCTCATCCAACGGCTGTCTTTTTTTCCTTTTTCTTTTTAATCTAATCACCTTCCCCCCTGATTTTAAAGGGGTGGGGTCGGGCTTTATTTTATTCCAATCAAATCAAGCCACGTATGCGGGAGCACGGATGGGCACACGGGAGGGGAGCAGGCAAGTCTCATCCGGCAGGCGTCCAGGGATATTCCGACTTTGTCGTCCTTGATCGGTGATGTTTGAAGAAGTCTAATGGCGCCATTCGTCGCCCTGTCGCGGTGCCTGCCTGCCGTATGCATACAGTTGACGCGGGCAAGTTATGTACACACTGGTGTAAATTAAACAACAAGTGACTGATTTTTCTGCCACACGAAGCGCACGCACTCGGCGTTTCCCGTGGGTCGGTCCATCCATATATACGAGTGTGCGTTCTTCGGAGATGCGGACTAAACTTCTCCTGCTCAACTATTCTCACCCCGGGTCGCTCCGGGACATGAGGAGACCACGCGCCCACGCTCACCTCGCCGGCACCACCACGCTCTTCTTGCTGGCGGCCGCCATCCCGGCGTTGACGGTTGCCATGGTGACATCGGAGCGCGACGCCCTTCTAGCATGGAAGGCCAGCCTATCGGAGGCAGCCGCGCTCTCGGGCTGGACCAGTGCCGCGCCGGCCTGTGACTGGGTCGGCGTGTCCTGTGGCGCCAAACACGTGACGGAGCTACTGCTCCCGGGACTCAGTCTCTCGGGCGGGCTCGACACGCTTGACACGGCAGCGCTGCCTGCGCTAGCCGTTCTGGACCTCAGGGAGAATAACCTCGGCGGCGCCATCCCAGCAAGCATCTCGTTGCTGCGCTCCCTCGTCGTGCTTGATCTCAGCAACAACAGATTCAACAGCTTCATCCCGCCTCAGCTTGGTGACATGCGTAGCCTCGTCAACCTCCGACTCCACAACAACAGCCTCGTCGGTGCCATCCCGCACCAGTTGTGCGGGCTCATCTCCATCCAGATATTGTACATGTCGGACAACCGGCTCAGTGGGAGCTCCCGGACTGCTGGTGGAACCTGGAGGCTATGCAATTCATGGATCTATCCAATAATTTCTTCTCAGGTGAAGTCCCAATGACTAAGGCCAGCCAAAATTGTTCTCTCATTTCCCTAAGTCTAGCCAAAAATGCCTTTAGTGGAACCTTCCCACACCTAGAAGGTTACAACTTATTGGATAACCTCGACCTCAACACAAACAGGTTCAACAGCTCCATCCCACCGTGGCTTGGTGACATGCACAATCTCGTCACGCTCCAGCTCCACAACAACAACCTCATCGGCAATATCCCGCACCAGCTCTGCAGGCTCCTCCTCATCCAGGGACTGGATATGTCTAACAACCGGCTCAGTGGAGTGATCCCAAACTGCTGGTGCAACTTCCACTCTCTGATATACATGGACCTGTCGAATAATCGGCTTACTGGGAAGCTCCCGCACTGCTGGTGGAACTTGCACACTCTGGAGTTCATGTATCTATCCAACAATTCCTTCTCAGGTAAAATCCCCGTGGCTGTGGAGAATCACAACTGCAATCTAAGGTCACTTTCTCTCGCTCGAAATGGCTTTGTTGGTACCTTTCCGCCAGTCCTAAGGGGCTGCAGTGGGCTGGAGAGCATAGACATTGGGAACAACGGGTTCTTTGGTGCTATCCCTCCATGGATCGGAAGTCAGGTTTCATCATTGAGAATCCTTAGCCTCAGATCAAACTACTTCACCGGAGAAATTCCTCTGGAGTTATCACAGCTTTCACAACTTCACCTGCTCAACATAGCCAACAATAGCTTGACCGGCTCAATCCCTGTAGCCTTAGGCAACTTGACCGCCATGGGACATCCAAAAAATCTTTCGACTGTAAGAATGCTCATGGGACCAGTATACATGATTTGGAAGGGCCACGAGCAAAGTTTCCAAGGAAAGGTCGATTTATTAGCTGGCATTGATTTGTCAGGTAATTTGTTTTCTCAGTGCATCCCCGAAGAGCTAACTGACCTTCAGGGCCTCCGGTTCCTGAACCTATCAAGAAACCATTTGTCATGCGGTATTCCTATGGTTTGACTTTTCTCGAGTCCCTTGATCTATCATATAATGAACTTACAGGAACCATTCCTCCTAGCATCGCGAGCTTACCAGGGATCAGCATGTTGAATGTCTCTAGCAATTTTTTGTCCGGCAAGATACCTGTCGGGAGTCAGATTCAAACATTAACCGACCCATCGATTTACTCCAATAATTCTGGCCTCTGTGGATTTCCTCTGGACACTCCATGTGATGAAACTTCGGTTGAACCGGATGAGAGAAATGATGAAGGAGAGGACCCGTGGTTGTACTACTATGTGATTGCTGGGATTGTGTCAGGTTTCTGGTTGTGGTTTGGTATCCTCTTTTTAGCTAAGACATGGAGATGCAGTTTTCTTGTATTTGTAGATGGCCTGCAATGTAAGTTTATGAAGAAGGTGTCAGATTAGTCGTGTTCTATACTTTGTTACGCCAAGAGAGAAACGTATGCATAGTTGTGTGTAGAGTGCTCTTTGAAACCCCCAACAAATGGAACATCACATTCAACATCTAGTAAGATTCATCAATTTTAACAAGATGCGACATGTACACAAGATTCCATGTTTTTTTTGTGCAATGCGGCATATACATAAGCCTTGAAGTTAGTTCCTTACAAAAAATGCTAGACGCATATCACACGTAAACTTTTGTTCTTCATGTATCAAACCATCCTTGAGCAGCTAAAAAAAAGACAACAGTTGAAAGCATAACAATTATCAACATAAGCCTATCAATGTGGAGTAAGGCAAACCCATTTCACTTAAACTGAACCAACATGCTTCTCAATGACTTGATTTAATCCACCGCAAAGTGCAGAACGGCCAGCTAGCGCTGCTCAACCACTTGTGGAGAATGGAGGAGTCGAAGGCCTTTGTTGTTGGTTGATAAGTGAGGTGGAAGTGGCATCGTCGTTTCAACGAAAGTAAGAAGTGGTGCAACATCACTGCTTATGCATATTTTATTTGTCTCTTTCTCCCTCCGTAAACTAATATAAGACTTTTTAGAGCTAAAGGGTCTTATATTAGTTTACATCGGGAGTAATTATCAAATGAAAATGGGTTTGAATATTGAATTTCACATTGGTTTGTGAATTTTGAATATTTCATATATTGTAGAACTATTTATGGTGCAATGTGTACGCTCAAATCATTGTGGTAACACCGCAAAAAAAAAAAATTGTTAGAATATGGTTAGTGTTTTGTGTAAAATAAAAATAAGAAAAGAGATAAAAAAAAGAATTACAGTCATTGGTTCCCCAAGCGCCCATGTGGTTGGATGGCCGGGAGTCCAGTAGGATCTTGGGTAGGGAGAGCAGGTGTGTTTGGAGATCTTCCGAGTTTGTCCTTGATCGGTGTTGTAACGATTTATCTCGCAAAATAGAACCTGAAATCTAAAAAGTGCACGTGCACTTTCTGGGCGAACCGAGTGGCCGCTTCCTGTCTGCACGATCGGGCAGCGATCGCCTCGCTCGTGCGCCAGGTGCCGCCTGGTCGGGATCGGTTCTGCCGCGGGTCGTGGGTGGTTCTATCCTTGTTCGTGGGCGGCTGTTTCGAAAGTGCAGCCTGAAATCTCTCCTCGTCGTTGCTCTCCCCCCATTTCTCCCCTCCCCTTCTCGATTCATCTCCACCGAACGGGCCGCGACAGAGGGGAGGCGCAGCGGAGTTCCCAAATCGGCGGCGGGTCCGCGTCGCAGGTACTCCACTGCTTCTCCTCCCTCTCTCTGTCTCGTTGGGGAACCGACCGCTCACCGTGCCGGCCGTGATGCAGGGGAGGTGCGACGGAGTTCTCAAGTCGGCGGCGGGACTGCGGGTGCCTCTCCGCGAGGAATCGTTGGTCCTCGTCAGCGTCGCAGGTACCCCACTACTTCTCCTCCCTCTCTCTGTCTCGCGGGGGACAAGGTCGTTTGTGTTTTGCGCCGGTGGTGGCAGACTGTGAGGGAAGGATTCCTAGGGTTCGAACTGCGCCAAATCTCCTCACATGGGCGATTTTTCTGTAGCATTTTTCCCATCTCATTCGGTTGATTTTGCTGAGCGGTAGCACGGCACGGCGGTGTTCGGGATTCATGGCACAACGGGGAAGTTGTTCAGGGGCACGGGAATGTGTGGTGGGTCAGCGCGTTGCGCCGGTGTATGACAGGTAGCACATGATGCACGACGATAGCGCCTATTGAGCAATTTTGATGTCCATTTTGTTGTTGCTCAGCCGCAGGTTCCAGATTTGTTCATTTTTGTTTAATTGCACAAATTTTGTACTCAGTTGGCTGCATGATTATACTAGTTGGTGTCCATACATTGTGCATTTGCACAAATTATCCTGCTCAATTGGCTGCCTGGTTATACTAGTTGGCTGTCCAGGTGCAAGTTACCCTACTCAGTTGGATGACTGGTTCTACTAGTTGACTACCTAAATTTTGTCCAATTGCACAAGTTTTCTTTTCTAATGAGTTGGCTGCCTCATTGAATTACTTGGCTATCCACATTTTGTCCAGTTGCACAAGTTATCATACTCAGTTAGATAGTCTTATTTTGTCCAGTTGCACAAGTTATCATACTCAGTTGGCTGCCTCGGTGATCTAATTGGCTATCCAATGTGATTTGGGGATGAGGGGGGAGTAAAACTTATATGCTCTTTTATGTGCGTTGGCTTGCTTAATTAAGGGTTCTGCAAATCGTCCTTCTTGCCGGAACTCGAAATGTCCTGCTGATCGTCAGCCACGCCCTGCCCGTAGTGATGTGGAGGCAGAGGAAGATGAGGTAAGTGTCATGCTCAAGACAAAACCACCTTTTTTACTTATGGGTCAAATTACCTTTTAATTACTAAATCTGGTTTTTTCCATGCACTTTTCAAGGTGGTGCTCAAGTTCATGTTGCAAAGTGGAGGAGACGTGCATCAGGTGCAGGGGGAGGTGTATCATCTACCGCAGTAGCTACTAAGGTGACTGATGAAGCTATGTACCTAGGGTAGGGTCATGGACCTGTCTAAACTACCCTAACCAAGGACATCTCTAGAAAAAACCACCTGTCAGTCGACCTAGAGGTGTTCCACTCGACAGACTCGGGAACACTCGACCATGAAGATAATCACTCGACCATGAAGCTAACCACTCGACGGCCAGGAGATTTAAAGTCACTCTGCACGCAACGGTCTGTCATTAAGTAGCCTTTATGGTCTTCATAGCACTTTATGTGGGCGTTACCAGTAACCCCCAGTCTTAATGTACTTTAAACCCTGCATAACTGAGGGCTGGAGGGGCCTGGCGAACTCTATATAATCCACCCACCTCCTAAGTGTAAAGGGTTCGCACCCCTGTAACTCATACGCATATAATCCAGTCGACCGCCTCCGAGCTCCGAGACGTAGGGCTGTTACTTCTTCCGAGAAGGGCCTGAACTCGTAAAACTCTTGCGTGTACAACTACTCCATAGCTAGAATCTTGCCTCTCCATTATTACCCACCTACACTACTGTCAGACGTAGAACCACGACAGTTGGTGCCCACCGTGGGGCAGGTGTCTTAGCGACTTATTGGAGAAGTTGCAATTTTTTCCGATCACCTTCATCATGGTTTCAGGCGGAGTTTTGGTTGAGGGCCGCGAGATCCGTCTCGGTGCGCTCACGTTCGTCGCTGACGACTCTGCCTGGCTTCAGGAGGCTCCACTCGATGTCGACGCGCTCCCAGTCCGCGGAGCGACGCACTTTCGCGTGTGCGTCCGCGGCGTCCTCCTGCGGCAACCGTCAACCCAGTATCGACCGGTTTTTGTGTCATCCTCCCTCCCTGCTTCCCGCCGGCGCAAGCGCTACGGTCGGTCGAGGCTTCAGCGGTGGGTGAGGCACGCGGTGGCTCGCCAGTCGACCACCGCCCAAGTCGCGGCAATCGAGCCCGACGAATCTCTCTACGGCATGTTCGACTGGCTCCGCAGAGACTGCATCCGAGTGCGACAACAGTGATCCAGCGGCGGAGGTCCTGATGGTCAATGGACCACACGGTCCCCCCGGCTTTCCCGGCACCGAGGGAGGTGACGGCGGAGGCGATCCATCGCACGCCCATGAGGAATACCTCCCCGATCCCCTCAATTCGCTGCAGAGGGAAGAACTTCGCCGCCGGAACATGGATGCACTTCACACTCCTATCGTTGGAGAAACCCCTGAGGCTCGCGCCTTAGAGGACGCGCACTTGGCCAACTTGGCTGAGCGCACTCGACTGGAGAACCTTCAGCGAGCACTCGACGAGCGTGCGCGGCAACGGGTCCAGGACTCCAGTCGACGTCAGCTCTTTCCACCACCGAATCAGATATATCGAACTCCGATTCAGAATTTAGCAGATACAACCCGTATAGCAGAATCAATTCAGCCTTCCCAGTCAGAGGCTGGCAGAGGCTTGATGCAGATCAGAGATTTGCTCCGGGCAGTAGGAGATCAAAATTCAGCTGTATCACAGTCGCGGAACAGGATTCACAGCAGATCCGTGGCTGAGAATACAGTCTAGTCGGCTCATAGCCCCAGATCGCCCCCAAGGCGTGAGGGGCGTGGAGACCGGCACGATCAGTACAGGAACCGTGAGCAGTATGATCACCGATTCGATCGCGATGATCGACGTCGAGTGCCCACCCCTCCCCCAAGGGGTGGATCCTACGCACCTTGACAGCAGGATGATACACGCCAGCATAGTGGTGGGCAAGGGATTCCAGTCGACCCCATGGAACCAGGCTTTGATGCGAGGTCCATCATCGTTCAAGGTCTGGTCGACCGGAACAGAGCTCACAGAGAGGGTCACGACAGAGATGTACCCACCAGTAGCCGAGTGCATGTCTCAGGATCAGAGTGTTTCAGCAGAGCCATCCGGGCCGCAGTGATTCCCCCCAACTTTAGGTTGGCGACTGGTGTCAGTAAGTTCAAGGGTGAGTCTAAGCCTGATACTTGGCTTGAAGACTACCGAGTGGCTGTCCAGATCGGCGGCGGAAATGACGAGGTGGCCATGAAACATCTGCCTCTTATGTTGGAAGGATCGGCCAGAGCATGGCTGAATCAGTTGACACCCAGCAGCATTTATACGTGGGAAGATCTTTCCCGGGTGTTTGTCAGAACGTTTGAAGGAACATGCAAGCGACCAGCAGGACTGACAGAGCTGCAATCTTGTGTGCAGAAGTCGAATGAGACTTTGAGAGATTACATCCAGAGATGGATCACATTACATCACACGGTAGAGAATGTATCTGATCACCAGGCATTCTGTGCCTTCAAGGAAGGCGTTAAGTACAGAGAGCTAAGCCTGAAATTCCGTCGAACCGGAGACATGTCTCTGAGTCGAATGATGGAGATAGCCACCAAATATGCCAATGGTGAGGAAGAGGATCGGCTCCGGAGTGGCAAACACAAGTCAGTCACCCAGGAAACCGGGGGAGGGAACTCTAGTCGGAAGCAAAAGCGGAAAGCCGAGCCAGCTGCTCCTGGAGAAGCCTTCGCCGTGACTCAAGGAAAGTTCAAAGGGAAGCCCAAATGGCCTTGGAACCCCAAGAAAGTGAAGGATAAAGAAGGAAATGACGTGATGGATTTGCCATGTCACACCCACACGAAGAAAGATGAAGAGGGTAATTTCATTTACCCGAAGCATACCACTCGACAGTGTCGACTCTTGATACAGCAGTTCCAAGGGAAACAGTCCAAGGATAAGGAAAAGGAGCCGGACAAAGTGGAGGACAAGGGGGGTAGTGACGAGGAATATCCTTAGGTCAATTCCACTTTGGTGATTTTTGCTGACGTTGAGAGCAAAAGTCGACTGAAAGTTATAAACCGAGAGGTGAATATGGTTGCTCCGGAGACACCCAATTATTTGAAGTGTTCTCAGACGGCCATCACATTCGACCAGTCTGATCACCCGACGCACATAGCCACCCCTTGGAGGCAAGCTCTGGTGGTCGACCCAGTCGTCGGAGGTACTCGACTGACTAAAGTGTTGATGGATGGCGGCAGTAGTTTGAATATACTGTACGCAGAGACACTGAAAGGGATGGGCGTTCTGATGTCCAGACTCAGCACAAGCAACATGAGTTTCTATGGAGTCATTCCTGGCAAGAAGGCCGCGTCACTCGATCAGATTGCTCTCGATGTGGTTTTTGGTGATTCCAAAAACTTCCGCAAAGAAAAGTTGACATTTGAGGTTGTGGATTTCCAAAGTGCCTATCACGCTATTTTGGGCAAGCCAGCTTATGCGTGTTTTATGGCTCGACCATGCTACGTATACCTCAAATTAAAGATGCCTGTCCCCAAAGGTGTGATCACTGTTACTGGCAATCGGAAGAAGGCGGAAGAGTGCTTTCAGAAAGTGTTGGGGATATAACTATTTGTGTAAGCCGCCCAGGAGGGGCCGGGTTACGCAAAGAGGATTCACCAGAGAGAAGCCCAAGACAAAAGTATGAAGATGGCGGTTCATAGAGAGCTTAAGGCCCGCAGGCGACTGAAGGCCCATTGTAGTAAACCGCCATAGTAATATACTTGTATCATAAGGTAGACTTGACTAGTCACCGAGCCGGACATTGTGTATAAGCCGGCCGGGACTCTGTAAGTCGCAGGGCGTCAACCCGTGTATATAAGGGGACGACCTGCGGGCGACTTAGGGCAAGAAACAACTCATCGAGAGCCAGGCATAGCGTATCTCGCTCCCTGGTCATCGAAACATCAATACCAACCCAACTAGACGTAGGCCTTACCTTCACCGTAAGGGGCCGAACTAGTATAAAACCCCTTGTGTCCTTTGTCCCGATTAACCCCTTCAAGTTTCCTAGTTGCGATGGCTCCACAACTAAGTGCTTTCACGAGGACATCTGACGTGACAATTCCACGACAGTTGGCGCCCATCGTGGGGCCAGCGCACGGTGGATTTGAGTTCTTGAAGGGCAACTTCGAAGGGCTCAAGGGATACGTAGTGGGCCGGACGACCAAAAGTCGTCGCGGCAAGATCTACATCGACGACGAAGGTTGGGGCCCCGATGCCGGCTCAATTGAGTATGGGTACCGGGTCCCCTTCGGAGGGATCCACGTCTTCATCGGCCGGATTGGTGAGCCGGGGCCTGAGCCGGACAACTGCACCGACCTCGTCGAGACGGCTCAGCGTGCGAAACCCGCCCGAGTTCAAACCGGCATGAAGCGTGTCTTTGTGGGCTGCGTCCACGGAGAAGAACTTTCTGAAGGTCCTGAAGACGGTGGTGAGACGACCGTCCACTCTGACGGTGATTCGTCCGCCGGTTCAATAGATTCTTTGTATCAAGTTCAAGACGGTGCGCTCGGGGGCTGTTCCGATGGCCTTAGTATTCCGGACCTCTGTGAGTCGCCAAAGTGGGCAGGAGTCTTTATGGCTGGGACTCAACCCGGACAAAACTCTACAGCCGCGGCTGCAATTACTTCCGGGTTAGGAGCAGTCGGGGCAGGAGGCCTTGTGCGCCCGCCGGCTCAAGTACTGATAGACCTCATGGACAAGCTTACGACCCTGTTAACCGCCACGGTTATCCCTGCAAACAAAGATGAGCATGACGTAGAGGTAGCACGGGTACGTGAGGAGATAGCTCAGGCCAAGGAGGCCTTAGCAGCTGAGGATACTAGGCTAGCCACGGAGCGGGCGGTTCTTGATGCCCGGGCACAACGATTGCAGTCAGAGGCTTACGAGCTCACGATGAGTTTAAACGCGTCCAATGAGGTAATGAGGAGGAGACACGAGAAGACCCAATCCCGGTTGCCTCCCAATTATGACCCTATGGTTCTTTTTGCTACACCCGGAGCCAGCCCAAGTAACCCGCCCGATGCTAATCAGTTTATGACATCCGGAGTGGGAGGACCGGCTCAGCATCGGGAGATGCCACCTCCTCATATGAGCATGGCGCCGCCGCGTTATGTGCCGGTACCGGAGGGTCACTTTTCCAACCCCATGGAGAATTTAATCACGGCGTCAGCGCGCCTGGCGGCTCTTCCAGTGGACGGTGATGATCCAATAGCAGTGGAGACCCGGAGGATCAGGAACTTGTCCAGACGGCCCTGGCTCAGCAGGAGACCTATTCTTACAGCCGGGATAGGATCCATTCAACCCATCCACCTTGGTTAGCACCGCCTCGTCAGAACCGGAGCCCAAGTTACAGCAGGCACATGGAGTCCGAAGCTTTATCAAGCAACGCCCAACGCCGTAACCAGCATGGTGGCTATAACCCGGTGCAAAACTGAGTACGTCAGGAGAACGAGCGAGCGGCTCAACTGGCGGCTCAGGCGGCTCATCAGGATATCCCAGAGTATCCAATGACTTCTATTAAGATGGGAGTAGCCACTAGAACCGGTGGAGTTCCTTGTTTGATACCGGGTTTGCGCAACGTACGTCTGCCTAAGGACTTCAAGGGACCTCGAAAGGTGCCGAATTACACGGCTGACTTACAGCCCGGAGCATGGATTGAGAGTTATGAGATGGCCATGGAGTTGCTGGAGGTCAGTGACGCGGTAATGGCTAAATACTTCACCATGATGTTGGATGGAACGGCCCGGTCTTGGCTAAAAGGTTTACCACCTAATTCCATTGGTTCGTGGGAGGAGTTAAAGGCCTGTTTCATCCAGAACTTCAAGGATACCTGTAAGCAATCTATGTGATCGTGGACTTGATGAGTTGTAAGCAGGGAGAGGGAGAATCCACCACCCATTGGGTACGCCGAGTCAAGGAGATAATTCACTCATCTGATAAGATGGATGCCGGCTCTCTAGTCCTCATGTTGGAGAAGAATTGCAACTTTGAACCACTGAGGCAGAAATTGGGCCACCTTAAGCGTGACTGCATGGATATGGGAACGCTGATGGCGGCTTTAGTCGAATATGCCGATTCTGATAATACCAAGGACCCCACGTCTGACGATGAGAAGACAGGGAAGGGTAAAAGGAACGATAATGGAGAGGGTCAACAGCACAACCCGGGGAATCAAAGCGACAATAAGCGTAAGGCGGACGGTAACCCGGAGCTTGTGGCTAACGCTAGTACACAGGGTAACAATCAGAGACGTAAGGGTAAGTGGCCTCGAACCGGCCGGTCAGGTCCGTCTCTTGAGCAGCTACTCAACGAGCCCTGTCCGAAACACGGCACCCGGGAGCACCCCACTACCCACCTGTGGAAAGATTGTGCGATCATGAAGGCGTTTAAAAATTCCAATACCTTTGATGGTTGTCAGGGATCTGGCGGTGGTTCAGGGGCCGGCGGCTTTCATGGCCCGGGCGGCGGTTCAAATTCCGGTTTTCAGGGACAGCCGGGTGGAAATAATCAGCAGCAATCTGGTCAGGGGGACAGCAGCAGCAGCTGTCGGGTTACCAGAGCCAACCGAAGCAGTTGAGCGGCGGGCAGTACCATGTGTTTACCACCAGCTTATGCAAACGTGACCAAAAGATTCATAAGAGGGCTGTAAATTCGGTTGAGCCGACAGTTCCTCGTTATTTTAGATGGTCAGAGCAACCCCTCATTTGGAGCAGAGAGGATCACCCTCCACGCGTCGATAATCCGGGTCAGTTAGCCTTGGTGGTAGCACCCCAGGTTGGTGGATATAAATTTACTAAAGTACTCATGGACGGAGGTAGCAGCATCAATATACTCTATTATGAGACCTTCCAGCGTATGGGGTTGACTGAGAAGAATCTGAGAACATCCAACATTGTTTTCCACGGGGTGATTCCAGGCAAGTCGGCTTACCCAGTTGGTAAGACTGAGTTGGAGGTGGCCTTTGGAGATGAGTATGATTCCAGGGTTGAGAAGTTGACGTTTGAGGTGGTCAAAATCAGGAGTCCATATCACGCTCTGTTTGGGCAACCGGCTTATGCTAAGTTCATGGCACGGCCGTGTTACGTTTACTTACAGCTCAAGATGTCGGGTTACAAGGGCACCATCACTGTGCATGGGAGTCGGAAGGTGGCCTTGGAATGTGAAGAAGGCGACGCGGCTTACGCTGAGACGGCCTGTGCCGCGGAGGAGCTCAAATTCTATCAAGACAATGTTGACCCGACGGATATGACCTCCCTCAAGAAACCAACTACTAAGCATGACCCGGCATTGAAGTTTAAATCGGCCGCTGAGACAAAGCTTGTTGACTTCACTCCGGGAGACGCCTCTAAGCAGTTCAGTATCAGTGCCAATTTGGATCCTAAATAGGAAAGCACGCTCATCGAGTTCATCCGTGAGACCGTGACATCTTTGCATGGAAACCTTCTGACATGCCGGGTGTACCGAGGGAACTCGCTGAGCACACTCTCAATATTGATCCAAAGTATAAGCCGGTCAGGCAGTTTCTCCAACGATTCAACGAAGAGAGATGGACGGCTATTGGGGAAAAGGTGGCCCGGCTCTTAGCGGCCAGGTTTATTGTTGAAGTTTTTCATCTGGAGTGGTTGGCTAACCCGGTGCTGGTGCTCAAGAAGAACGGCACTTGGCGGATGTGTGTGGATTACACGGACTTAAATAAGGCTTGTCCGGCTGATCCCTTTGCTCTCCCCCGTATTGATCAAATCATTGATGCTACAGCGGGTTGTGAACGTTTGAGCTTTTTGGATGCTTACTCTGGCTATCATAAAATCAAGATGGCAGTTAAGGACCAGGAGAAGACAGCTTTCATCACTCCGTTTGGGGCCTTCTGTTATGTATCTATGCCGTTTGGGCTCAAGAGTGCCCAGGCAACTTATCAGCGATGTGTGCAGAACTGTTTGCACGATCAAATTGGGTGCAATGGTCATGCTTATGTGGATGACATCATGGTGAAGTCCAGAGAAAAAGAAACCTTAATATCCGACTTGAGAGAGACCTTTGACAATCTCCGGATTTACAAGATGATGCTTAACCCGGCCAAGTGTGTGTTTAGTGTACCTGCAGGCAAGCTTTTGGGTTTTCTGGTGTCGAATAGAGGCATTGAAGCTAATCCGGAGAAGATCACGACGATTACCTCTCTGGCTAAGCCGGCATGTATCAATGATGTTCAGCGCCTGGCGGGACGTGTTGCCGCTTTAAGCTGGTTTATAAGCCGGTTAGGGGAGAAGGCCTTACCACTATATCAGATGATGAAGAAAACAGACACTTTGGTCTGGAGCGATGCTGCTAACACTGCCTTTGAAGATTTAAAGAGACAGTTGTCTGAGCCACCGGTTCTCGCAGCTCCCATTGATGGAGAGCCGCTATTGTTATATGTGGCTGCTAACTCACGGGCCGTCAGTGTAGCCAGCATCGTGGAGCGTAAGGAGGTAGGCAAGGAGCATCCGGTTCAACGGTCGGTTTATTATATCAGTGAGGTGCTCATTGAGTCTAAACAAAGGTATGCACATTGGCAGAAGCTTGTTTACGGTGTGTTCATGGCAAACCGGAAGCTGAAGCAGTACTTTCAAAGTCATCCTATAACGGTGGTAAGTTCAGCCCCTTTGGGAGATATCATTCAGAACAGGGAAGCCATAGGACGAATCGCCAAGTGGGCCATTGAGCTTGGACCTTATGGTCTGAAGTATATGCCCCGTACTGCCATCAAGTCTCAAGCCTTGGTGGATTTTATCAATGATTGGACAGAGTTGCAGGCACCTGAGGAGAAGCCGGACAATACGTATTGGACTATTCACTTTGATGGGTCCAGGCAGTTAGAAGGATTAGGGGCTGGAGTTGTCTTGACTTCCCCTCGAGGTGATAAATTTCGTTATGTGCTCCGGCTCATGTTTCCTTGTACTAATAATGCAGCTGAATACGAGGCCTTGCTTCATGGTCTCCGGATGGCTAAGGAGATGAATTTAAGCCGGGTAAGGTGCTTGGGCGACTCAGACCTCGTGGCTCAACAGGTCTCAGGCACATGGGATTCTAAGGATCCCCTTATGGCGGCTTATTGTCGTGAAGTCGATGCCGTAGCTGGGTACTTCAAAGGGTATCAGGTGGAGCACATTGACAGAAGGAAGAATGAGGAGGCTGATGCTTTAAGCCGGTTGGGCTCTCAGTGCAAGCCGGTGCCGCCTAACACCTTTCTTGACGTTCTACATAATCCTTCTGTCAAGGTACCTACAGAGGAAGAGCTTGCAGTGCCAGACCCGGAGGCACAGTTGGTGGCTGCACTTCACGTCATCCCGGATTGGAAATTGCCATATTTGGCTTATATGACCCGGGGAGAGCTGCCTGAGGATGAGACCTTGGCGAGACAAATTGTCAGGCGGTCCAAATCCATGACAATTGTTAACGGCGAGTTACATCATCTCAGTGTCACAGGGGCGTTCCGGCTTTGTGTGTCACCTGCAGAGGGTCAAGAGATACTTCGAGAAATCCATGAAGGAGATTGTGGTCATTATGCCAGTTCAAAATCTCTGGTGGCCAAGGCTTTCCGTCATGGTTTTTATTGGCTGGCGGCTCATGCAGATGCAGAAGATCTTGTTAGCAAATGTGACGGATGTCAAAAATTCTCACGACGAGCTCATGTGCCGGCTCAGGAATTGAGGATGATTCCAATTACTTGGCCGTTTGCAGTCTGGGGGCTTGACATGGTGGGACCTTTTAAAAGGTCTAAGGATAAAAAGACACACCTCCTGGTGGCAGTGAATAAATTTACAAAGTGGATTGAGGAAGAGCCGGTCAGTTAGTGTGATGCGGCCACAACAGTTCAGTTCATCAAAAAGGTGATCTTTCGTTTTGGTTTACCACATAGCATCATAACTGATAATGGCACTAATCTCTCCAAGGGTGCCATGGAAGAGTTCTGTCAACGGGAACATATCCGGCTTGACGTTTCGGCTGTTGCTCATCCTCAATCCAATGGTCAAGCAGAAAGAGCTAATCAGGAGATTTTAAGGGGTATCAAACCACGACTCTTGGTACCCTTACAGCGGACTCCGGGTTCTTGGGTGGAAGAGTTGCCCTCTGTGCTGTGGAGCATCAACACTAGGCCTAACAGATCCACGAGTTATACACCTTTTTTCATGGTTTATGGAGCAGAGGCAGTTCTACCAAGTGACATCCGGCATGATTCGCCCCGTGTGGCGGCTTACGTTGAGGCTGATAATGAAAAGGCTCGACAAGAGGCGCTTGACTTGTTAGATGAGGAGGGAGACTTGGCAATAGCCCGCTCAGCGATTTACCAGCAAGACCTTCGTTGTTATCACAGCTGCCGGGTCAGGAGCAGAACATTTCAGGAAGGCGATTTAGTGCTCCGGCTCATCCAGGATCAGTCCGATATGCACAAGCTATCCCCTCCTTGGGAAGGACCCTTTGTGGTCAGCAAGAATCTGCACAACGGGTCATACTACCTCATTGATATTCGAGAGCACAAGGACTCAGGTAAACCGGAGGAGGAGACCCGCCGGCCGTGGAATATAGCCCATCTTCGGCCTTATTATACTTAAGCCACCGGCTCTTTGGATGTATATATTTTTTGACAATGTATATATTATATAAAGTGATAAAGCAGGACCTCTGTCCTTTTTTCACCCTCAAAAAAGTGTATATGTCTTTTTGACAGGTGGTGGAAACAACCAACAGGGACCGGATCATATCTGAATCCGGCTTTACCTTTGGTCCGGCTTATGATCATATCTGAATCTAGCCATGATCATTTGGGGGCTTCCTGTTCAAACATAGGTCGTATCCGAACCAAAGAGAACATAGCTGTCGATACCCACTTGATCGGCATACTTGCCAAACCTACTTGGGGGATTCTTGATCATATTTGAATCATAGCTTAACCTCTTTAGGTCTGACGTGGATCGTATACGAATCAGCGTCATTAAACAAATCCTATAGTCACTTGGGGGCTTCCTATTCAAACATAGGTCGTATTCGAAGCAAAGAGAACATAGCCGTCGATACCCACTTGATCGGCATCGCCAAGCCACTGGGGGCTATATGATCGTATCCGAATCTTAGCTTAACCCCTTTGGAACTGTTTACTGATCGTATCCGAATCAGAAGCCTGTAAAGTATTTTGATAATCCTGAGACCTTGTGGAAAGCATTATGCGATGTTTTTGTCTTGCCGTTTTAAAAATTCATCACCCCAGGTTGTTGTGGGCCGGGTGAGCATTGTATGAGCCGGAAAGACTATCAAAGGGTCGCAGGATAAGGTAAGCAAAATTTAAAACGCCAAGGAAGAAATATACAGCCATGGCGGCTTACGAAAAGTATTAAGCATGCACAAAGGCATGACAGGCATAGGGAAGTTCTTTCTACCCTATTACAAGACTCCCCGAGTCTGAAATTGATGAAGCATTGTTTTTTGGCCAAACACCTGGCGATTCACTACTTCGGCGGGCTTGAGGGCTCCGGGTTATCCTTCTCCGCTTCTCCGTCGGCTGTTTTGTCCTGGAAAGTTGATGAGGCCCAATCAATGCCGCTCAAAGCTTCAAATTCAGCTTCAGCATCTATTAAACCGGCCGGGTCCACTTCAGGGGCAAAAGTATGCTTACGAATTGGAGGGATCAGGTTGATTTGATCATATGGAGCATTTGGGATTTTCCTGTTGTTACTGTCATAAGCCGACCCATACTTGCTGAGGTCAGTATCGTTTCCGATAAGGGTGGCCACCGGACGTATGGCTTTGACGCAGGCGGTGAAGTCATGATCATCAAAGGCATTGCCGTCTTCCTTTAGACTCGGGTATCCAAGAGCAAGGTCTGCCGGGTCTAGTTCTGGGAGCCATGCTTTTGCCCGGCTCAATGCGGCTACGGCCCCGGCTCTTGAGGATGAACACCTTAAGTCTTGGATCCACTAAGGTAGAAACGCAAGGCTCTTCAATACATCTTGCAAAAGGCGGGGGTGTGGTGTTGATAAGGCTACAACGGCCAAGGCACGTTGTGTCCCGGAGTATAGCTGTTCCACTAAAGTGTAAACTGCTTTAAGCTTGATCAGCGTGTTCTGCTTCAAGTTGACACTCCTGGAGCCTGTATGTGCACAAGCATAACAGTCAGTCGGAAGTAATTATTACAATCATCATTGTAAGGTTACAATGTTTAAAGGCTGGTTTACAATAACTTACCAAAGATGGTTGAGACCATTTGCGATATCTGCTGTTTTAAGTCGGACAGCTCGGTTGTTGCTTCGGCAAGAGATGCTTCGGCTGTCTCGGCCCGAGTCACCAGGGAAGCCTTCTCATCAGCCCAAGTTTTCTTCTCTGATTCAAATTTCTTCTTTAGCTTATCATTTTCAGAGACACTAAATTCAAATTTAGAATTAGCCTTCTGCGTCTCAAGTTCTTGAGTTTCCAGACGACTCTTCAGGGCAGCGAGCTCTGATTCAAATTGACTTATGGCAGCCTGCATTGACACCAGGTTATGGTAAGGATTATATTAAGGTAACATTCAAGTCCCGAGCACTTTACAAGTAAAGATACTTGGCACTTGGGGGCTAATGTATGCTGAAGAATTTTTTAACTTTATCCTGCCGGGTCACACATATTAAGTCTCAAGCACCTTACAAGTAATGATACTTGACAATTGGGGGCTAATGTGTATTGCAGATTTAAAAGCCTTATGTGATAACCGGGTCAAGTAACTTCTTTTTAAACCAGATAAGTTAACAGGTAAAGCAGATTTCTAAAAGTCTACAGCATATTTGTTCATAAGCAATAGACTTGGGGGCTGGTACAGTATGTAAGTTTCAGGTAAAAAGTATAAGTTATACCTCAGATTTGTGCTGTATTTGTTTCACCATGTCAATTTACAGGTCACGGCTATTATGAACCTGATTCAGATAGCCCGAGACTATATCACCAATGCTTAGGTGAGTATAATCAGTGATGTCCTGCTTGGCTTTTTGTCGTTGAGCAAATTCTTCCTTGGCGGTACATTTGGCAAGGACGATAGGCCGCCCTGGTTCAACAAACTGAGACTTCAAAATTTCAACTTCCGTTTCATTTGTTTTGACCGGGCTAGGAGTCTCCGGGTCACTTGTGTGGAGAGTATCTTCAGCAGGGGGATCAGAGGTTGGCATTGGAATATCAGAAGATGGATCAGGCGGCGGCTGATGGGTAGAGTTGTCTGAAACAGACGCATTAATCACAGGTTCAGCCACGATCGGTTCTTCAGACGGCTTATTCTTCTTTGCCCGTTTACTGGGTTTCACTTGCATGCTGTTAACAAAAGCAGAAGGATAAATACACAAGCATGAATAAAGCAAAAAGTGCATAAGTTTACATTACCCGGGAGCAGTTTTGAAAGTCGGCATATTTGACTGCATGGATTCGCCGGAAGAAGGAGAGGTATCCTGATAGTTGGAGTCAGATGAATTGAGAGGTTGACGAATTAAGCGTGCTAAAGGTAAGACAGAACGTAAATCGAGATAACCTCAGTCCGACGCTTCCTGGTTATATCAGGTAAGCCGGAGGAGAGTTTTGCATCCTTGTTGTTCTGGGTCTGCCTCCGGTTCTCAAATTGTTGTTGCTTCAAAAGAAATTGAGGATCTTGATAAGCAAGTGCATGTGAAAATCTTACTTTCCGGGTCACCCTTCGGGTCTTTCGCTTTGGCAAAGGCTCTGAGTCGGAGGAGATTATAGTTACCTCTTCATTGGTTGCTCGGCTATTCCCCGTATCCTCCTAAAGGGATCAAATGTCAGACAGGTGATAACAAGGAATTTAAGAAAATTCAAAGATTACCTCTTCATCATCCGAAGAGCTATCCTCCAATCTGAGTAAGTCGGAGGCGCTGGGTTTCTTCTTCTTTGAGGTTCCCACCTTGGCGGCTTTCCTTTCAGCTTTCTTGGTTGTCCTGGCCTGTTTGGAAGCCTCATGGTCATATTTGGCTTTCCAGAAGTCATCACCGGCCTATGGAAAAGGTTAAAGAATTATGAGTATCAAGAAAGGTATAATATATCCGTAAACATTTGTTACGATTGATAACTTACTTTAGGGGCCGGGTTATTCTTGCAAAATGGAAGTAAGCCGAAGGCGTTGCTTGTCACAGTGCCCTCCTTTAGCAGTGACTGGGTTGTAGCATCCACCACGTCATCTGGTAAGTCGTCAGGGCTATGGCGTAGTGGATCATTCTTTTCTTCAGTATAAGTACACATTAAGCCGGGACGACGGCTTAATGGAAGTATATGCCAAGTGACCCAGACTCGGACCAGATCAATAACGTTTAAACTGTTTCCCAAGAGAGCTTTAATCTTCCTGATGGTGGAATTGAGAGGCACGCGTTCAAGGGTGGTCAGCTTGTCCGTAGCTGATGGTTAGACTCAAGGCGCAGGGCGCGAAAGCCGGGCAGAGGTTTTTCATCAGCCGGAGAAGTGTCCTGGTAGTAGAACCACGTCTGGTTCCAAGATTTTGGGTGGCTAGGCAACTCAGCATAAGGGAAAAGACAGTCTCTCCGTCGCTGGATTGAGATGCCGCCAAGCTCAAGACTGGGCCCGTTGGCACGTTCATTTTGCCGGTTCATGTAAAAAAGTTCCCTGAACAAAAGTAGACTCGGCTCTTCTCCTAGGTATACCTCGCAAAAGACTTGGAAATTAGAAATATTTGACACGGAATTGGGTCCGATGTCTTGAGGTCTAAGGTCAAAGAAATTTAAAACCTCTCTGAAAAATTTTGAGCCGGGAGGAGCAAATCCACGGCTCATATGATCTGTAAAAATTATTACTTCCCCTGCTTTGGGGTGAGGCTTTTCTTCAGACGGGTCAGGGGCACGGTAAGACATGACATCCTTTTTTGGCAGATGCCCAGACTTTACAAACTCTGCTAGTTTGCTATTGGTAACTATGGATGGAACCCAATTGCAAGTTACAAGGGCCTTGGTAGCCTTAGGAGCCATCACAGCAGTTGGCCTATGGAAAAACAAGAATATCCGGTTCAATTTTAACCCGGGAGAAAAATCTTAATTATTTAAGGTGGCGGCTTAATGAGGGGCCTAATGGTGTAAGGATGACTATGCAACAATACTTAAGCCGCTACAAGTATCAAGTGCAGTTCACAATTTTTCCGGGTCATGAGGAGCAATTAAGGTTCTGTGTCATTTATTTAAGCCAGACACCTCGACAGTTGTACTTCATGGCATTTACCATAAGAGGTTTTCCGGGTGATAAAAGCAAGTTTCACAGATAACAGTTATTACTCTGGATCAAAATATTGCTTTGAAAGGAAATTTTCTAGACCTAAAACGGGGCAGAGAAGTTCATGTACTCGAAGAGGGTTCCTGAACAAGGGAAAGGAGATCTATTTTTATGCAAGATCAACACAAACAAGCACCACAGCAGTTCTACGTAGTTTTTACGATCTAAACAGGGCATTGGAAGGAACTAGCGAGGGTTTGGTGCCGAGCAGTGATGAACACCGACAAACTCAACAAGGACCTAATGCAGATCTGAGAAAGGGAATGAGAGGAACTCACGGATGCGGACGAGCTGCGGAGGTTCGCCGTTGATCTCTGGTCAGAGTCAGGTTGATGCAGCGGCCTGAGTCGGTGAAGACGAAGGTTCGACGGTGGCGGCAGCAGAGCCCGGGAGGAGGCAAGAGGAAGAAGACGACTGGCGGAAACACCTAGGTCGCCCTATTTATAAAAGAAGACTGACCGAGAGGGCGCAAAAACGAGGAGATAACATTTATTATCCAGCGGGTCGGGCGCCTCGATTCTCAGGATAGTCAGTAAAGACAAAGATCCGTTGAAGATATGGCGGAATAAAATAAGTTTTATTGAAGATGACATCACGGTGATTTAACCCGGATCCATATGATGACGTCACGGCGGGTTAAATTCTTCGTGCAAGACAAAAGACTGCAGGACAATTCATAAGGTATTTTAAGATTGACATGAATAGGTTCAAATCAATCCGGGGCCTAATGTTGGGGATATAACTATTTGTGTAAGACGCCCAGGAGGGGCCGGGTTACGCAAAGAGGATTAACCAGAGAGAAGCCCAAGACCAAAGTATGAAGATGGCGGTTCGTAGAGAGCTTAAGGCCCGCAGGCGACTTAAGGCCCATTGTAGTAAACCGCCATAGCAATATACTTCTATCATAAGGTAGACTTACCTAGACACCGAGCCGGACATTGTGTATAAGCCGGCCGGGACTCTGTAAGCTGCAGGGCGTCAACCCGTGTTTATAAGGGGACGACCTGCGGGCGACTTAGGGCAAGAAACAACTCATCGAGAGCCAGGCATAGCGTATCTCGCTCCCTAGTCATCGAAACATCAATACCAACCCAACTAGACGTAGGCCTTACCTTCACCGTAAGGGGACGAACTAGTATAAAACCCCTCATGTCCTTTGTCCCGATTAACCCCTTCAAGCTTCCTAGTTGCGATGGCTCCACAACTAGGTCCTTTCACGAGGACATCTGACGTGACAATTCCACGACAGAAAGGCTCAAAGATCGCCGATGCTCAGATGGTAGCAGAAGAGTGGCAGGAACACCAGAGAAATGCAGACCCGAGTGATTTGTTGCGAGCCAAGAAGCATGCTACGGAATCAGCATTTCAGTCGTCCGGTGAGACAAAACCAGTTCACATCCACCCAACCGACCCCAACGCTGCTCCGACTAATATCTCCACAACACTCGACCCCAAATAGGAAGAAGCGCTCATCTAGTTCCTCCGTGAGAACTGGGACATCTTTGCATGGAAACCTTTTGACATGCCAGGTGTACCCAGGGGGCTGGCTGAGCACCATCTACGAGTCGATTCAAAGGCAAAACCTGTCAAGGAACATCTGCGACGGTCCGCCGTCCAGAAAAGGAAGGCTATTAGCGAAGAGGTGGCTCGGCTCTTAGCAGTAGAGTTTATCCGAGAGATTTACCACTCTGAGTGGCTCGCCAATGTTGTCATGGTCCCCAAGAAGGACAATTCACTTCGCATGTGCATTGACTTTAAGCATATCAATCGAGCCTGCCCGAAAGATCATTTTCCTCTCCTCCGCATCGACCAAATAGTCGACTCAACTGCGGGATGTGAGCGACTGTCTTTCTTAGACGCCTATTTCGGGTACCATCAGATCCATCTGTATGGACCTGATGAGATCAAAACAGCTTTCATCACCCCATTCAGGTGCTTCTGTTATGTCACTATGCCATTCGGCCTCAAGAATGCCGGAGCTACGTTCATGAGGATGATTCAGAAGTGTTTACTCACTCAAATCAGTCGGAATGTGGAAGCATACATGGATGATATTGTGGTCAAGTCACGGAAAGGTTCCGACCTGCTGACTGACCTTGCTGAAACATTTGCCAACCTCAGGAGGTATGATATCAAGCTTAATCCATCAAAGTGCACATTCGGAGTTCCTGGCGGAAAATTGCTCGGGTTCCTCGTTTCCGAACGAGGAATCGACGCAAATCCAGAGAAAGTGGGCACTATACTCCGAATGAAAAGACCTGTGCGTGTGCACGATGTTCAGAAGCTTACTGGTTGCTTGGCCGCTTTAAGTCGATTCATCTCTCGTCTCGGTGAAAAGGCATTGCCTCTTTACCGACTGATGAAGAAGTCAGACAAGTTCGAGTGGACTCCTGAAGCTGATGCAGCGTTTGCAGAGCTAAAAGCCCTGCTTTCCACCCAGCCGGTGCTTGCTGCCCCGATCAACAAAGAGCCTTTGCTGCTTTACATTGCAGCCACAGGACAAGTCGTCAGTACAGTACTTACAGTTGAGCGGGAAGAAGAAGGGAAAGCCTTCAAAGTTCAGCGCCCAGTATATTACATTTCTGAAGTCCTGACCCCATCGAAGCAAAGATACCCTCATTATCAGAAGCTTGTATATGGGATTTATATGACCACGAAGAAAGTTGCTCACTACTTCTCTGACCATACCATCACAGTCGTCAGCGACGCCCCATTGTCAGAGATTCTGCACAACAGAGATGCAACTGGTCGAGTGGCAAAATGGGCGATTGAACTCCTTCCCCTGGATATCAGATTTGAGGCAAAGAAACCTATCAAGTCCCAAGCAATAGCAGATTTCTTTGCCGAGTGGACTGAATAGCAACTACCGACTCAAGTTCTCTCAGAGCACTCGACCATGTTCTTTGATGGCTCTAAGATGCTGAATTGTTCTGGTGCTGGGGTGTTGGGGAACGTAGTAATTTCAAAAAATTTCCTACGCACACGCAAGATCATGGTGATGGCATAGCAACGAGAGGGGAGAGTGTTCGTCCACGTACCCTCGTAGACCATAAGCGGAAGCGTTACGGCAACGCAGTTGATGTAGTCGTACGTCTTCACGATCCGACCGATCCAAGCACCGAACGTACGGCACCTCCGAGTTCAGCACACGTTCAGCTTGATGACGATCTCCGGCCTCCGATCCAGCCGAGCTCCGGAGATGAGTTCCGTCAGCACGACGGCGTGGTGACGATGTTGATGTTCTACCGGCGCAGGGCTTCGCCTAAACTCCGCGACGATATGGCCGAGGTGGAATATGGTGGAGGGGGGCACCGCACACGGCTAAGGAACGATCCGTAGATCAACTTGTGTGTCTATGGGGTGCCCCCAGCCCCCGTATATAAAGGAGGGAGGGGGGAGGCCGGCCGGCCCTTGGGGTGCGCCAAGGAGGGGGGGAGTCCTCCTCCTAGTGGGAGTAGGACTCCCCTTTCCTAGTCCAACTAGGAAGGAGGAAGGGGGAAGGAAAGAGAGGGAGAGGGAGAGGGAAAGAGGGGCCGCGCCCCCCTCCCATAGTCCAATTCGGACTCCCCATGGGAGGGGGCGCGCCACCTCCTGGGCTGCTGCCCTCTCTATCCCCTCAGGCCCACTAAGGCCCAATACTTCCCCGGGGGGTTCCGGTAACCCCTCCGGCACTCCGGTTTTCTCCGAAATCACCCGGAACACTTCCGGTGTCCGAATATAGTCGTCCAATATATCAATCTTTATGTCTCGACCATTTCGAGACTCCTCGTCATGTCCGTGATCACATCCGGGACTCCGAACAAACTTCGGTACATCAAAACTTATAAACTCATAATAAAACTGTCATCGTAACATTAAGCGTGCGGACCCCACGGGTTCGAGAACTATGTAGACATGACCTAGAACTATTCTCGGTCAGTAACCAGTAGCGGAACCTGGATGCTCATATTGGTTCCTACATATTCTACGAAGATCTTTATCGGTCAAACCGCATAACAACATACGTTGTTCCCTTTGTCATCGGTATGTTACTTGCCCGAGATTTGATCGTCGGTATCCAATACCTAGTTCAATATCGTTACCGGCAAGTCTCTTTACTCGTTCTGTAACACATCATCTTATAACTAACTCATTAGTTACAATGCTTGCAAGGCTTAGGTGATGAGTATTACCGAGAGGGCCCAGAGATACCTCTCCGACAATCGGAGTGACAAAACCTAATCTCGAATTATGCCAACCCAACATGTACCTTCGGAAACACCTGTAGAGCACCTTTATAAGCACCCAGTTACGTTGTGACGTTTGGTAGCACACAAAGTGTTCTTCCGGTAAACGTGAGTTGCACAATCTCATAGTTGCAGGAACTTTGTATAAGTCATGAAGAAAGCAATAGCAACATACTAAACGATCAAGTGCTAGGCTAACGGAATGGGTCATGTCAATCACATCATTCTCCTAATGATGTGATCCCATTAATCAAATGACAACACATGTCTATGGTTAGGAAACATAACCATCTTTGATTAATGAGCTAGTCAAGTAGAGGCATACTAGTGACTATATGTTTGTCTATGTATTCACACATGTATCATGTTTCCGGTTAATACAATTCTAGCATGAATAATAAACTTTTATCATGATATGAGGAAATAAATAATAACTTTATTATTGCCTCTAGGGCATATTTCCTTCAGTCTCCCACTTGCACTAGAGTCAATAATCTAGATTACATAGTAATGATTCTAACACCCATGGAGTCTTGGTGCTGATCATGTTTTGCTCGTGAGAGGGGCTTAGTCAACGGGTCTGCAACATTCAGATCCGTATGTATCTTGTAAATCTCTATGTCTCCCACTTGGACTTGGTCCCGAATGGAATTGAAGCGTCTCTTGATGTGCTTGGTCCTCTTGTGAAATCTGGATTCCTTTGCCAAGGCAATTGCACCAGTATTGTCACAGAAGATCTTCATTGGTCCCGATGCACTAGGTATGACACCTAGATCGAAAATGAACTCCTTCATCCAGACTCCTTCATTTGCTGCTTCCGAAGCAGCTATGTACTCCGCTTCACATGTAGATCCTGCTACGATGCTTTGTTTAGAACTGCACCAACTTACAGCTCAACCATTTAATAAAAACACGTATCCGGTTTGTGATTTAGAATCGTCCGGATCAGTGTCAAAGCTTGCATCGACGTAACCGTTTACGACTAGCTCTTTGTCACCTCCATATACGAGAAACATATCCTTAGTCCTTTTCAGGTATTTCAGGATGTTCTTGATCACTGTCCAGTGATCCACTCCTGGATTACTTTGGTACCTTCCTGTCAAGCTTATTGCTAAGCATACGTCAGGTCTGGTACACAGCATTGCATACATGATAGAGCCTATGGCTGAAGCATAGGGAACATTTTTCATTTTCTCTCTATCTTCTGCTGTGGTCGGGCATTGAGTTTGACTCAACTTCACACCTTGTAGCACAGGCAAGAATCCTTTCTTTGCCTGATCCATTTTGAACTTTTTCAAAATTTTGTCAAGGTATGTGCTTTGTGAAAGTCCTATTAAGCGTCTTGATCTATCTCTATAGATCTTGATGCCCAATATGTAAGCAGCTTCACCGAGGTCTTTCATTGAAAAACTTTTATTCAAGTATCCTTTTATGCTATCCAGAAATTCTATATCATTTCCAATTAATAATATGTCATCTACATATAAAATTAGAAATGGTACAGAGCTCCCACTCACTTTCTTGTAAATACAGGCTTCTCCAAAAGTCTGTATAAAACCATATGCTTTGATCACACTATCAAAGCGTTTATTCCAACTCCGAGATGCTTGCACCAGTCCATAAATGGAACGCTGGAGCTTGCACACTTTGTCAGCACCTTTTGGATCAACAAAACCTTCCGGCTGCATCATATACAACTCTTCTTCTAGAAATCCAGTCAAGAATGCAGTCTTGACATCCATTTGCCAAATTTCATAATCATGAAATGCAGCAATAGCTAACATGATTTGGACGGACTTAAGCATCGCTACGGGTGAGAAAGTCTCATCGTAGTCAACCCCTTGAACTTGTCGAAAACCTTTTGCAACAAGTCGAGCTTGATAGACAGTTATATTACCATCAGCGTCAGTCTTCTTCTTAAAGATCCATTTATTCTCAATGGCTTGCCGATCATCGGGCAAGTCAACCAAAGTCCATACTTTGTTTTCATACATGGATCCCATCTCAGATCTCATGGTTTCTAGCCATTTTGCGGAATCCGGGCTCATCATCGCTTCCTCATAGTTCGTAGGTTCATCATGGTCAAGTAACATGACTTCCAGAATAGGATTACCGTACCACTCTGGTGCGGATCTTACTCTGGTGGACCTACGAGGTTCAGTAGAAACTTGATCTGAAGTTTCATGATCATTATCATTAGCTTCCTCACTAATTGGTGTAGTTGTCACAGGAACCGGTTCTCGTGATGAACTACTTTCCAATAAGGGAGTAGATACAGTTATCTCATCAAGTTCTACTTTCCTCCCACTCACTTCTTTCGAGAGAAACTCCTTCTCTAGAAAGGATCCATTTTTAGCAACGAATGTCTTGCCTTCGGATCTGTGATAGAAGGTGTACCCAATAGTTTCTTTTGGGTATCCTATGAAGACACATTTCTCTGATTTAGATTCGAGCTTATCTGGTTGAAGTTTCTTCACATAAGCATCGCAGCCCCAAACTTTAAGAAACGACAACTTTGGTTTCTTGCCAAACCACAGTTCATAAGGCGTCGTCTCAACGGATTTTGATGGTGCCCTATTTAACGTGAATGCGGATGTCTCTAAAGCATAACCCCAAAATGATAGCGGTAAATCAGTAAGAGACATCATAGATCGCACCATATCCAGTAAAGTACAATTACGACGTTCGGACACACCATTTCGTTGTGGTGTTCCAGGTGGCGTGAGTTGCGAAACTATTCCACATTGTTTCAAGTGTAGGCCAAACTCATAACTAAAATATTCTCCTCCACGATCAGATCGTAGAAACTTTATTTTCTTGTTACGATGATTTTCCACTTCACTCTGAAATTCTTTGAACTTTTCAAATGTTTCAGACTTGTGTTTCATCAAGTAGATATACCCATATCTGCTCAAATCATCTGTGAAGGTGAGAAAATAACGATACCCGCCGCGAGCCTCAACATTCATTGGGCCACAAAAATCAGTATGTATGATTTCCAACAAATCAGTTGCTCGCTCCATAGTTCCGGAGAACGGCGTTTTAGTCATCTTGCCCATAAGGCACGGTTCGCAAGTACCAAGTGATTCATAATCAAGTGATTCCAAAAGTCCATTAGTATGGAGTTTCTTCATGCGCTTTACACCGATGTGACCCAAATGGTAGTGCCACAAATAAGTTGCACTATCATTATTAACTTTGCATCTTTTGGTTTCAACACTATGAATATGTGTATCACTACTATCGAGATTTAATAAAAATAGACCACTCTTCAAGGGTGCATGACCATAAAAGATATTACTCATATAAATAGAACAACCATTATTCTCTGATTTAAACGAATAACCGTCTCGCATCAAACAAGATCCAGATATAATGTTCATGCTTAACGCTGGCACCAAATAACAATTATTCAGGTCTAAAACTAATCCCGAAGGTAGATGTAGAGGTAGCATGCCGAGCGTGATCGCATCGACTTTGGAACCGTTTCCCACGCGCATCGTCACCTCGTCCTTGGCTAGTTATCGCTTATTTCGTAGTCCCTATTTTGAGTTGCAAATATTAGCAACAGAACCAGTATCAAATACCCAGGTGCTACTATGAATTCTAGTTAGGTACAGATCAATAACATGTATATCACATATACCTTTGTTCACTTTGCCATCCTTCTTATCCGCCAAATACTTGGGGCAGTTCCGTTTCCAGTGACCAGTCTGCTTGCAGTAGAAGCACTCAGTTTCAGGCTTAGGTCCAGACTTGGGTTTCTTCTCTTGAGCAGCAACTTGCTTGCTGTTCTTCTTGAAGTTCCCCTTCTTCTTCCCTTTGCCCTTTTTCTTGAAACTAGTGGTCTTGTTGACCATCAACACTTGATGCTCCTTCTTGATTTCTACCTCCGCAGCTTTTAGCATTGCGAAGAGCTCGGGAATAGTTTTGTTCATCCCTTGCATATTATAGTTCATCACAAAGCTCTTGTAGCTTGGTGGCAGTGATTGGAGAATTCTGTCAATGACGCTATCATCCGGAAGATTAACTCCTAGTTGAATCAAGTGATTATTATACCCAGACATTTTGAGTATATGCTCACTAACAGAACTATTCTCCTCCATCTTGCAGCTGTAGAACTTATTGGAGACTTCATATCTCTCAATCCGGGCATTTGCTTGAAATATTAACTTCAACTCCTGGAACATCTCATATGCTCCATGACATTCAAAACGTCGTTGAAGACCCGGTTCTAAGCCGTAAAGCATGGCACACTGAACTATAGAGTAGTCATCAGCTTTGCTCTGCCAGACGTTCTTAACGTCGTCAGTTGCATCAGCAGCAGGCCTGGCACCCAGCGGTGCTTCCAGGACGTAACTTTTCTGTGCAGCAATGAGGATGATCCTCAGGTTACGGACCCAGTCCGTGTAATTGCTACCATCATCTTTCAACTTTGCTTTCTCAAGGAACGCATTAAAATTCAACGGAACAACAGCACGAGCCATCTATCTACAATCAAACATAGACAAGCAAAATACTATCAGGTACTAAGTTCATGATAAATTTAAGTTCAATTTAATCATATTACTTAAGAACTCCCACTTAGACAGACATCTCTCTAGTCATCTATGTGATCACGTGATCCAAATCAACCAAACCATAACCGATCATCATGTGAGATGGAGTAGTTTTCAATGGTGAACATCACTATGTTGATCATATCTACTATATGATTCACGCTCGACCTTTCGGTCTCCGTGTTCCGATGCCATATCTGCATATGCTACGCTCGTCAAGTTTAACCTGAGTATTCTGCGTGTGCAAAACTGGCTTGCACCCGTTGTAGATGGACGTAGAGCTTATCACACCCGATCATCACGTGGTGTCTGGGCACGACGAACTTTGGCAACGGTGCATACTCAGGGAGAACACTTCTTGATAATTTTAGTGAGAGATCATCTTAAAATGCTACCGTCAATAAAAGCAAGATAAGATGCATAAAGGATAAACATCACATGCAATCAATATAAGTGATATGGTATGGCCATCATCATCTTGTGCTTGTGATCTCCATCTTCGAAGCACCGTCGTGATCACCATCGTCACGGGCGCGACACCTTGATCTTCATCGTAGCATTGTTGTCGTTATGCCATCTATTGCTTCTACGACTATTGCTACCGCTTAGTGATAAAGTAAAGCAATTACAGGGCGTTTGCATTTCATACAATAAAGTGACAACCATATGGCTCCTGCCAGTTGCCGATAACTTCGGTTACAAAACATGATCATCTCATACAATAAAATATAGCATCACGTCTTGACCATATCACATCACAACATGCCCTGCAAAAACAAGTTAGACGTCCTCTACTTTGTTGTTGCAAGTTTTACGTGGCTGCTACGGGCTTAGCAAGAACCGTTCTTACCTACGCATCAAAAACCACAACGATAGTTTGTCAAGTTGGTGTTGTTTTAACCTTCGCAAGGACCGGGCGTAGCCACACTCGATTCAACTAAAGTGAGAGAGACAGACACCCGCCGGTCACCTTTAAGCAATGAGTGCTCGTAGCGGTGAAACCAGTCTCGCGTAAGCGTATGCGTAATGTCGGTCCGGGCCGCTTCATCTCACAATACCGCCGAACCAAAGTATGACATGCTGGTAAGCAGTATGACTTATATCGCCCACAACTCACTTGTGTTCTACTCGTGCATATGACATCTACGCATAAAACCAGGCTCTGATACCACTGTTGGGGAACGTAGTAATTTCAAAAAAATTCCTACGCACACGCAAGATCATGGTGATGGCATAGCAACGAGAGGGGAGAGTGTTCGTCCATGTACCCTCGTAGACCGTAAAAGGAAGCGTTATGACAACGCGATTGATGTAGTCGTGTCTTCACGATCCGACCGATCCAAGCACCGAACGTACGGCACCTCCGAGTTCAGCACACGTTCAGCTCGATGACGATCTCCGGCCTCCGATCCAGCCGAGCTTCGGAGATGAGTTCCGTCAGCACGACGGCGTGGTGACGATGTTGATGTTCTACCGGCGCAGGGCTTCACCTAAACTCCGCGACGATATGACCGAGGTGGAATATGGTGGAGGGGGGCACTGCACATGGCTAAGGAACGATCCGTAGATCAACTTGTGTGTCTATGGGGTGCCCCCCGCCCCCGTATATAAAGGAGGGAGGGGGGAGGCCGGCCGGCCCTTGGGGCGCGCCAAGGAGGGGGGGAGTCCTCCTCCTAGTGGGAGTAGGACTCCCCTTTCCTAGTCCAACTAGGAAGGAGGAAGAGGGAAGGAAAGAGAGGGAGAGGGAGAGGGAAAGAGGGGCCGCGCCCCCCTCCCATAGTCCAATTCGGACTCCCCATGGGAGGGGGCGCGCCACCTCCTGGGCTGCTGCCCTCTCTCTCCCCTCAGGCCCACTAAGGCCCAATACTTCCGCGGGGGGTTCCGGTAACCCCTCCGGCACTCCGGTTTTCTCCAAAATCACCCGGAACACTTCCGGTGTCCGAATATAGTCGTCCAATATATCAATCTTTATGTCTCGACCATTTCGAGACTCCTCGTCATGTCCGTGATCACATCCGGGACTCCGAACAAGCTTCGGTACATCAAAACTTATAAACTCATAATAAAACTGTCATCGTAACATTAAGCGTGCGGACCCCACGGGTTCGAGAACTATGTAGACATGACCTAGAACTATTCTCGGTCAATAACCAATAGCGGAACCTGGATGCTCATATTGGTTCCTACATATTCTATGAACATCTTTATCGGTCAAACCGCATAACAACATACATTGTTCCCTTTGTCATCGGTATGTTACTTGCCCGAGATTTGATCGTCGGTATCCAATACCTAGTTCAATCTCGTTACCGGCAAGTCTCTTTACTCGTTCTGTAACACATCATCTTATAACTAACTCATTAGTTACAATGCTTGCAAGGCTTAGGTGATGAGTATTACCGAGAGGGCCCAGAGATACCTCTCCGACAATCGGAGTGACAAAACCTAATCTCGAATTATGCCAACCCAACATGTACCTTCGGAAACACCTGTAGAGCACCTTTATAATCACCCACTTACGTTGTGACGTTTGGTAGCACACAAAGTGTTCTTCCGGTAAACGTGAGTTGCACAATCTCATAGTTGCAGGAACTTTGTATAAGTCATGAAGAAAGCAATAGCAACATACTAAACGATCAAGTGCTAGGATAACGGAATGGGTCATGTCAATCACATCATTCTCCTAATGATGTGATCCCATTAATCAAATGACAACACATGTCTATGGTTAGGAAACATAACCATCTTTGATTAATGAGCTAGTCAAGTAGAGTCATACTAGTGACTATATGTTTGTCTATGTATTCACACATGTATCATGTTTCCGGTTAATACAATTCTAGCATGAATAATAAACTTTTATCATGATATGAGGAAATAAATAATAACTTTATTATTGCCTCTAGGGCATATTTCCTTCATGGGGTAGTGTTGGTTTCCCCCCGAGGAGATAAGCTCAGATATGTACTCCAGATTCACTTTGATTCCTCCAACAACGAAGCAGAATACGAAGCACTTTTGTACGGGTTGCGTATGGACATTTCACTCAACGTCCGTTGCCTCATGGTCTATGGCGACTCAGATTTGGTGGTTAACGAAGTGATGAAGGAGTGGGACGTCAGAACCCCAGCTATGACTGGTTACTGCAATGCAGTAAGAAAGCTGGAGAAGAAATTCGAGGGGTTAGAGTTTCACCATATACCCCGACTGAAGAATCAAGCAGCCGATGATTTGGCAAAGATAGGTTCCAAGAGAGAATCCATTCCCAGTGGTGTGTGTTTGGAGCATATCCACGCGCCGTCGGTTCAAGAGGACCCTTTCACTGAAGAAGCCCCGCAGCCGAAAAGTGCCACGGATCCGACTGAAGTCGAGGTTCCAGCCGTGGTCGACCTGATCATGGAAGTTTTGGTTATCACTCCTGACTGGATACTGCCTTACATCGCATATATCCTAAGGAAAGAGCTCCCAGAGAATGAAGAAGAGGCTCGACAGATCGTCCGTCGATCCAAGGCCTTTACTGTCATGAAGGGACAGTTGTACAGAGAAAGCGCGACTGGAGCCAGTCAGAAATGCGTAACGCCGGAAGAGGGTCGGATAATTCTCAACGACATCCACTCGGGGACATGTGGCCATCATGCGTCCTCTCGGACTATCATGGCTAAAGCATACCGAGCGGGTTTTTACTGGCCCAGAGCAAATCAAATGGCGAAGGAGATAGTCGACAAGTGTGAAGGATGTCAGTTCTACTCCAATATGTCGCACAAGCCCTCCTCAGCCCCGAAGACCATTCCAATCGTCTGGCCTTTCGCCGTTTGGGGGTTAGATATGGTTGGGCCACTGAGAACTGGCAGGAGCGGCTTCACCCATGTACTGGTGGCAGTCGACAAGTTCACCAAGTGGATCGAAGCCAAGCCTATTAAAAATCTTGTTGCTGGCACTGCCATCAGCTTCATCAGAGAATTGATATTCAGATATGGAGTTCCGCATAGCATCATCACCGATAATGGGTCAAACTTTGATTCCGACCAATTCAAAGCCTTCTGCGCTTCTCAAGGCACACAAGTCGACTACGCTTCAGTCGCCCACCCCCAGTCGAATGGACAAGCAGAAAGAGCAAATGGCCTAATTCTCAAAGGACTGAAACCCCGGTTGATGCGTGATCTCAAGCACGCAGCAGGCGCGTGGGTCAACGAACTTCCATCAGTTCTTTGGGGATTGAGGACTACCCCAAATCGGTCGACTGGGAGAACTCCATTCTTTCTGGTCTATGGAGCTGAAGCGGTTCTGCCAAGTGACCTGCTTCACAATGCACCGCGAGTCGAGCTCTACTCTGAAGTCGAAGCAGAGCAAGCCCGGCAGGACGCAGTCGACCTTCTGGAAGAAGAAAGAGAGATGGCCATGATCCGATCGACCATCTATCAGCAAGACTTGTGTCGATTCTACGCTACAAATGTGAAGAGCCGAGCCTTCCAAGAAGGAGACTTGGTCCTCCGAGTGGACCAATAGAAGCCACACAAACTCGCCCCTACTTGGGAAGGCCCCTTCATCGTCACCAAAGTTCTCCACAACGGAGCATACCATCTTTACAACGTCGATCGCCAGATTGACGAGCCACGAGCTTGGAATGCGGATCTGCTCCGCCCCCTTTACACTTAAGTACTCACTCCGATGAGATGTAATAAAAGTACTCCTGTAGTTTATCTATCAAAGACAAAAGTGTTATAATTTTCCCATTAATTGTTCCTGCTTTTGCTTATGTAAGAAATCCCCCAGTGGGTGGCTTAGCTGCGAATTCGTTTCGCCTAAGTTTGTAAAAGAATTTCCTGCCGAGTGACGAGCAAGCCTCTCACTCGGAGACTTAGCTGCGAATCCGTTTCGCCTAAGTGCTTGAAATCCTACCGAGTGAAGAGCAAACCTCCCACTCGGGGGCATAGATGCGAATCTGTTTCGCCTAAGTATTTGAAATCCTACCGAGTGGAGAGCAAACCTCCCACTCGGAGGCTTAGCTGCAGTCCAGTACTCGCCTAAGTATTTGAAATCCTACCGAGTGGAGAGCAAACCTCCCACTCGGAGGCTTAGCTGCAGTCCAGTACTCGCCTAAGTGTTTGAAATCCTACCGAGTGGAGAGCAAACCTCCCACTCGGGGGCTTAGCTACAGTCCAGGACTCGCCTAAGTGTCTAAAAATCCTACTGAGTGGAGAGCAAACCTCCCACTCGGGGGCTTAGCTGCAGTCCAGTACTCGCCTAAGTGTGAAATTCATTCCGATGCGCAAGGACGACGAGGTGCAGGTGGACTGCTACCTTCTCCTTCGTGTTACGACACAAACACAATGAGAAGTAACAAAAATCCTACCGAGTGAAGAGCAAACCTACCACTCGGGGGCTTAGCTGCGGTCCAGTACTCACCTAAGTATTTAAAATCCTACCGAGTGGTGAGTCTGCCTCTCACTCAGGGGATTAGCTGCAGTCCAGTACTCGCCTAAGAATTTGAAATCCTACCGAGTGGTGAGTCTGCCTCTCACTC
>NC_041391.1:27113546-27123114 GCF_002162155.2 Triticum dicoccoides
CTTAGCTGCAGTCCAGTACTCGCCTAAACATTTGAAATTCTACCGAGTGGTGAGTCTGCCTCTCACTCGGAGGCTTAGCTGCGGTCTAGTACTCGCCTAAGTGTTTAAAAATCCTACCGAGTGGTGAGTCTGCCTCTCACTCGGGGGCTTAGCTGCAGTCCAGTACTCGCCTAAGCGTTTGAAATCCTACCGAGTGGTGAGTCTGCCTCTCACTCGGAGGCTTAGCTGCAGTCCATCACTCGCCTAAGTACGACCATCGTTCCGACCCGCAAGGACGACGAGGTGCAGGTCGATTGTTACCTTCTCCTCCGGGCTTTGGCCCAAATACAACGTGCGCTGTGCAAGGACGATGAGGTGCAGGTCGACTGTTACCTTCTCCTTCGGGCTTCGGCACAAATACAACGTGCGCTCTGCAAGGACGGCGATGTGCAGGTCGACTGCTACCTTCTCCTTCGAGCTTCGTCACAAATATAATGTGTGCTTCATCCTGGGCTGCAAGGACGCAAGTCGACTGAAATCTGTGCTCCAACCTGCAAGAGTACGTCCAAAGCACAAAAATATATTCCGAGCGAAGAACAATGTTCGTTCGAAGACAAATGAAACATATTCAACCGCAAACCCAAGTTCAGATAGCATCCTACGGATCCATAAGTGCTCAGGCATCGAGCCTGTTAAAGTTTATCGGTTACAGAAACCACTCAACATTCCGAGGCAAATTTAAGGTATCAAGCATAGAAGTTTTTTACTCCTCGGGTGGAGGACTGGAAGGCGCAACAAATTGGTCCAGGTCGATTCCATCTGCAATCCGAGTGGCAGCAGCGATGAAGGTCTCCATGAAAGAATGGAAGTCATGCTTCTTGGTATTACCAACCTTGAGGGACGCCAACTTTTCCTCTCATGCATCCTTGAAGTGGACACGGACCAGAGACAGAGCAACATCAGCACCGCACCTGGCATAAGACTTCCTCCATTCTTGCACTCGACCCGGGACTTCATTCAGTCGAGTGTCGTGTCGATTCGAGGTCGAGGTCGTTCTGAAGCATCTCCCTTGGCCAGAGTGTCGTGTCGATTCGCGACGCTGCAACCTTCAGTCGGGCCAGATAGTCCACCACACCAGCAACGCGGGACTCCAGTCGAAGCACATTCATGGCAGCTTCATCCTTCACTGGAGAGTTGATGGGATCCAAGCCCGTCTCCACTTGACTGTTCTCTTCCTCAAAGTTTTGGCAGAATTCTGCAAACACAACTCAAAGATAAGCCAACAGTTCTGTGATATAGTTCTATGATAAGTCAGTGATTACAAGTCAGTCGGGCAGGAGAGATTACCTTCAAGCATGATGAACAGCTTCTTCGCGAGCCCTCCTAGATAAGTCTCCAGATCATTCTTCTTCCCCACCAGTTCACTTGCCTTGTCGCTCAGAGCTATCTTGTCGTTCTTCAGACGGCTGACTTCCTTGTTGGCCGCGTCGAGAGCAGCTTTCATGTTGGCGTTCTCTTCTTCAAGTTTGCCAACTGAAGCCAGCTTCTCTTCCGCAAGCTTCGTTTTATCCAAAGCAGCCTTCTGCGCCTCAGCAAGTTCCTGGTCCTTCTTGTTCAGAGCCACCTTTGTTTTTTCTGCAAAATGACAAGGAGGTCAGAATCAATACTAGGCAAAAAGATAAAAACAATCGTCAAGTTCTCGCCAATCATACCTGTTGCCTCGTCCTTCGCCTTCTGAAAGTTCTCCTGAACAAGTTTCAAGTCAAGGTCGAGCTAGATATGTTTCTTTTCCAACTCAGTATAACGGGCCACGAGCTTGCAAGATTTCTGCAAAGAGTCAGTCGACAGACATCAAAGAGAGGTTGCTTCCGAGTGACTAAGAGAAAAATAGTAACATTTCTAAGACTACAGTCGAATCAAAATATTCAACAATAGTCTCAGGAACTACACCCAGTGGGTGCACTCAGCGTGCCCCCACTAGTTCTACCGACTCGATCCGATCAGTCGACCGAAAGGAACAAAGAGATTATGGTCTCATCATAATCTACAAAAAAAGGGGAAAGAGAGAGTTCTTCAGACTACAGTCGACTGCCAGCAGTCCACCATAGTCTCGGGGACTACACCCAGTGGGTGCGCTTAGCGTGCCCCCACAGGTCCTAATGTTCCACTCGACATGGTCCGACCAGACTGAGTGAAGAAATTTCAACTACAAAGACTACAGTCGACTGCCAGCAGTCCACCATAGTCTCGGAGACTACACCCAGTGGGTGCACTCAGCGTACCCCCACCAGCCTACAAACCCAATCGACACACCCAGTGGGTGTACAGACACAAAGGTTTTTGGAAAGAAAGTCTTCAGATAACATATCCTAACAGAACAGGCGGTTACCAACTAACCTGGACATTGCTCTGAAGGGCTGAGCTTGCATCATAAGCCGCTTGGCTGGCTTCCCGGATTGCCTTCACCTTCTCCATCATAATCCCCGCCTGGCGTATAGCCTCCTTAGCAGCGCCCGCCTGGTCCTCTGGGACGTGGTGTGTGGCGAAAAGGGAGGGCGGTTCAGCAGTCGACGACGAAGGCCGGGCACTCGTCAGCGGCACAGCGAAGGTCACAGAATGCCGAGCGATGTCGCCACCTTCTTGAATCGGTACCTCAGGTGTTGACGCAGTCCGAGTGGCCTTGCCAGCGGGGCCTTTCTATTCTTCCTCGCCCTCAGGGGCACCTCGTCATCGTCATCAGGGAGATCAATGACGTGACGAGGAGCTGCAAGATAAATCCAGAGTTGGAAATGAAGATCCAATCGACCAAAAGTGAAAACTACAAGAGAACGTACCAGGGTTGGAGGTGACAATGTCTTCCATTTCTTGGTCGCCGTCCTTGGCGGAGGTCTCAGACGTAGCAGCACTGCAGATTTCAAAAACCAGTCAGTTAGTCGATGAGTTGACCGGAAGTTCGTTCGAGTTGAACAAGGAAACACAAATCCCGCTGTTACCCGGAGATGGTGGGAATGGCCATTTTCATCTTGGGCAAGGCCTTTGGCGGCTTTGATGAATCCGCCCGCGGATGCTTCGGCGCCTTTTCAGTCGGCGCCAGAGAGGCCGTCCGAGGGTGCTTTGTCGACGGCACAACGGCCTCCCTCGCGGGGTTGTGGGCGAGCTTGGATCGCCTTTCCATCCGAGGAGGATCGACTTCCATTTCCTCCTCCTCCTCGCTCGAGCCGTCTTCAACCTCTTCCTCCTCGCCGTCAGATTGCCACTCCTCCTCCTCACTTTCACCTCCACTCGCCTCTCCCTCCTCGGCTTGTTCCTGCGCCCCGTTGGGCATCAAGTACATATCAGTCGTGGCCTAGAAGACAGCAAACAAGTCAAAAGTCAGTCGGTTGATTTCAAGCAGACAGAATGGAAAAAACAGAATCGCAGTCAGAAATGCAGAATTGGACCTTGTCAACTTCCCATGATTGGTCGAGTGGAACGACCCTCCTGGCTCCTCGGGGGTTGTCCTTGTTCCCCGTAATGCTTCCCATCCATCGCTCCAGCATGGCGTCGTCGATCTCCTCCGGGTGGATCCGAGTGGTGTCCTCAGTTCCAGAATACATCCACATAGGATGATCTCGAAATTGGAGCGGCTGGATGTGCCGCCGGAGGAAGACCTCCAGGAGGTCCATACCAGTCACCCCATCACGGATGAGCTGCACGACACGCTCGACCAGCACCCTCACCTGCGCCTTCTCCTCCGGGACCAGCTTCAAAGAGGAGTGCTTCCTCACTCGTTCCATGGAAAAGGGAGGGAGCCCAGTCGACTGCCCTGGCGTCGGCTGGTCCTTGCAGTAAAACCAAGTCGACTGCCACCCACGGACGGAGTCGGGAAAAACCATGGTCGGAAAATAACTTTTCCCTCTCAACTGGATCCCAAGCCCCCCACACATCTGAATCACATGTGTCCTCTTGTCACTCAGATTTGCCTTCTTCCCCGTCTGGGAGCGGCAGGTGAAGATGTGCTTAAAGAGACCCCAATGAGGTCGGCAACCCAAGAAGCACTCGCACAAAGATATATAGGAGGCGAGGTACACTATGGTGTTGGGTGTGAAGTGGTGGAGTTGTGCCCCAAAGAAATTCAGAAACCCCCGGAAGAAAGGTTGGGGCGGCAAAGAAAACCCACGATCGACGTGGGTGGCCAGAAGAACGCATTCACCCTCTTGAGGCTGCGGCTCTGACTCCCACCCCTGGAGATGCGCCGATCCATGGGGTATCAGCCCTCCGTCAGCCAGGTCGTCGAGATCCGCCTGACTAATTGTCGAGCGGATCCAGTCGCCCTGGATCCAGCCCGGCGGCAGGCCGGTCCTTGATGAAGAGACACTCCGACTGGTTCCCCTCCCCTTCGCCTTCGCTGTCGCTTTCTTCGCCCGCTCCAGGGCCGCCGTCTTCTCCTTCACCATCGTCACCGGTGAAGCACGCACGGAGCAGCGGCACTGAGGCAGAAGTAAATGTGGCGGAAAAATCTGGAGAAGAGGGGGGAATGAGGGCGAACTGTCTAAAAACTCCCCGTCCGGCGCTTTATATAAGGCTGCTTCCGAGTGGCTGTCATGTAGGACCGGATGATCCTGTCAAATCCCGCAACAGTCCCACGCGCGGTACGTGGCGAAAAAGATGGCACAGAGATCGAGGCGTCCCTGCCTTATCTCGTCCGATTGCTGCGGCCTCGCCCCGTCCCGCGCGCTTCCCAAAATTTGAATCCCGCAAAATCCGCGGGTTGCAGAACAACTCGTCAGACGGAAGATCTCCTCCGCTCTGTCACTCGGAGCTCTCCAAGCGAAGACTTCACTCGACAGATACAAAGAATGGATCAAGACGACTGAAAAAGAAGTTGGTGCCGTCACCTAAAAGTTCATTGATCCAAGACAAGACATACTCATAGCGCGAGAAATGGGTCGGAAGAATTCTCAACTCCTTCCCCACTCAAACCTCGATCCATTCGGGGGCTAATGATGAAGCTATGTACCTAGGGTAGGGTCATGGACCTGTCTAAACTACCCTACCCAAGGACATCCCTAGAAGAAACCACCTGTCAGTCGACCTAGAGGTGTTCCACTCGACAGACTCGGGAACACTCGACCATGAAGATAATCACTCGACCATGAAGCTAACCACTCGACGGCCAGGAGATCTAAAGTCACTCTGCACGCAACGGTCTGTCATTAAGTAGCCTTTATGGTCTTCATAGCACTTTATGTGGGCGTTATCAGTAACCCCCAGTCTTAATGTACTTTAAACCGTGCATAACTGAGGGCTGGAGGGGTCTGGCGAACTCTATATAAGCCACCCCCCTCCTCAGTGTAAAGGGTTCGCACCCCTGTAACTCATACGCATATAATCCAGTCGACCGCCTCCGGGCTCCGAGACATAGGGCTGTTACTTCCTCCGAGAAGGGCCTGGACTCGTAAAACTCTTGCGTGTACAACTACTCCATAGCTAGGATCTTGCCTCTCCATTAGTACCCCCTACACTACTGTCAGACTTAGAACCACGAAAGTGACATTTTGGAATTTTGTTTGCTCGTCATTTTATCTATATGCATAGACCCTGGAAATATGAGTTTTTTTCTCACATAGGTGCAGTTCAATTAGGTAGCTGTTGGCATCACCAACTGTTGTAGTTGCACAAGAACCAGCTTTAAGTTGACATGTGCTCTCTTTTTTTAAAATATTTTTTTCCATAAGAACCTGTCATCAGTTGGCATGCCCAGATTTTATAGTTGCACAATAACATCATATTAGTTGGTATCATCCTTTCTTTGTTTATAATGTGTTTTTACCACCATGTGCAGGCAGCAGGTGCTGGGTGAGCTGCCTCATCTTCTACAACAGCTGATGAGGTATGAGTTTTATGACATTGGGTTATGAGCTATTGAACAGGTTTGCAACTTTGTTTTAGGTTGCTGTTTTGGCACTACTTATCTTCTATAGTTGCACAAAAACTAGCCTGTAGTTGTCAGGCTTAAGTCTCCTTTTTTCTGAAATCTTACACAGTACCAGTCTGTAGTTGGCATGATCAGGTTCTATAGTTGCACAATAACATCATACTAATTGGTACCATCCTTTTTCTGTTTATATAAGTTGATCAACACAGTTGCCCTCCCCCTTTTTTTATGTTTGCTATACTCGTTTGTGTCATCTCTACGGAAACTTGTCAAAAGATTTGTTATTGCTTTTAGTCCGAACAACACCATCAACTCAGAGGCATAGAATTCTGCCATTATATGCATCATACCTTCTACATGATACAAAAGACAACAATAAAGGATTTTTATTATTTTTTTAGTTGCATGGATGCACACACTAGTTGCACAGTAAAGGGACATGTGTTGGCACAAGTGGACAACTAGTTGCATCCTTAAAACATGTGAAGTTGCAGATAGGACATTTTTTAGTTGCACATTGAAGGCATTTTAGTTGCACACAAGTATCATAGCAGTTGCACACAAATCTACATGTACAACAACCTGGTATGCAACATATGGAGTTGCACATAGGACCTTTTTTACTTGCACACTGAAGGCACTTTAGTTGCACATAAGTGCCATAGTAGTTGGACACTAATGCGCCTATAGAAAAACTGAACATTGTAACCGACAGAGAGAACAAACATGTGCGGCAAACAAAGGTGCATTATGTTTTGCATGCAATAGTGTTTGTAGTTCCACAGTATAGAGACTTTTGTAGTAGCACAAGTGTATTTTTTTGGATGAGTTGCAAACAAGTTATTTTTTTCTGAATTCTCAAAATGTGTTACAAACAAGATGTTTTGCAATGAAGAACTCTAAGTAGTTGCACACTAGTTTTCATAATGTATTTGACACACCCTTTTTCTACTTCTTTTAACTTACTAATTTTCACAATCCATTTACTAATTTTGCAATTCTTATACACTGTATTTGGACAAAGAAAGAAGATTCTGATGGTAGAAAATAGTTTTCATCTTTTTCTGTTTTTTCTTTAGTATATTGAACATATTTTCCCTACTGCATTTTGTATGTGACAAGACTATGTATGTTTGAAGTTACTATGTTTTGTGCTTTATTAGTCTGCTTTGTTTTTGTTGCGCACGTTGCAGCAAAAGTTGGCCTGGATCCATGTGTGGTTGCACAAATATTAAGGTTTTTTTGCACAGACACAACATGCAATTTTATTGTGCTGTCTGCAACTACTCATTGTGTTTATTTGCACATATGCAGGCAAAAGTTGGCTTGCATTCATGTTTAGTTACACAAATAGACGGTTTTTTGCATAGGCACTACATCTTGTCTATTTTGGCATATGCAACTAGTCCTTTTTTGTTTATATGCAGACATCCATGCAAAAGTTGGCTTGGATTCATGTTTAGTTGCACAAATAGATGGTTTTTTGCACAGGAACTTCATCATGTCTATTTTTGCATATGGGTTGGTTTATTTGCATGCATCCAGGCAAAAGTTGGCTTGGATCCATGTTTAGTTGCACAGGAAAGTGTTTTATTGTGCAGAGATCAGATTCAACTATATTTGCTGCTTCATGTTCCTTCTTCTTCATGTTTTGTGGCAGATCCAGAGGGAAAGGGAAGGGAAAAGTGAAGAAGGATGATCTGGAGGCTAGAGAGGAAGATACCTGATGCTGCTGCTTGCCCTGGCTTTGTACTCCCTCTTCTTAGAATTGAAGCTTTTCTGGCCAATTTGTTCACCTAGTTTTTCTCTGCCATGGCAGCTCTGTAGGGTTTGGATCCAGGCCTGGGATCCCCTTCTTTTGTGGAGAAGGGCGACCCGTGGGGGGAGGAAGTGTGGGCGAGGTGTGGGGATGTAGTGGTTACCACGTGACAGTAATGGGGCAGATTTTCTGTTTGTTCGAAGCATGGCCAGTCGGGTTAGAAAGAACTTTCCTTCCTGAGACCAAAGGGGACAAGAAGTTGCTTTTTATGACTGGCTGCTTCATTGCGCTAGTGGGCAGCCGGCCGCCCACTAGACGCATCTAAAATAAAAAGGTGTTGTAACGATTTAAATCGGCCGACCGGTCCCCTCGCTCCCGCGCACGCTGATGGCAATACACGCCTTATCTTATCCTGAAAAGAATAAGATACTACCGCGTTATCTCCTGGTCCACTGATCGCCACTTTTTTCTCCAACACATACACGTGCTGTTGGACACAAACAGAACCGCCTAACCGAACGCGGCTAAAATTGGTCACGAGCTTATCTGTGCTCTATATCATGGGCGTTCATCGATGCGTGAAGATCTGTGCCATGCTCTCTTTTTAACACAGTATAAACCCAAGCGCTTATATAATACGCACACATACTCGCCATATAAATAATTAAATATACACGAGCACACCCTACACCTACGAGCACTTTGAGAGACCAAGATAGTATATCAGATTGAGATTTTACTAAGTCACCGTATATACCTCGTAGTCGACAGGAACGTCTCCCCCTATTGAACGTGCATCGCTGAAAATCATAGAATAATTCTAGACTAAATACGAGCACCAAGAATTCAACCCTGATAGATTGAGGATACCACTATCCTGTTAACCATCTAATCACAGATTGGTTCGATTAACCATTATCATTTGTTGTTAAATGGGGATGTGCTAAATGGTGGTGGGCAATTACGTACTTCCTTCATCCGAAAAAACATATCCTAAGTTTGTCTTTCAAATGGATATATCTAGCACTAATTTGGTGTTAGATACATTTATTTGAGAGACAAACTTTTTCGAAGGAAGGAGTAGATGGCAGGCATCGTTGGTGGGCCACGCTTACTGTCGGGAAGGACGGGATTAGTAACGGCCGTCAGGAGAGTTGGAACCGAGCCGAATGTCAAATCAGTTTGGTCTGTGGCTCAGCAATACCGCTTTCCGGCACGTGTGTATTGTGTACTCTCTCATGTTTAGTATTAAAAAACGTCTTACATTATGAGACGGAGCGAGTAGTTAATTGAATTCATTAAGCCTTAGCTCATCTTCTTCCCCAAATGGAGTGTACTTTTAATCTTTAATGCGTCGGCGTTGTTGAAGCACATGCTTGCGACCAAGGTCTTGTACAATACAAGGTGTTATAGAAGATGCTTAGAAAAATAAACCAGGCTTTCTTTAAGCTCCAGTGTTTATTTGTACATGATAAACGCTTATTTAGGCGTCTCTCCTGTAAAAATAGGCACCAGTGCTTCAGAAAAACCCGGTTTATTTTTTTAAACACCTCCTAAGCACGTAGCATTGTACAAGGCGTAAGAGGGTGCCATCGGCGATGGAGTTCCCTTTGCAGCTGGTCCGTGGGTGAGCATATTGGCCTGTAAACATCGTTTGCATTTGCGCCGCTGGAAGATGATCTTTTGAGAGCAAATCTTCTCCCTCGCATATCAGCTCTGATTGGGGAGGTGGCAATACAGTGACGGTTGTCAATGTGATTCAACTTTAGCATCCGCAGTCGTCGGAGAGTGCGGATTCACGGACCTGCGAGGCGGATGAAGCAGAGGTCGCAAGGGGAGGCAGGTCTCCTCACAACCGCGAGCTTAATTTTGACACGGTAGATGAACCCACGTGCCCATCATCTTAAACTGGT
>NC_041391.1:27123390-27163331 GCF_002162155.2 Triticum dicoccoides
CGCTCCCCGCTCCTAGCCCTCCCCCCTGATGACCCACAAGTGTAGGGGATCTATCGTAGTCCTTTAGATAAGTAAGAGTGTCGAACCCAACGAGGAGCAGAAGGAAAAGGTAAGCGTTTTTCAGTAAGGTTTTCTCTGCAAACACTGAAATAGTAGGTGATAGATAGATTTGTGATAAGATAAATAGTAACGAGCAAAAGTAAATAAAGTAAATAAAGTGCAGCAAGGTGGCCCAATCCTTTATGTAGCAAAGGATAAGCCTGGACAAATTCTAATAATGAGGAAGGAGCTCCCGAGGACACATTGGGAATTATCGTCAAGCTAGTTTTCATCACGCTCATACGATTCGCGTTCGGCACTTTGATAATTTGATATGTGGGTGGACAGACACTTGGGTAGTGCCCTAACTTGGACAAGAATCCCACTTATGATTAACCCCTATTGCAAGCGTCCGCAAGTACAAAAAGGAGTATTAAGGTAAACCTAACCACATCATTAAACATATGGGTCCATATCAACCCCTAACGAAGCAACGCATAAACTAGGGTTTAAGCTTCTGTCACTCTAGCAACCCATCATCTACTTATTACTTCCCTATGCCTTCCTCTAGGCCCAAATAATGGTGAAGTGTCATGTAGTCGACGTTCACATAACACCACTAGAGGAGAGACAACATACATCTCATCAAAATATCGAACGAATACCAAATTCACATGACTACTAATAGCAAGACTTCACCCATGTCCTCAGGAACAAACGTAACTACTCACAAAGCATATTCATGTTCATAATAAGAGGTGTAATAATATGCAGTAAGGATCTGAACATATGATCTTCCACCAAGTAAACCAATAAGTATCAACTACAAGGAGTAATCAACACTACTAGCAACCCACAGGTACCAATTTGTGGTTTTGGATACAAGATTGGATACAAGAGATGAACTAGGGTTTGAGAGGAGATGGTGCTGGTGAAGTTGTTGATGGAGATTGACCCCCTCCCGATGAGAGGATCGTTGGTGATGACGTTGGTGATGATTTCCCCCTCCCGGAGGGAAGTGTCCCCGGCAGAACAGCTCCGCCAGAGCCCTAAATTGATTCCGCCAAGGTTCCACCTCGTGGCGGCGGAGTTTCGTCTCGTAAGCTTGGCTACGAATTTTTTCAGGACAAAACCCTTCATATAGCAGAAGATGGACGCCGGAGGCCCACCAGGGGGCCCAGGAGATAGGGGGCGCGCCCCTAGGGGGGGGGGGGGCTCCCTGTCTCCTGGACAGGGTGTGGGCCCCCTGGCCTATTTCTTTTGCTCATAATTCCTTAATAAATCCAAAAAGTTGTTTCATGGAGTATCAGGTCTTTTGGAGTTGTGCAGAATAGGTTTTCAACGTTTGCTCCTTTTTCAGCCAGAATTCCAGCTGCCGGCATTCCCCCTCTTCATGGTAAACCTTGTAAAAAAGAGAAAATAGCCATAAGTATTGAGATATAATGTGTAATAACAGCCCATAATGCAATAAATATTGATATAAAAGCATGATGCAAAATGGACGTATCAACTCCCCCAATCTTAGACCTCGCTTGTCCTCAAGCGAAAACCGAAATCAAAAAATATGTCCACCTGTTTAGAGATAGAGGTGTCGATAAAAATAAAAATACGGACATAAGGGCATCATAATCATTCTAATAACATAAACATATATGGATTTTGTCATATGATTTCCTATGTTCAAGTGATAAGCAATTCACAATGTCAAGTATGGTTCAAAAACTTCATTGGAAACTAACAAACTATAATCTCAGTCATTGAAGCAATTGCAATTTATTGTAACATCAGAAAGAGTCACTAATAGAGCTTCTCAGCTAGCTCACATACTCAACTATCTCGTAGTCTCCCATAATTGTTAACACTCACGCAATACTTGTGGTTATAGAATTTCAGCCGGACACTGAGAAAGATAGGGGCTTATTGTGTTGCCTCCCAACGTATTCACCTTTAGGTGATGTCAACAATAATAGCCTATGCCAACTTACATCCAATCGGATATATATATCATGATTTTTCAAACACGAAGAGCTTGCCAAAGGATAAAATGAAAAAGGGAAAGGTGAAGATCACCTTGACTCAAGTATTAAAGTAAAACATAAAGTAAAAGATAGGCCCTTCGCAGAGAGAAGCAGAGGTTGTCATGCGCTTTCAGGGTTGGATACACAAAATCTTAGTGCAAAAGAACGTCACTTTATATTGCCCCTTGTATGTGGACCTTTATTATGCAATCCGTCACTTTTATTACTTCCACAACAAGTTTGTACAAAGCTTATTTTCTCTGCACTAATAAGTCATGCATATTTAGAGAGCAATTTTTATTGCTTGCACCGATGACAACTTACTTGAAGGATCTTACTCAATCCATAGGTAGGTATGGTGGACTCTCATGACAAAACTGGGTTTAAGGATATTTGGAAGCACAAGTAGTATCTCTACTTGATGCAAGGAGTTTTGGCTAGCATGAGGGGGAAAGGCAAGCTCAACATGTTTAGAAGGTCACCGACAATATACTTTAACTGAGATGTCGGAAAACATAAACCATTACGTTGTCTTCCTTGTCCAACGTCAACTCTTTTAGAATGTCATACTTAATGAGTGCTTCACAATCATAAAAGATGTCCAAGATAATATATTTATATGTGAACCCCTCTTTCCTTATCACTTCCTATTAATTGCAACGATGACCAAGGCTACGTTCATCAACTCTCAACAATTTTTATGCCTCATACTTTCTATATGTGAAGTTAACACTATCCATAAGATCAATATGAACTCTTTTGTTCTTTCTACTTTCTCAAGATCATAGCAACATAGCAAAGCCCTTGACTCAACACTAATCTTTATTATAGGTAGCACACTGACTCGCTTACAAAAAGATATCACAACGAAAAACTCAAAACTACTTGATATCAAAACTTTGAACTAATAGATCAAGATACTACTAAAAGGATCGAACTAAATAAAGCGGTAAAGATAGAAGTGTGATGGTGATACGATACCGGGGAACCTCCCCCAAGCTTGGCAGTTGCCAAGGGGAGTGCCCATACCCATGTGATTATTTCTTTGGATGTGATGGAGGTGGTGATGATGACGGTGGATAATCGCACATCGAGCGTAAAAGCTCCTCCAACTTGCGGATAATGCCCTTGAGCCCAGCAATATGATCCTTCAACAAAATATTCTCCTGTGTGAGATACTTGTTTTGTATGCGGGCTAACTCAATCATGTTGAAAGCTTCAATCTCTATTGGAGTGAAAAGGTTAGGTAAAGGGTGAGGGATGTCTTCTTCTTTCACCACCAGAGCTTGAACCTCCATAGCCTTCTTGATCCCTTCACCCTTGTTACTCTCTTCCGGTTCCTCTCTATTCAACTCTATCTTCAATAGCCAGGCATCCTTGTCTTCGTTGTTGTAGGAGGGAGAAGTCATGGTGCTCTAAATCTGCAACAGGAATAGCTCAAAACGAAAACAGAGGATATTTGCGTGATACGGTGGTCAAAACCTTCGGGAGTATATATAATGAATTTTTACCGACCAAAATACGTAACCTACAAAAAGACGGGGTCCGTGAGGCACACGAGGTGCCCACGAGACAGGGGGCGCGCCCTACAGGGGGGCACCCTCCTCTCTCGTGGGAGCCTCGTGTCCCTTTCGGACTACTTCTTTCTTCCTAAAATCCTTAAATAATCCAAAACTGATGAAAATTGCCATTAGAGTTGTTTTGGAGTCGGTTTACTTACTGTACCACGTACCTATGCATTTTCGGAGTCTGGAACGTTCTGGAAAGTGTCTCTTATGTATTCCTCAGGGGTTATGGTTTCAATAATATTTGTTTCAACATTGATAGGATTACCTGAAATATAATATTTAATTCTTTGACCATTTACCACCCTCGGATTTCTGCCTTCAAAGTTGTTGATTTTTTTAGCACCAGAACGATAGACCTCCTAGATAACGTAGGGACCTTCCCATTTTGAGAGAAGTTTTCCTGCAAAAAATCTTAAACGAGAGTTGAACAATAACACATAATCTCCTACATTAAACTCACGCTGTTGTACCCTTTTATCATGCCAGCGTTTGACTTTTTCTTTGAAAATCTTAGCATTCTCATATGCTTGGGTTCTCCATTCATCAAGTGAGCTAATATCAAATAACCTTTTCTCACCGGCAAGTTTGAAGTCATAATTAAGCTCTTTAATAGCCCAATATGCTTTATGTTCAAGTTCAAGAGGTAAATGACATGCTTTTCCATAAACCATCTTATATGGAGACATACCCATATGATTTTTGTATGCAGCTCTATAGGCCATAATGTATCATCAAGTTTTTTAGACCAATTCTTTCTAGATCTATTCACAGTCTTTTGCAAAATTAATTTGAGCTCTCTATTGCTCAACTCTACTTGACCACTAGACTGCGGGTGATAAGGAGATGCGATTGTATGATTGACATCATACTTAGCAAGCATCTTACGGAAAGCACCATGAATAAAGTGTGAACCACCATCAGTCATAAGATATCTAGGGACTCCAAACCTCGGAAAAATAACTTCTTTAAGCATTTTAATAGAAGTGTTATGATCAACACTACTAGTTGGAATAGCTTCTACCCACTTAGTAACGTAATCAACAGCAACTAAAATATGTGTATAACCATTGGAGGCAGGAAAAGGTCCCATATAATCAAAGCCCCAAATATCAAACGGTTCAATAACAAGAGAATAATTCATAGGCATTTCTTGATGTCTACTGATGTTACCTATTCTTTGACATTCATCACAAGATACGACAAACTTACGAGCATCTTTGAAAAGGGTAGGCCAATAAAAACCAGATTGTAGTACCTTGTGTGCAGTTCTATCTCCATCATGGTGTCCTCCATACGATTCAGAGTGACACTTGCATAGGATTTGTTCCTGTTCATGCTCAGGCACACAATGTCTAATAATACCATCTTGGATCATCCCAGAAGTAATGTCTTAAATCATAAAAGAATTTTTTTTGCTGGTATGTGAAACTAGGCGGTATATATTTAGCAACAATGTAATTAGCATAGTTAGCATACCAAGGAGCAGTACGAGAAGCATTGACAACCGCTAATTGTTCATCAGGAAAACTATCATTAATAGGCAATGGGTCATCAAGAACATTATCTAGCCTAGACAAGTTGTCTGCAATGGGGTTCTTAGCTCCCTTTCTATCAATAATATGCAAGTCAAATTCTTGGAGCAAGAGAACACATCTAATGAGTCTAGGCTTAGAATCTTTCTTTTCCATAAGATATTTAATAGCAGCATGATGAGTGTGAATAGTAACTTTGGAATCAACAATATAAGGTCTAAACTTATCACATGCAAACACAACTGCTAAGAATTCTTTTTCAGTGGTAGCATAATTTCTCTGGGTAGTATCAAGAGTCTTACTAGCATAATGGATAACATTCAATTTCTTATCGAATCTTTGCCCTAAAACAGCACCTACAGCATAATCACTAGCATCACACATAATTTCAAAAGGCAAATTCCAATCAGGTGGCTGAACAATAGGTGCTGTGATCAAAGCTTTCTTAAGTGTTTCAAATGCTTCTACATAATCATTATCAAAGACAAAGGTAATATCTTTTTGCAATAAATTAGTCAGAGGCCTAGAGATTTTAGAAAAGTCCTTAATGAACCTCCTATAAAAACCGGCATGACCAAGGAAACTTCTTATACCTTTTATGTCCTTGGGACATGGCATCTTTTCAATAGTATCAACTTTGGCGCTTTATCAACTTCAATACCCCTCTCGGAGATCTTGTGCCCCAAGAAAATGCCTTCATTAACCATAAAGTGACACTTTTCCCAATTCAGGACGAGACTAGTGTCTTCACATCTCTGCAAAACTCGATCAAGGTTGCTCAAACAATCATCAAAAGAGGATCCATAGACGGAGAATTCATCCATGAATACCTCACAAATCTTTTCACAAAAATCAGAAAATATAGCCATCATGCATCTTTGAAAGGTAGCAGGTGCATTACATAAACCAAAAGGCATACGTCTATAAGCAAAAGTACCAAAAGGGCAAGTAAAAGTAGTTTTAGATTGATCCCCCGCTGATACAGGTATCTGAGAGAAGCCAGAATAACCATCTAGAAAGAAAAAATGTGTGTGTTTGGATAACCTTTCTAGCATTTGATCAATAACAGGTAAAGGGTAATGATCTTTCTTAGTAGCTTTATTTAACTTGCAGAAATCAATTACCGTACTATAGCCTGTAATAATTCTTTGCGGGATCAATTCATCTTTATCATTAGGGACAACGGTGATACCTCCCTTTTTAGGGACACAATGGACAGGGCTTACCCATTTACTATCAGCAACGGGATAAATAATACCTGCCTCAAGGAGTTTTAGTATCTCCTTTCTCACCACTTCCTTCATTTTGGGATTTAATCGTCTTTGAGGATCTCTAACAGGTTTGGCATCTTTCTCCACTGAAATTTTGTGTTGACATAATATGGGACTAATGCCCTTGAGATCATCCAGGGTATATCCAATAGCAGCTCGGTGCTTCTCAGAGTTTTCAATAATCTTTCTTCTTCTTTCTCTGAAAGGTTAGCACTAATAATAACAGGATATATTTCTTTTTCATCAAGATAAGCATACTTGAGATTATCAGGTAATGGTTTGAGTTCAAACACGGGATCACCCTTGGGTGGAGGGGGATCCCCAAGAATTTCTACGGAAAGATTATGTTTTAGCATAGGTTCTTGTTTAAGGAACACTTCATCTATTTCTTCCCTTTCCTTCATAAACATATCATTTTCATGGTCTAGCAAATATTGTTCTAACGGATCAGTTGAAGGAACAACAATGGAAGCAAGACCAATAATCTCATCCTTACTAGATGGTTCCTTTTCACGATGTTGTCTACTAAACTTAGCGAAATTAAACTCATGAGACATACCATCTAAGCCAACAGTGACAATATTCTTTTCACAATCAATCTTAGCACTAGCAGTGTTCAAGAAGGGTCTACCAAAAATAATGGGACAAAAATCATCTTGTGGGGAACCGAGAACAAGAAAATCAGCAGGGTATTTAATCTTCCCACACAAGACTTCAACATCTCTAACAATCCCAATAGGTTTAATGGTGTAACTATTAACAAGCTTAATAGTAACATCAATATCTTCTAATTCAACTTGTGCAATATCATGCGTAATTTCTTTATAAAGATCATAAGGTATCACATTAGCACTAGCACCCATATCACATAAGCCATGATAACAATGATCTCCAATTTTAACAGAAATAACAGGTGTGCCTACAACAGGTCTACGTGTCTTAGTATCGGGTCTAGCAATATTAGCAGTTTCACCCAAGAAAGAGATAACATGCCCATCTAAGTCCTCATCCAAGAGATCTTTAATCATAGCAATACCAGGTTCAACATTAATTTGCTCAGGAGGTGTATAGGTCCTAGTATTACTCTTACGAACAACAGTCGAAGCTTTAACGTGATCTTTTATCCTAACAGGGAAAGGAGGTTTTTCAACATAAGCAATAGGAATAATAGGATCACTATATGTAATAGTCTTCTCTTCGACTGTAATAGGTGCAACTACTTTCACTTCAACAGGAGGATTATATTTAAACCACTTCTCTTTAGGGAGATCAATGTGAGTAGCAAAAGTTTCACAAAAAGTAGCTACTATCTCAGAGTCAAGTCCATACTTAGAGCTAAATCCACGGAAAGCATCGGTATCCATAAAAGATTTAACACAATCAAACTTAGGTGTCATACCTGACTCCTTACCATCGTCGGAACCCCAATCTTCGGAGTTGCATTTAATTCTTTCCAATAAGTCCCATTTGAAATCAATAGTCTTCAGCATATAGGGACCAGCACATGAAGTATCGAGCAAGTTGCGATTATCAAGAGAAAGCCGAGCATAAAAATTCTGAATAATCATTTCCCGAGAGAGCTCATGATTGGGGCATGAATATAACATTGACTTAAGCCTCCCCCAAGATTGAGTGATGCTTTCTCCTTCGCGAGGCCAGAAATTATATATGTAATTACGATCACGATGAACAAGATGCATAGGATAGAACTTCTAGTGAAATTCCAATTTCAATCGCTTATAATTCCAAGATCTCGTATCATCACATAGCCTATACCATGTCATTGCATCTCCCTTAAAAGATAAAGGAAAGATGTTCCTTTTGAAAACATCATCGGGAATATCTGCAACCTAAAATAATCCACAAACTTCATCCACAAAGATAAGGTGTAAGTCGGAATGCAATGTTCCGTCTCCTACAAAAGGATTAGCTAGCAGTTTTTCTATCATACCCGAAGGAATCTCAAAGTGAACATTTCCATAAGGTTCAGTAGGTTGAGGATCATTTCTTTCCTCTTCTGGTTGGGGTGAAGATACCCCAAACAAGCCACTCAAAGGATTAGTTTCCATAGTGACAAGTAACAGAAAATTTCAGCTCACAATATAAATGTTTCCTTACCAAGTTCCACTCACCAAGAGCGCTACGTTCCCCGGCAACGGCGCCAGAAAAGAGTCTTGATGACCCACAAGTGTAGGGGATCAATTGTAGTCCTTTCTATAAGTAAGAGTGCGAACCCAACGAGGAGCAGAAGGAAATGATAAGCGGTTTATAGTAAGGTTTTCTCTGCAAGCACTAAAATAGTAGGTGATAGATAGATTTGTGATAAGATAAATAGTAACGAGCAAAACTAAATAAAGTAAATAAAGTGCAGCAAGGTGGCCCAATCCTTTATGTACCAAAGCATAAGCCTGGACAAATTTTAATAATGAGGAAGGAGCTCCCGAGGACACATTGAGAATTATCGTCAAGCTAGTTTTCATCACGCTCATAGGATTCGCGTTCGGTACTTTGATAATTTGATATGTGGGTGGACCGGCACTTGGGTACTGCCCTAACTTGGACAAGCATCCCACTTATGATTAACCCCTATTGCAAGCATCCGCAACTACAAAAAGGAGTATTAAAGTAAACCTAACCACATCATTAAACATATGGATCCATATCAACCCCTAACGAAGCAACGCATAAACTAGGGTTTAAACTTGTGTCACTCTAGCAACCCATCATCTACTTATTACTTCCCTACGCCTTCCTCTAGGCCTAAATAATGGTGAAGTGTCATGTAGTCGACGTTCACATAACACCACTAGAGGAGAGACAACATACATCTCATCAAAATATCGAACGAATACCAAATTCACATGACTACTAATAGCAAGACTTCACCCATGTCCTGAGGAACAAACGTAACTACTCACAAATCATATTCATGTTCATAATCAGAGGTGTAATAATATGCATTAAGGATCTGAACATATGATCTTCCACCAAGTAAACTAATAAGTATCAACTACAAGGAATAATCAACACTACTAGCAACCCACATGTACCAATTTGTGGTTTTGGATACAAGATTGGGTACAAGAGATGAACCAGGGTTTGAGAGGAGATGATGCTGGTGAAGATGTTGATGGAGATTGACCCCCTCCCGATGAGAGGATCGTTGGTGATGACGTGATGATTTCCCCCTCCCGGAGGGAAGTGTGCCCGGCAGAACAGCTCCGCCAGAGCCCTAGACTGATTCCGCCAAGGTTCCGCCTCGTGGCGGCGGAGTTTCGTCTCGTAAGCTTGCCCACGAATTTTTCCAGGACAAAATCCTTCATATAGCAGAAGATGGACGCCGGAGGCCCACCAGGGGGCCCAGGAGATAGGGGGACGCGCCCCTAGGGGGGGCTGTCTCCTGGACAGGGTGTGGGCCCCATGGCCTATTTATTTTGCTCATAATTCCTTAATAAATCCAAAAAGTTGTTCCATGGAGTCTCAGGTCTTTTGGAGTCGTGCAGAATATGTTTCCAACGTTTGCTCTTTTTTCAGCCAGAATTCCAGCTGCCGGCATTCCCCTCTTCATGGTAAACCTTGTAAAATAAGAGAGAATATCCATAAGTATTGAGATATAATGTGTAATAACAGCCCATAATGTAATAAATATTGATATAAAAGCATGATGCAAAATTGACGTATCACCCCCCCCCCGCCGCCACCGCAGCGGTCGGAGCCCGCCGGAGCCACCAGCCCCTTTCCCCTCCCATTCCCCTTCTCCTACCCCTCCATTATTCCCCGTACCCCCGGGTCGCATCCCCGAGCGAGGCAAACGGGGGACCTTCCCTCGCGCGCCTCCAGCTCTCCCCCTCGCCCCTCCCTCCTCCCGCCGCCGTCAGCGTGCGCCGCCGGTCCTCCGCTGTGTGGTGCTGGCATCGGTGGGCATGCCTCTCCCAGTGCGTGGCCCTCCTATTTGGGCAGTGATGGCTGGCGGCGGTGCGCCTCGGCCGGCTTTGGTGCTGCCCGTCGGTGGTGATGCCGCGGGCCGCAGTGGTTCTCTATACGGCGGTGCGGCCGTTGGCAGTGGGGCGCCGCACTGGCGCTGGGCCTGGCGGCGCACGCCCAGCCCAAATCTGGGCCAAATTGGGCCTCATCCGGGTTGGGCAGGCCGATGGCTCGGCGTTCGGCAGAGGCATTCCCTGGTGGTGGCGTGGTGTGGGTGGTCTCGGGCGGTGAGGGCTTCGTCGATCGGTGCGCTGCAACGTGGTGACAGGACTGTCCGGGTCCAAGAGGACCCGGCAGGGCATTTGGTGCCCGGCAAATCCTTGTCGCCACGTCTGGTCGGCCCCGCTAACGCGGTGGAGGTTGTCCCCTCCCTCCAGTCGCGTTGTGGTCTCTCCCGTGGCCGTTGTTCCCTTACCATCTCCAGGTCTCGTGTTGGCAGCTCCAGTGAGGCGGCGAGGGTTGTCCAGTAATCATGGTGGCACACGCTGGTGTGCGGATGTCGGGGTGATGCATGTCGAAATGCCTAGGGTGGTGGTGGTGGTCGTGGATCGGGAGAAATCCCTGTCGGCTTGTCTGGCACCGACGCGGTGACGCCTGCAGGCGCCATCGGTTATTCCTGAGGGGTGTCGGGTGTATCTCTTCCCCACTATCCCCCGTGTACCGGGGGAAACCCTAGAACTTGTTCGGGAAACAACGGCAACCCCGTCTCATCCATTTCTGAAGGTGTTGCTTGGTGCACGACGCTTCGGGATGCTAGGAGTGTGGTGGTACTTCTTCGGAGGGTGCAGTGGTTGCCAGACTTCCTTTCTCAATGAACATCCCCTCTCCGGAGCTCCAAACGGACTCCAGATCTGGCCTCATGTTGAAGAACAAGAGATGGCGGCAGCTCCTTCTCGCGAAACACGATAATGCAGCGGAACTTTTAAAAAAAAATTAGACCAGAAGACATCCTGTGGGCCAGAGAAGTACCAGAGGGGTGCCCGAGGGGGGCACAACCCACCTGAGCGCGCCTAGGGGCAGAAAAAGGGCGGCACATCTCTCGACGCGGAAACGGAGCGGCAAATGCGACATGTGATTGACTGAAAAAAAGGTGAAACCTGACACGGGAGCGACATGTGAGCCATCCAAGTGGGATCAAAGCGTTTGCACAATTTTTTTCAGCAACAAAATCGTGCGGTGGACAACTTAGATGACAAACAGTAAATTCTTGTTAGCAAATCTGTTTTATATATGCACTAAATCATCAAAAGAACAGTTCCGTAGAACACGTTCAGCAAGTCAGCAGTCAGTACGCTTGCCCATGTGACTGGATCTTGGATAACTAGGGCTGACCTGGCCAAACGGGCCGGCCCTGCCCGGCACGGCCCGGCCTGTGCTAATTGTGCCTGGCCCGGCACGGCCCGCCATGGCACGTTTAATAGCCGGGCCATGCCGTGCCGGCCCATGGGCACTGCTCCTTGGCCCAGACATGGCCTGATTAGTAAACGGGCCGGCCCGATGGCCCGTTTAGCACGCTGGGCTGCACATTTTCAGCCTGCTGGGCTAGTTTTTAGGCCTATTGGGCTATATTTTAGGTATATATATACAAAAAATTCTGAAAAATATATAAAAAAATTAAACGGGCCGTGCCGTGCCGGCCCGCGTGCCCAGGCTCCAGGCCCAGGCACGGCCCAAGACGTGCCGCGTGCCGGGCACGTCCCGTTTAGCCCGTGTCGTGCCTGGCCCATGGCGGGCTGTGCCGGCGTGCTCGCGGGGTGGCCTGTTTAGCCTGGCCCGTTTGGCCAGCTATAAGCTAGGGAGCGCCGGCCGGCGTTTTGTGATGTTCCGACTTGTCCTTCATCGGTGCTGTTTGAATACGTTTGAAGCCGCCATTTGTCGCCCTGTCGCAGTGCCCGCTCTGCCGGTCGGCATATGCATACAGCTTAACTAAAGAGTGTACGCTCGACGTTGGTTGCGCCCAGACCTGGCCAAACGGGCAGGCCCGGCCCGGCACGGCCCGACCAGTGCTAATCGTGCCTAGCCCGGCACGGCCCGCCATGGCACGTTTAATAGTCGGGCCGTGCCGGGCCGGCCCACGGGCGCTGCTCCTTGGCCCAGACACGGCCTGATTAGTAAACGGGCCGGCCCGATGGCCCGTTTAACACGCTGGGCTGCACATTTTCAGCCTGCTAGGCTGGTTTTTAGGCCTATTGGGCTATATTTTAGGTATATATATACAAAAAATTCTGAAAAATATATAAAAAAATTAAACGGGCCGTGCCGTGCCGGCCCGCGTGCCCAGGCTCCAGGCCCAGGCACGGCCCAAGGCGTGCCGCGTGCCGGGCACGGCCCAAGGCGTGCCGCGTGCCGGGCACGGCCCGTTTAGCCCGTGTCGTGCCTGGCCCATGGCGGGCCGTGCCGGCGTGCTCGCGGGCTGGCCTGTTTAGCCCGGCCCGTTCGGCCAACTATAAGCTAGGGAGCGCCGGCCGACGTTTTGTGATGTTCCGACTTGTCCTTGATCGGTGTTGTTTGAATACGTTTGAAGCCGCCATTTGTCGCCCTGTCGCAGTGCCCGCTCTGCCGGCCGGCATATGCATACAGCTTAACTAAAAAGTGTACGCTCGACGTTGGCTGCGCCCAGACCTGGCCAAATGGGCCGGCCCGGCACGGCACGGCCCGACCAGTGCTAATCGTGCCTGGCCCGGCACGGCCCGTCATGGCACGTTTAATAGCCGGGCCGTGTCGTGCCGGCCCACGGGCGCTGCTCCTTGGCCCAGGCACGACCTGATTAGTAAATGGGCCGGCCCGATGGCCCGTTTAGCACGCTGGGCTGCACATTTTCAGCCTGCTGGGCTGGTTTTTAGGCCTATTGGGCTATATTTTAGGTATATATATATAAAAAAATCTGAAAAATATATCAAAAAATTAAACGGACCGTGCTGTGCCCGCCCGCGTGCCCAGGCTCCAGGTCCAGGCACGGCCCAAGGCGTGCCGCGTGCCGGGGACGGCCCGTTTAGCCCGTGTCGTGCCTAGCCCATGGCGGGCCGTGCCGGCGTGCTCACGGGCTGGCCTGTTTAGCCCGGCCCGTTTGGCCAGCTATAGCTGCGCCTGCCAATGCATATCCATTATAAGTATATTGTCTGGTCCAGTGTGTGATCTCCCGCGGTCTTGACTTTTCCCTACACACAAGCATCTCACTCAGGGTCCGTCCGGGGACATGACAAGACTAGCCCACCTCGCCGGCGCTGCCGCGCTCTTCTTGATGGCAGCCGCCATCCCGGCGACGAATGTTGCGGTGGTGCCCTCGGAGGTCGATGCCCTTCTGGCATGGAAGGCCAGCCTCATCGACGCAGCCGCGCTCTCCAGCTGGACCCGGGCCACACCGGTACGTGACTGGCATCGGGTGTACTGCGACAACAAAAGCGTCCTGGTGGGTCTAAGACTACATGGACTCAGCCTATCGGGCGGGCTCGATACGCTCGACACAGTGGCGTTCCCGACGCTCGCCTATCTGAACCTCAGCGGCAACGACCTTGGCGGCGCCATCCCGGCCAACATCCTCAGCAATAACGGCTTCAATAGCTCCATCCGCCGCAGCTCGGTGACATGCCCAGCCTTGGCGTCCTCAATCTCAATAGAAATAGGCTCGTCGGCAATATCCCGCGCCAGCTCTGCAGGCTCATCTCCACAATGATACTGCAAATCTCTGATAACCAGCTCAGCGGAGAACTTCCGAACTGCTGGTACAATCTTTAGTCTCTGCAGTACATGGACCTGTCCACAAACCTGCTCACCGGGGAATTCCCGAACTGTTGGCGCAACCTGAAGGCTCTGCGTTACATGGACCTGTCCGATAACTCCTTCTCAGGTGAATTCCCGCCAGCTGCCATAAGCCACAACTGCTCTCTCGTCTCATTATATCTCGCCAGAAATTCTTTTGTTGGAGCTTTCCCCCTCTTGGATGGTTGCAACTTGTTGGTCGGCCTCGACATCAGCAGCAATAGGTTCAGCGACTCTATTCCGCCGCAGCTCGGTGACATGCTCAGTCTAAGCATCGTCAAGCTCGACAATAACAGCCTCGTTGGTAACATCCCACACCAGCTCTGCAGCCTCCTCTTCATTGGCAATCTAGATTTGTCCAACAATCTGCTTGTCGGGGAGCTCCCGGACTGCTTGTGCAACCTCGACTATCTGTTTTACATGGATCTATCTAATAACCGGCTCATGGGGAAGCTCCCGAACTGCTGGTGGAATCTGAAGGCTCTGCGTTTCATGGATCTATCCAACAACTCCTTCTCAGGTAAAATTCTTGCGGCTGTGGCAAGCTACAACTGCTCTCTTAGTTCACTTTATCTCACCGGAAATGGCTTTGTTGGTGCTTTCCCGCCGGTCCTAGAGGGTTGCAACTCGCTGACCACTCTGGATCTGGGGAACAACATGTTCTTTGGTGTTATTCCTCCATGGATTGGGAACCAAGTTCCAATGCTTAGATTCCTTAGTCTCAGATCAAACAACTTCACTGGAGAAGTTCCTCTGGGTTTATCACAGCTTTCACAACTTCAGTTGCTTGACATGTCCAACAATAGCTTGACTGGCTCGATTCCTATAGGCTTCGGCAACTTGACCTCCATGAGGCACCCAAAAAATGTTTCAGCAATGGATGAATTGTTGTGGGATAAATATGATGACAGACTTGGCATAATCTGGAAGGGTCAGGATCAGAGTTTCACAAGTACAATTCGATTATTAGCTGGTATTGATTTATCAGACAATTTGCTATCACAGTGCATACCTGAAGAGTTAACCAATCTACAGGGCCTTCGGTTCCTAAACCTATCAAGAAACCATATGTTGTGCCGCATTCCACAGGACATTGGTAGCCTCTCTTTTCTTGAGTCCCTCGATCTATCATCTAATCAACTTATTGGAACCATTCCTCAAAGCATCACAAAATTATCAGGGATCGGCGTGTTGAATGTGTCAAACAATCTTTTGTCAGGAAAGATACCCATTGGGGGTCAGACTCAGACCTTCACAGATCCATCAATTTACTCCAACAATTCTGCGCTATGTGGATTTCCTCTCGACATTCCGTGTGAAAATACTTCGCATGCGCCAGATGAGAGAAATGATCTAGAGTTAAGAACTGGAGATGTGGTTTTCTCTCCTTTGTTGATGGCATGCAATGTAAGATTCGGTTGCATTGCGTCTCATTCCCATTTTTCTTTTCAAATTGATTGATTATGCTTTTGCGTGTACAAAGATAGATAGATCCCGCCATGGCAGCAATGCACGAGATATATTTGATAGTTATAGATTGCACGGGATTAGATTGGAATTCTTCCCATCTTACCTAGGAGTCCTCTTGCCCTTCATGTCTTGTACCTATATATACTCGTCTTCAAGGCTCAATAATACACGCACCACATTGCATCAGTTATCTCGTCTCTAATTCTCTTACAGTCTCGTGTTAACTTCCTTGTGGAAGCACTACTACTAAAAGGGCTATAGATGGAATGGCCACTAATGGCGCATCTGTCACGTGGTGCGCCATTACTATATTCTAATGGCGCACCATGCCTCGGTGCGCCATTAGTAATATATTACTAATGGCGCATCTGCTGTGTGGTGCGCCATTAGTAGTTTTGGAAAAAAACATAAAAAAAAATTTATTACTAATGGCGCACCATGTCCGCCGTGCGCCATTAGTAGTTGACATAGTAATGACGCACCACATCCGCCGTGCGACATTAGTAGTTTTGAAAAAAATTAAAAAGAAATAAAAAAATATTTGTTACCAATGGCGCACCATGTCTCGGTGCGCCATTAATAGTTTTAACTAGTAATGGTGCACCACCCCACGGTGCGCCATTACTAACTTGCCCCAACACTGAATGCACCCCCCCCAACGCCTTTTCAGTTTAAAAAAGAATAAAAGAAAATGATGAAAATGTCAAAAAAATAAAAGAAAATAAGTTTTCCATGTGATATGTGGTCTAGTTGTTGGGAAAATTTACAAATATGAATTTCGACTTTATTTGCAAAATCTCTCTGGAAATTTGTAAAATGGGCATAACTTTTGCATACAACTCCGCCTATGTTGTCTCAACATAGCCGGTCCCAAGCCCGTGTAAAGGAGGAGGGTTGTGATAGGCTTGGCAAGACAACGTAAAAACTCAGCCACTCTTATGGAGATGAAACCCAAAAGATTTTCGTTGGGGCGTAACCCTCTCAGCGATGCGCCACATCGGAACCCGGGTGTGGTGGAAAATGGGCAAGGGCCGGGCCGTCAACCCCCAGGTGGCGCGCCGTATCTTGATCCGGATACGGTGGCAAGTGAGCGAGGATCGGGTCGTCGCATCCTTAGTGGCGCGCTACATCGGCGCCCGGATGTAGTGGAAAATGAGCAAGGGTCTTCGCATTTGACTCGACGAGTGCGAAGGGTAAGGAAGCTAGCCGAGCCTAGGAGGATTCGCTTAGGTAGCTGGAACGTAGGGTCTCTGACAGGGAAGCTTCGGGAGCTAGTTGATGCAGCGGTGAGGAGAGGTGTTGATATCCTTTGCGTCCAAGAAACCAAATGGAGAGGACAGAAGGCGAAGGAGGTGGAGGATACCGGCTTCAAGCTATGGTACACGGGGACGGCTGCAAACAGAAATGGGGCGTAGGCATCTTGATCAACAAGAGCCTCAAGTATGGAGTGGTAGACGTCAAGAGACGTGGGGACCGGATTATCCTGGTCAAGCTGGTAGTTGAGGACTTGGTTCTCAATGTTATCAGCGCGTATGCCCCGCAAGTAGGCCACAATGAGAACACCAAGAGGGAGTTCTGGGAAGGCCTGGAAGACATGGTTAGGAGTGTACCGATTGGTGAGAAGCTCTTCATAGGAGGAGACCTCAATGGCCACGTGGGTACATCTAACACAGGTTTTGAAGGGGCGCATGGGGGCTTTGGCTATGGCATCAGGAATCAGGAAGGAGAAGATGTCTTAAGCTTTGCTCTAGCCTACAACATGATTGTAGCCAACACCCTCTTTAGAAAGAGAGAATCACATGTGGTGACTTTTAGTAGTGGCCAACACTCTAGCCAGATTGATTTCATCCTCTCGAGAAGGGAACATAGGCGTGCATGCCTAGACTGTAAGGTGATACCTGGAGAGAGTGTTGTACCCCAGCATAAGCTGGTGGTTGCTGACTTCCGCTTTCGGATTCGTGTCCAGCGGGATAAGCGGGCTAAAGTCGCTAGAACGAAGTGGTGGAAGCTCAAGGGGGAGGTAGCTCAGGCGTTCAAGGAGAGGGTCATTAAGGAGGGCCCTTGGGAGGAAGGAGGGGATGCGAACAATGTGTGGATGAAGATGGCGACTTGCATTCGTAAGGTGGCCTCAGAGGAGTTTGGAGTGTCCAGGGGAAGGAGAAGCGAAGATAAGGATACCTGGTGGTGGAATGATGATGTCCAGAAGGCGATTAAAGAGAAGAAAGATTGCTTTAGACGCCTATACCTGGATAGGAGTGCACACAACATAGAGAAGTACAAGATGGCGAAGAAGGCCGCAAAGTGAGCTGTTGGTGAAGCAAGGGGTCGGGCGTATGAGGACCTCTACCAACGGTTAGGCACGAAGGAAGGCGAAAGGGACATCTATAAGATGGCCAAGATCCGAGAGAGGAAGACGAGGGATATTGGCCAAGTCAAATGCATCAAGGACGGAGCAGGCAAACTCTTGGTGAAGGATGAGGAGATTAAGCATAGATGGCGGGAGTACTTCGACAAGCTGTTCAATGGGGAGAATGAAAGCTCTACCATTGAACTGGACGACTCTTTTGATGAGACCAACATGCGTTTTATGCGTCGAATCCAGGAGTCTGAGGTCAAGGAGGCTTTAAAAAGGATGAAGGGAGGCAAGGCGATAGGCCCGGATTGTATCCCCATTGAGGTGTGGAAAGGTCTCGGGGACATAGCGATAGTATGGCTAACCAGGCTTTTCAATCTCATTTTTCGGGCAAACAAGATGCCAGAAGAATGGAGACGGAGTATATTAGTACCAATCTTCAAGAACAAGGGGGATGTTCAGAGTTGTACTAATTACCGTGGAATTAAGCTGATGAGCCATACAATGAAGCTATGGGAGAGAGTCATTGAGCACCGCTTAAGAAGAATGACAAGCGTGACCAAAAACCAGTTTGGTTTCATGCCTGGGAGGTCGACCATGGAAGCCATTTTCTTGGTACGACAGCTTATGGAGAGATATAGGGAGCAAAAGAAGGACTTGCATATGGTGTTCATTGACTTGGAGAAGGCCTATGATAAGATACCGCGAAATGTCATGTGGTGGGCCTTGGAGAAACACAAAGTCCCAGCAAAGTACATTACCCTCATCAAGGACATGTACGATAATGTTGTGACAAGTGTTCGAACAAGTGATGTCGACACTGATGACTTCCCGATTAAGATAGGACTGCATCAGGGGTCAGCTTTGAGCCCTTACCTTTTTGCATTGGTGATGGATGAGGTCACAAGGGATATACAAGGAGATATCCCATGGTGTATGCTCTTTGCGGATGATGTGGTGCTAGTTGACGATAGTCAGGCGGGGGTAAATAGGAAGTTAGAGTTATGGAGACAAACCTTGGAATCGAAAGGGTTTAGGCTTAGTAGGACTAAAATCGAGTACATGATGTGTGGTTTCAGTACTACTAGGTGTGAGGAGGAGGAGGTTAGCCTTGATGGTCAGGTGGTACCTCGGAAGGACACCTTTCGATATTTGGGGTCAATGCTGCAGGAGGATGGGGGTATTGATGAAGATGTGAACCATCGGATCAAAGCCGGATGGATGAAGTGGCGTCAAGCTTCTCGCATTCTCTGTGACAAGAGAGTGCCACAAAAGCTAAAAGGCAAGTTCTACAGGATGGCGGTTCGACCCGCAATGTTGTATGGCGCTGAGTGTTGGCCGACTAAAAGGTGACATGTTCAACAGTTAGGTGTGGCGGAGATGCGTATGTTGAGATGGATGTGTGGCCACACGAGGAAGGATCGAGTCCGGAATGATGATATACGAGATAGAGTTGGGTAGCACCAATTGAAGAGAAACTTGTCCAACATCGTCTGAGATGGTTTGGGCATATCCAGCGCAGGCCTCCAGAAGCTCCAGTTCATAGCGGATGGCTAAAGCGTGCGGAGAATGTCAAGAGAGGGCGGGGTAGACCGAATTCGACATGGGAAGAGTCCGTTAAGAGAGACCTGAAGGATTGGGGTATCACCGAAGAGCTAGCTATGGACAGGGGTGCATGGAAGCTTGCTATCCATGTGCCAGAGCCATGAGTTGGTTGCGAGATCTTATGGGGTTCACCTCTAGCCTACCCCAACTTGCTTGGGACTAAAGGCTTTGTTGTTGTTGTTGTTGCATAACTTTTGCATACGAATTCAGATGAAAAAAAAATTTATATGAAAAATCATCTACTCAAAAAGTTACATCCAAATTTACGGGGCTTTCAAGATCTAGAGGAAAAAAAATTCAAAAAATTTCAAACTTACTAGTGGCGCACCGTGGATGTGGTGCGCCACTAGTAACAGAAAAAAATTGGTTTTGAATTTTTTTTCAAAAAATGATACGTAATATGACCAGGAAGTTTGAAATATTTTTCAAAATTTCATCATAGTCATGAACATGAACAAATTCCTAGACATTAACAAGGTATAATAGGATTGATATGCTAGATATATCAACAAGTGCCTGTGAAGTGAGCTGTTGCTGGTGTTGGATAGAACTCTAAAGTTAAGCGTGCTTGGGTTGGAGTAGTGTGAGGATGGATGACCTTTTGGGAAGTTTGACCACGGAGTGTGATTTGACATGAGATTAAGCATATTGACTCGACATTAAGCCATAGTGAACTGAGATTAAGAAAAAAAACAAAAAAAATTGAAAAAAAATGAAAAAAAATTAAAAAAATCTGAAAACATAATGTTACTAATGGCGCACTTCTATGTGGTGCGCCATTAGTATACATATACTAATGGTGCACCGTGGGCTATTCTAATGGCGCACCAGCGGAGCGCCGTTAGTATACCATATACTAATGGCGCACCACAGGTGCGCCTATTAGAAAAAAAAATCTAATGGCGTGGTGCTAGTGGCGCACCTGTAGTGCGCCATTAGTATCGAAAACAGGTGCGCCACTAGCAGCCCTTTTTCTAGTAGTGAAGCACACGCACGATGCAGTGCCAAGCCCAGACCACTAGGTCAGGGTGGGACAATGGTGCATACACTCATGAATATGTATGTTTATTTATTTATTCTATCTGTTTTGGTATGGTATAAAGGTCAATTCTTAAATCTAGGGCGGGCCACGGCCCACCCTGGCTACCCTATAGCTCCGCCACTGGCACCATGGTCTGATCTCGCTCAGAGAAAGACAATTTGATTCTCGCCATGCACGACTCGATCGGGAGGGTGTGTTCGACACATTCGCTAAAATCATAACAGTTGTGAACCAACCTGTGGTTGGATGGTTAGAGGGGATGTGGTATCCCCAATCCACCAGGGTTCAAGTCTTGGTGCTCGCTTTTATTCCTGGATTTATTTCAGGATTTCCGGCGATACACATTCAGTGGGAGAAGACGTTCCCGTCGACGATGAGGTGCCAACAGTGACTTCGTAAATTTCAAGATGATATGCCGGTTCAGTCTTTCGAAGGTGCTCATAGGGATAGGGTGTGCGTGTGTGTGGGTTCATATGGGTGAGTGTATGCGCGTGTATATGAACGCTTGCGTCTGTACTGTGTTAAAACAAATCATAACAGTCAACTATACATTGCTTGATTCTTCTACTGTTAACACTTGGATTCACCATAAGATGGTAAGCAATTTCAAATTGGTTTATCAACTATACAGAATTGTATTGTCACTCACCCAAAAAAAGAAGACTTGGATTCAGCATGAACGGGCCGGCCAGAACGGACACGAGCATCTTACCTACCTCCTAAGGTGATACTCTACTTCTAACAACCGTTAGGTGCACCTTAAAATTATCAGCTGGATACTGTTCGAGTAGATATGAACAACAGCGAATGTGGTTAAATAGTTCCATAACCATATTTTATATTTTATTTTGTATCAACTACCTTTTAAGTTTCTTTTGACGGGAAAGCTTACTTTATTAATTAAATAATAGCTACATCGTCTGCTATAGGTTTTATGATGAACTCGGGTGGGGCATCAACCCAAAAAGAAGGGTTATTCACACATCCCAACTAGTCAACTCATGAGCTACATTGTAGCCGCCGCCTCCTCCTTCTCCTCCATAAAAAGCTAGGGTTTTTGCCTCCCGCCGCCGCCGCCGCAGGTCCGCCTCCTCTCCGATGGTCTTAGGGCCATGGGGGCGCAGTGAATCTCGGCAAGGGTCGGCGGGAGGGCTCCGTTTTTAATCGTTTTTTAGTTTTGTTAGGGTTTGTGTCCTGCTCAGGAAGACGAGACGGCGGCGGCTCCCTGAAGATGGAATAAAGGTCTCCCCGCCTAGCCCCCGTTCCGGCGATGCGTCTAGCATCGTTGGTGGGCGTGTGGAGGTGTGTCTCCGGCGGATCTATTTTTGATGGATTTGCTCGGATCTTGTTGTTGTTCGTCTACGTTCGTGTATCTTCGGATTGGATTTTTCTGATCTACGTTATTCTTCATCTGCGGCGGTTGTTGTTCTAGTGCGCTGGTCCTACTGGGCCTTAGCACGACGACTTTCCGACTGTCTACTACAACAAGTTGTGCCCGACTCCGGCGGTGGAGGGGCGATGACGGCGGCGCGCCTTCGGCTCGCTTCAGTGTCGCTAGGTGGTCTACAGATCTGGATGTAATTTCTATTATTTCTGGTATTCGTTGTACTGTCATGATTAAAGATGAATAGATCGGAAATTTTCTCGAAAAAAAAACTCATGAGCTACATAATTTGTCACTTTACTACAATGCTCAATCCCAAAATCTAGTAAAATACTACGACAATCATCAAGAAACGGCGTGTTTGAGCCTAGGTTGTTAAAGAAGTTGAGCACAACATACTTAGTCTCAGACTAGGCTTTCTAAACATTCATTTGATTAGACATTTCGACCAGGTGTATGGGTGTGTGTTCCTTGATTGGTGCTCTTGGACGGCGCTATTCGTCACGGTGCCTAACCTGCCGGCGGTATGCAGATAGATGACGAGGGCCAGGACACTGGTGTAAGTAACTCGGGTACGGTGCAGACCACAGAGCGTATGATTTTATGCCGCACGAAACGGACACGCTCGGCCGTTTCTGCCGCACGAAACGGACGCGCTCGGCATTTGCCGCCGGCCGATCCATCCATATTTTTCTAAAGGGCTTTTTACTACGCAAAAGTATTACGTCGGGCCTCTGTATAAGTAAGATACACATAGTCAAATAAAGTCCTCTCACCAGGTGAACAGTGGTATCCCCAATCCACCAGGGTTCAAATTCTGTTGCTCGCATTATTTCTGAATTTATTTCAGGATTTCCGGCGATGTGCTTTCAGTGGGAGGAGACGTTCCCGTCAACGACGAGGCGCCTACGGTGACTTCATAAATCTCAAGATGATATGCCGGCTCAGTCTCTCGAAGGTGCTCATAGGAGTAGGGTGTGCGTGTGTGCGTTCATAGGGGTGGGTGTATGCGCGTGTATATGAGCGCTTGTGTCTGTACTGATGCTAAAAAAAAATGTCCTCTCACACAAATGAAAATTAAAATGGCAAAATACAAAGAAACATGTAGAGTCCGTATAACGCCTAAAGTGAGGGGGGATCCTAAGATCATGTTGTCACCCATGTTGGGTAAAATTATCCCTCGCCGTAGCCTCCAATCGTGTACACACCTTCATAAACAGGTCTCAATTCTCCACGCGTTATAGTGAGGATCATAAATAAAGTCTTAGTACATCTGTAGATAACCTGCAATAGAGAATTACTTTTATCGTTAAAAATCTTATTAATTCTACATTGTCAAAGCGACCAAATAATGGCAAGCGCTCCCACAATGAGACGAGTTCTAAATCTGTAATCAATCCTATGTATCCAGTTGCCAAATACATTAGCAACGTTGTCTGAAGGATACAAGCCAGAAGCTATTTGGATGACTGGCCATATGGAACGAGCCAATTTGCATTAGAAGGAATAAATATTTTATTGTCAACCATCGCGCTCAAGATCAGGGACATGCAGAGACCAACCGAAGCGCATCTCGCCAGCACTGCTGCGCTCTTCCTGCTGACGGCCGCCAACTCCGTGAAGATGGTTGCCGTGGTGACCTCGGAGGACTGATGCCCTTCTAGCATGGAAGGCCAGACTCGTCGACAACAACCACGCTATCTAACTAGACTCGCGCCACGCCGGTATGTGATTGGGTAGGCATGTTCTGCAACATCGATGACGTGATCAAGGAGCTAAATCTCCCGGGACTCGGTCTCTCAGGCGGGCTCGACACCGCTGCGCTTCCAGAGCTTGCCGTTCTGAACCTTTGGAGGAACAACCTCGGAGACCCCATCTCATCCAACATATCGCAGCTGCGCTCCCTCGAATTTCTCAATCTCAGCTGCAATGGGTTCAACGACTCAACCCGTAGCAGCTTGGTGACATGCCCAGCCTCGCCTTCCTCTATCTCTACAACAACAACCTCGTTGGTGACAATCCTTAAATCATGCTGCCACCCATGTTGGGTAAAACTATCCCTCACCGTAGCCTCCAATCATGTACACACCTTCATAAACAGGTCTCGATTCTCCACGTGTTGTAGACAGGACCATAAACGAAGAGTCTTAGTCATCTATAGATAACCTGCAACAGAGAAGTACTTTTATCGTTAAAAACCATATCATTTCTACATTGTCAAAGCGACCAAATAATGACAAGCGCTCCCACCATGAAAAGAGTTCTAAACATGTGATCAATCCTGTGTAACCAGTTGGCAAATACATTAGCAACACTGCCCTGGAGGATACAAGCCACAAGCTATTTGGATGATTGACCATATGGAACGAGTAAATTTGCATTGGAAGAATGAAGTGTTTTATTGTCAATCATCGCGCTCAAGGTCAGGGACATTCGAAGAACAATGCAAGTGCATCTCGCCGGTACTGATGCGCTCTTCCTGCTGACGGCCGCCATCTCCGTGACGACGGTTGTCGTGGTGCCCTCGGAGGCTGATGCCCTTCTAGCATGGAAGGCTAGTCTCGTCGAAGCGACCGCGATATCTGACTAGACCCGAGCCATGCCGGTATGTGATTGGGTAGGCGTGTTCTGCAACATCAATGGTGTGGTCAAGGGGCTAAATCTCTCGGGACTCGATCTCTCAGGCGGGCTCGACACCGCTGCGCTTACAGAGCTTGCCCTTCTGAAACTTTGGAGGAACAATCTCGGAGACCCCATCCCATCCAACATATCGTGGCTGCTGAGGGAGTCCTGGATTAGGGGGTGTCCGGATGGCCGGACTATGACTTTCGGCCGGACTCCCGGACTATGAAGATACAAGATTGAAGACTCCGTCCCGTGTCCGGAGGGGACTTTCCTTTGCGTGGAAGGCAAGCTTGGCGATACGATATGAAGATCTCCTCCCATTGTAACCGACTATGTGTAACCCTAGCCCTCTCTGGTGTCTATATAAACTGGAGAGTTTTAGTCCGTAGGACGAACAACAATCATACCATAGGCTAGCTTCTAGGGTTTAGCCTCTCTGATCTCGTCGTAGATCCACTCTTGTACTATCCATATCATCAATATTAATCAAGCAGGAGTAGGGTTTTACCTCCATCGAGAGGGCCCGAACCTGGGTAAAAACATCGTGTCCCTTGTCTCCTGTTACCATCCGCCTAGACGCACAGTTCGGGACCCCCTACCCGAGATCCGCCGGTTTTGACACCGACATTGGTGCTTTCATTGAGAGTTCCTCTGTGTCGTCACCGTCAGGAAGGATGTCGCACCCCGTCTTTAAAGACGGCGCTATTGCTAAAGGAGTTTTGGTTGTCGGCCAAACTCTCCGGCTAGGCAGTTTTTTGATGACCGCCTGTTCGGCCGCCGCGCCGACGATGACCTCTCGGGCCATCGAAAGCAATCTCCACATCAGCTCGGAGCTCGCCGAGCAGTTAGATCCGACGGAGCTCTCTTCTCTGAATGAGCTCTTGGATCACATTGCTGCCCTGGGAGTCGCTACAGATTACGACCAGATTGGGCTTAAACCCGATCAGAGAGAGACTGACTCTCCCCAGGTCACCCACCATGTTGAAGTGGTGGAAGAACAATGCGGCAAATCTTCGCCCGCCCTAAGGACCAGATGTGTCCGGATTCCCGACCCCTCCAAGCCGGACACCCGCGGAGGGGAGGATGTCGCCCAAGCCCTGAACCTAAAGTCAGGCAGCAGGCCTGATTTATTGAATAATGTCCAAGAAAGCAAGCTTCCGAATTCGGAAACTTCTTGGCCCCTGAATCTTATATCGGGCAAGGTTCCGGATTTAAATCCACCTGCCCACCCAACTATTAGGGATTTATCCCAAATACGGCAAGAGCCCGGGGAAACAGTACACCACTATTGGGCCAGATTCCTCCTGGTTATGAACAGGATAAGGGACTGCCGTGATAAAGTAGCAATTTCATTTTTCTGTAACAACTGCACGGACATCGGAATCCTCAACGCCATAAGTCGCCGCGAAATTACATGCTTCGCCGACTTGACATCCATAGTACGAAAGTACTGTGCGACAGAAAGCGCTCAGAAAAACTGAAGATAAATTTTGGGACAATCCGGCCCTGAATACAACACGAGTCCGAAACAAAAGGGCGCATTATCACCAGGCATCTGAGCCAAACATCAAAAAACAAAAACCCTCTATAGGGTATGGGACCGTACTGGAGGGATGGCACAATGGACCCTGTAAAATTCATAGTTCAGGGGAAGTCACACCAACTCACAGCCTTAGAGCATGTTGGATACTCCGGCAGGTGGCGAGAAGTGGCGAGGAGCTTCTAACTCCAGAACCCGAAGAACACCTCCCAAGAAACGCCAGTACGGTGTCGACAGTCTTCGAGACCTTCGCATCAAACAATGCGAGGAAACGAACGCTCCGCAACCTTACCGAAGTCTACCAAGTAGCAACAATAAACCCATGGAGTGGCACGACTATTACCTTTAATGCCAGTGACGAACCTAAATTCCGGACAGCCCGAGCACCAGCCGTATTGGTCCTCAGTCCGATAGTGGACGGCTTCCGACTTACACAGGTACTCATGGACGGCGGCAGCGGACTTAACCTCATCTCCGAGGAAACCCTGCGAAAAATGGAAATAGACCGGAGCCGCATTGAGCGAAGCAACACAACCTTTAGAGGAATAATACCAAGACGGGAAGCATGATATTCAGGAAAAATCACACTGGATGTGGTGTTCGGCACGCCGGATAAATACATATTCGAGGAGTTCACATTCCAAGTGGCCCCGTTCAGCAGCGGATACCACGCTCTGCTAGGCGGGAAGCATTTACAATTTTTAAAGCCATACCCCATTATGGGTACATGAAGCTCAAAATGCCTGGACCCAACGGAATCATCACTCTTGCAAGTGATCCGGACACAGCGCTCCGCGCCGAAAACAAGACAGCCACACTGGCCCTGGAGGCATTATCCGAGGCCCTAGCGGCCGAGGAACTAACTGCGTTGCGCTCCACGGTGGACAGGGACAATGTGATACTAGATAAGAGATCCAAGTCCACCTCTTTCAAACCAGCGGACAAAATAGTCAAATTCCAAGTCCATCCAACGGACCCCACAAAAACAGCCTCCATCGAGGCACAACTAAAACCCGATGTAGACGCCGCACTCAGAGAATTCCTGCGAGAAAATTGGGACATTTTCGCCTGGCACCCTTCAGACATGCCAGGAATCCCACGCAGGCTGGCTGAGCATAGCCTGAACATCCTAAAAGGGTTTAAGCCCGTTAAACAGACTCTACGGCGTTTCTCCGAACCCAAGAGACAAGCCATGGGAGAGGAGCTAGCAAAACTACTGGAAGCCGGATTCATCAGAGATATAAAACATCCGGACTGGCTAGCAAACTTGGTGATGGTACCAAAGAAGGACAAATCGTGGCGCCTATGTGTCGATTTCAAAGACCTAAATAAGGCCTGCCCAAATGATCCTTTCCCACTCCCCTGAATTGATCAAATCATCGACGCCACCGCAGGACACGACTCATTGTGTTTGCTCGATGCATACTCTGGCTACCACCAAATCAAGATGGCAGAGTCAGACCAAGCCGCAACGGCATTCATCACCCCATACGGCCCATTCTGCTTCAACACGATGCCCTTCGGGCTCAAAAACGCCAGCGCAACATATCATCGCATGATTCAGACATGCCTGGCCAACCAGATCGGCAAAACAGTTGAAGCGTATGTAGATGACGTGGTCGTCAAAACCAAACACGTCGATACTCTAGTAGACGACTTGAGGCTCACGTTCGACAATCTCCGAACATATGACATTAAGCTCAACCCAGAAAAATGCGTTTTTGGCGTACCAGCCGGAAAGCTCTTGGGCTTCATAGTATCCGATAGAGGAATTGAAGCAAACCCAGCTAAGATCCGAGCTCTGTCACAATTGGATACCCCAAAAGACCTCAAACAAATACAAAAATTGACAGGATGCGTGGCGGCTCTAAGTTGCTTTATCTCCCGCTTAGGAGAAAAGGCATTACCCCTCTATCGCCTCCTGCGGTGCACCGAACACTTCGAGTGGACGGATGCCGCCACGGCCGGACTCGAAGAAATAAAATCCATACTTGCAACAAATCCGGTCCTGGCCGCGCCCAACACGGGCGAACCAATGCTGTTATACATCGCGGCAACCCATCAAGTTGTAAGCGCGGTGCTCGTCGTCGAACGAGAAACGGACGGACACAAGTTCCCTCTACAAAAACCAGTTTACTACGTGTCAACTGTCCTAACTCCATGCAAGTCACGGTACCCATATTATCAAAAGATAGCATACGCGGTGTTCATGGCATCCCGGAAGCTGCGACACTATTTTCAAGAGTGTTCAATAAAAGTGGCATCCAAAGTATCTCTTAATGATATTATAAACAACCGCGATGCAATGGGCCGGATTGCCAAATGGGCCATCGAGCTCCTCCCGTTCGACATAACTTACAAGCCAAGGCGAGCTATTAAGTCGCAGGTTTTGGCCAACTTCATCGCCGAATGGACTGAAGCCGAGCTCTCTAAAGAGTACGACGCATACTCCAACTGGATCATGCACTTCGACGGCTCCAAAATGTTGGCTAGACTGGAGGCTGGCATCGTTCTGACGTCCCCAACTGGAGATATAGTCCAATACGTACTTCAGATAATGTACACGGATTCCAACAAGGCAGCCGAATACGAGCCCATTTTACATGGTCTCCGGATGGCAGTCTCCATGGGCATTTAGCGCCTAGAGGTCCGCAGGGATTCAAACATTGCAATATCCCAAATAAATGGAGACTTTGACGCCAAGGATCCGAAAATGGCAGCTTATCGCAACGCCATCTTAAAGATGTCAGCTCGGTTTGAGGGGCTCGAATTTCATCACATAGCCCGGGAGAATAACCAGGCAGCAGACGTGTTGGCACGCATTGGCGCCAAGCACGATGCCGTCCCTCCCAACATCTTCCTAGAGAGGTTGTTCAAGCCATCCGTATCATGGGAGGGAGAGTCCGGAAACAATAGCCCGGACACAACCACACTGCCCTTCACTGAACACTCTGACACAGTTGGTGGCTCCGCCAACGAAACAACGCCGTCAGCCCACACAATAATGGCAGTCATTGCCCCGTGGACAGAACCATTCCTAGCCTACCTAACTAGGCAGGAACTCCCCGAGGACCAAAACGAGGCCCGCTGCATAGTGCGGCGATCTAAAGCCTACAAAGTCCACGAGGGAGAGCTTTATAAGAAAAGCACAACCGGAGTCCTTCAAAGGTGTATCTTCGAAGAGGAAGGGCGAGACCTTCTGGCTGAAATTCATGCCGGACACGGCAGGCACCATGCCGCAGCCCGGGCCCTTGTAAGCAAGGCCTTCCGTACCGGATTTTATTGGCTAACGGCCCGGGCAGACGCTCACGACTTAGTGCAGCAATGCGTTGGTTGCCAGTTATTCGCCAACCAAAGCCACATGCCACCTACCACCCTACAAACTATACCCATTACCTGGCCTTTTACGGTCTGGAGGCTTGACATGGTTGGACCCCTTAAAGGAGGAACCCACAAGCAAAAATATCTACTGGTCATGGTGGACAAATTCACCAAATGGATAGAGGCCAAACCTGTAAAGACGGTCGAATCCGGACCGGTGATAGACTTCATATCCGGGGTCGTACACCGTTACGGCGTCCCCCACAGCATCATAACTGACAACGGCACAAACTTCACGACCGATGAAGTTAAACTCTGGTGCAAAAACATGGGCATTAAGCTCGACTATGCTTCAGTCTACCACCCTCAAACCAATGGTCAAGTCGAGCGAGCCAACAGTCTCATTATGAGCGGCATCAAACCCAGACTAGTGCGATCCCTCAAGGAATCTAACATGCACTGGGTAGAGGAGCTCGACTCCGTACTCTGGAGGCTGCGGACCACGCCGAATCGCACTACCGGATTCACACCATTTTTTATGGTATACGGCGCAGAGGCAGTACTGCCATGCGACATAATTCATGACTCACCTCGAGTGCGCATGTACGAATAAAGAGAAGCCGAGCTCGATTGGCAGGACAGCTTGGACGCATTGGAGGAGGAGTGCGACATGGCAAAAGCTCGTTCCGCATTCTATCAACAGCAGACTTGAAGATATCAAAGCAGAGAAGTACGGGCCAAAACTTATAACGTTGGCGAACTAGTTCTGCGCCTGCCGGACAAGAAAAAGGACAAACTAAAGCCCAAATGGGAGGGTCCTTTCATAATCGACCAAGTACTGACTGGTGGAGCGTACCGTCTGCGCAACGCATCGGACAACCGACTCGAGCCGAACCCATGGAACGCAGCACACCTACGAAGATTCTACGCCTAGCGCCGGACTCCGTGTTCGTCTCCTTCCTCCGACCCCTTTTTATTTTTATTTTTATTTTTTCACATTAGCTGTCCGCGATTTCACTCCCTCTCCCTATCTTTTTTCTCCCAAGCCCTTAAGGGCTTGCATGTGCGTTGTTCGCACATACCTGACGCGCCACCAGCGCTCATCATACCTGGGAGCTTCCTTATCAGAAGTTTATATAAAATGGGCCTCATGCCCAAAACATGTGTGACACTTCCGCATGAGCCTTTTACACACCATTATATGCATCGATATGACTTAAGTTTTGGCCAAGCTGGGTTGCCTGGCTCCTGTGCTTACCCCTACATGCCCGTTCGTTCGGCTAGGTGGTAAAGGGAGCACCTTTGTGATTGTTACTGCCGGGTCAGCCGGATGTGTACCTCAGACTGGGTGAAGCCGAAAGCTAGCGTTCTTAAGGGAATATTCGGTCGGTGAACTAAAAGATGATCTTTCGTGTTTATTTATCTGCCCCCAGATGCTTTTCTGCTCTTTTTAGTAGTTCGGACATGCACTTTAGGGCATGCCCCTAGGGAAAGGAACCCCTAACGGAACTATTCTCCCTAGAAGATGTTTCTTACTAACCATGTAATATAACATAACTAGTTGGGCACTTGTCTGCTAAAGCAATTATGACCCCTATGCCTTATCTCCATGCATGCCCCGGTTCTTACATAATCGAGAGGGTATTCGGACTCACTCCGGACTATAGGGTACAGAGGTCGAAGCGAAAAGGTCCGCAATGAAAAACGATCTACAATCCGGCTAGAAGGCATTTTTCATGTCATTTTCAATTACAGAGTCAATCCGACTCGGTATATTCTTCTTCAATACCATCCAACAGGCGGTCTAATTTACAGTCCTGTTGGGAATACTTTGCAGCCAGCTCTACCTGGCCATATACTAAGCTGACAGGGATCTCCTTTCCGTCAGGACCCATAGGGCCGACCTCGGCCATGTGGTTTGGGTCAGCCTTCATGTACCGAGTCTTCACCATGGCCCAGGCCTCCCTGGCACCTTGACGGCAGGCCGATATCTTCCACAACCGGAAGCGCTGCCGCACTCCCTCCAGCTTCTTTGTAAGCTCCCCAAGGCCTTCGGGCATGGAGAGGGATGGCCACATAGCCTGAATGACGCTCTGCATTGCCTGCCGAACTCGTTCGTGCAGTTGCAACAGCTCGGGAAGAAGGTCTCCCATTGAACCGGGCATTTCCTCTGCAGGACGACCTGTCAGCAGACCTACATACATGGCTCTGTCAATCGACTTCCTCACCAAATTCTTTTTTCGAAGATTCGTTCAAGCACTTACTAAAAATATCGCGTCGAAGTCGCCGATTCTCCTTTACGGAAGCAGACAGCTAAATACGAACATCCTTTAGTTCCTCGCCCAGCTGGGTATTGGCGTCTTGAAGTTTGTTCTTCTCTTGCCTCACCCTCGTCAGCACGCTCTCGCCAGCCTTTAGTTGGCGTAGGAGTTGTTGCTTCTCCGGATTTACTCCGGCCCCATCTGCACTATTATCGTCAAGGTTGCGCACCTGCCGCACTTCATAACAGAATTATCTTTCGAAGCATATATTACCTGAGGGCGTCCCCTTGGCATTTTCTGAAGTGGCCAGTGCGGCCTCGAGTTGGGCCTTGCACTCTTCAAGCTCCTGGGATAGTTGCGTATTCTTCTTTGTAAGACACTGCATAGCACATGATCCTTAAAACAGTTATCTTCACTGTTTCAAGTCTCGGGGGCTACTGACATATATAACCTTCAATTTTACTCACCTGTATGTCTTTTACATACTGCTCTATGGCTCTGGCTAGACCATTTTGAGCGTCACGGAGATACGCATCTCCTGTATTAAAGGCGTCCAATGCCTCTGGGGAAAAACATGCGTCACGAAGAATAGTCTGGTGACGCCTGTGGTTCAGAGCACTCTCCACCTCTGAATTGGTGGCAGATAGCCCATCGGCGTCCTCTGTCGGAGGAACGCCAGAGGCGCGCCCCGTGTCCGTCTCCGCTTCTGGACCCGGCCTTGAACCTTGGCCGGCGGATATAGTCCGGCGGGCTCTCTTCTTTCTAAGAAAATCATGAGCGTTAGTAAGACTCAAGGGCATAAACCCTAGGCGTTAAGTTTGCACGCCGTACCGTTGCGCCGGAATCTCGATCTGGTCCGCACTTCTTTTTGGCCTGCCTGGCTTCAGCGGTCCTTGTTGGCTGCCCACCGCGGGCTCGGCCTTCCGCCTCAAGGAATTACCCTGCGAAACGAAACACTATTAGTTCACAACATGCAAGATAAAGCATGGATAGATCTCCTTGAGAATACTGGGACTTCGGTCTCGGTTACCTTTGAGGCTGGAAGTAGTCCGGGATAGTCGGCCGTAATGGCCACTAAGGCATTGTCCTTACTCAATTGATGAAACACCCCGTCGATTAACTCCACACATTAGTCCGGGTCCTCTTGGGAGTCCGGATCGAGGGACCGTTCCGGGTCCTCGGGTTGTGGAGGAGGGCTGTTTATCTCCTTCACAGTCTGGCGCAGCTCCTGCGTTTAACATTGCTAGACTAAGTACTCAACTACGGGAATTTCGAAAGCGGGTAGGCAAGTGAAAGTGTTCGCTCACCCAACTTGGTGGATTGTACATGGAGAATCCGCCCTCCGGGTTGGCACGGAGGAATTCTTCTTCTTCTCCCTTGTACAAAGCGGATAAGATTCTCGTTAAAGTGGCCGCCGAATCTGGCCCCTTACGACCGCACCGGGTGGCGTCGTCCTCCCCGTTGAAATCCCACATGGGGTGGCCTCTGTATTGAAGCGGCTGCACCCCTCACGTAATGCATATGGCCATGACCTTGATCATGGTCAGTCCGGAATGAGCCAGCAACCTTATCCGGCTCATCAGGTAAAGGACGTCCCTGTCAGTTTCCCTCTGAGGGTTCTGAAGGAAATATGCCCTAGAGGCAATAATAAAGTTATTATTTATTTCCTCATATCATGATAAATGTTTATTACTCATGCTAGAATTGTATTAACCGGAAACATGATACATGTGCGAATACATAGACAAACATATAGTCACTAGTATGCCTCTACTTGACTAGCTCATTAATCAAAGATGGTTATGTTTCCTAACCATTAACATGTGTTGTCATTTGATTAATGGGATCACATCATTATGAGAATGAGGTGATTGACATGACCCATCCCGTTAGCTTAGCACTTGATCGTTTAGTATTCTGCTATTGCTTCCTTCATGACTTATACATGTTCCTGTAACTATGAGAATTGTGTAACTCCCGTTTACTGGAGGAACACTTTGGGTACTACCAAACGTCACAACGTAACTGGGTGATTATAAAGGAGTACTACAGGTGTCTCCGAAGGTACATGTTGAGTTAGCATAATTCGAGATTAGGTTTTGTCACTCCGATTGTCGGAGAGGTATCTCTGGGCCCTCTCGGCAATGCTCATCACCTAAGCCTTGCAAGCATGTAACTAATGAGTTAGTTATAAGATGAAGTATTACAGAACGAGTAAAGAGACTTGTCGATAACGAGATTGAACTAGGTATTGGATACCGACGATCGAATCTCAGACAAGTAACATACCGATGACAAAGGGAACAACGTATGTTGTTATGCGGTTTGACCGATAAAGATCTTCGTAGAATATGTAGGAACCAATATGGGCATCCAGGTCCCGCTATTGGTTATTGACCAGAGATGTGTCTCAGTCATGTCTACATCGTTCTCGAACCGTAGGGTCCGCACGCTTAAGGTTTCGATGACAGTTATATTATGAGTTTATGTATTTTGATGTACCGAAGGTTGTTCGGAGTCCCGGATATGATTACGGACATGACGAGGAGTCTCGAAATGGTCGAGACATAAAGATTGATATATTGGACGGATATATTTGGACACCGGAAAGGTTCCGGAGAAGTTTGGAGCCCCGGGAGGTTACCGGAACCCCCCGGGAGGTATATGGGCCTTATTGGGCCCATGTAGGAGGAAGAGAGAAGGAGCAAGGGAGGGGGGCGCCCCCCCCCAAGCCCAATCCGAATTGGGGAGGGGGGCCGGCCCCCCCTTTCCTTTCTCCTTCCCCCTCTTCCTATTACTACTACTAGTACTACTTCCTAATACTAGTACTCTTTCCTTCCCCCTCCAAATAAGATAAGGAAAAGAGAGGGAAACCTACTTGGAGTAGGTTTCCCCCTCCTCATGGCGCGCCCCCCCTAGGGCCGGCCACCTCCTCCCTCCCTCCTTTATATACGGGGGTAGGGGGGCACCCTAGAACACACAAGTTGATCATTGATCGTTTCTTAGCCGTGTGCGGTGCCCCCCTCCATGATATTACGCCTCGGTCATATTGTAGCGGTGCTTAGGCAAAGCCCTGCAACAGGAGAACATCAAGATCATCACCACGCCATCGTGCTGACGGAACTCCCCCTCGGCGCCTCTGCTGGATCGGAGATCGAGGGTGCGTCATCGAGCTGTACGCGTGTCAAGAACTCGGAGGTGCCGGAGTAACGGTACTTGGATCGGTTGAACCGGAGGACGTACGACTACTTCCTCTACGTTGCGTCAACGCTTCCGCTTCGGTCTACGAGGGTACGTAGACGACACTCTCCCCTCGTTGCTGTATCATCACCATGATCTTGCGTGTGCGTAGGAAATTTTTTGAAATTACTACGTTCCCCAACAGTGGCATCAGAGCCTAGGTTTTATGCATTGATGTTATATGCACGAGTAGAACACAAGTGAGTTGTGGACGATATAAGTCATACTGCCTACCAGCATGTCATACTTTGGTTCAGTGGTATTGTGAGATGAAGCGGCCCGGACCGACATTACGCGTACGCTTACGCGAGACTGGTTTCACCGTTACGAGCACTCGTGCTTAAAGGTGGCTGGCGGGTGTCTGTCTCTCTCACTTTAGTTGAACCGAGTGTGGCTACGCCCGGTCCTTGTGAAGGTTAAAACAGAGTCTATTTGACAAACTATCATTGTGGTTTTGATGCGTAGGTGAGATTGGTTCTTGCTTAAGCCCTGAGCAGCCACGTAAAATTTGCAACAACAAAGTAGATGACGTCTAACTTGTTTTTGCAGGGCATGTTGTGATGTGATATGGCCAAGACATGATGCTATATTTTATTGTATGAGATGATCATGTTTTGTAACCGAAGTTATCGGCAACTGGCAGGAGCCATATGGTTGTCGCTTTATTGTATGAAATGCAAACGCCCTGTAATTGCTTTACTTTATCACTAAGCGGTAGCGATAGTCGTAGAAGCAATAGATGGCGTAACGACAACGATGCTACGATGGAGATCAAGGTGTCGCGCCGGTGACGATGGTGATCACGACGGTGCTTCGAAGATGGAGATCACAAGCACAAGATGATGATGGCCATATCATATCACTTATATTGATTGCATGTGATGTTTATCCTTTATGCATCTTATCTTGCTTTGATTGACGGTAGCATTTTAAGATGATCTCTCACTAATTATCAAGAAGTGTTCTCCCTGAGTATGCACCGTTGCGAAAGTTCTTCGTGCTGAGACACCACATGATGATCGGGTGTGATAGGCTCTACGTTCAAATACAACGGGTGCAAAACAGTTGCACACGCAGAATACTCAGGTTATACTTGACGAGCCTAGCATATACAGATATGGCCTCGGAACACGGGGACCGAAAGGTCGAGCGTGAATCATATAGTAGATATGATCAACATAGAGATGTTCACCATTGAAACTACTCCATCTCACGTGATGATCGGACATGGTTTAGTTGATTTGGATCACGTAATCACTTAGATGACTAGAGAGATGTCTGTCTAAGTGGGAGTTCTTTAGTAATATGATTAATTGAACTTAAATTTACCATGAACTTAGTACTTGATAGTATTTTGCTTGTCTATGTTTGTTTGTAGATAGATGGCTCGTGCTGTTGTTCCGTTGAATTTTAATGCGTTCCTTGAGAAAGCAAAGTTGAAAGATGATGGTAGCAATTACACGGACTGGGTCCGTAACCTGAGGATTATCCTCATTGCTGCACAGAAGAGTTACGTCCTGGAAGCACCGCTGGGTGCCAGGCCTGCTGCTGATGCAACTGACGACGTTAAGAACGTCTGGCAGAGCAAAGCTGATGACTACTCTATAGTTCAGTGTGCCATGCTTTACGGCTTAGAACCGGGTCTTCAACGACGTTTTAAACGTCATGGGGCATATGAGATGTTCCAGGAGTTGAAGTTAATATTTCAAGCAAATGCCCGGATTGAGAGATATGAAGTCTCCAATAAGTTCTACAGCTGCAAAATGGAGGAGAACAGTTCTGTCAGTGAGCATATACTCAAAATGTCTGGGTATAATAATCACTTGATTCAACTGGGAGTTAATCTTCCGGATGATAGCGTCATTGACAGAATTCTCCAATCACTGCCACCAAGCTACAAGAGCTTTGTGATGAACTATAATATGCAAGGGATGAACAAGACTATTCCCGAGCTCTTCGCGATGCTGAAAGCCGCGGAGGTAGAAATCAAAAAGGAGCATCAAGTGTTGATGGTCAACAAGACCACTGGTTTCAAGAAAAGGGGCAAAGGGAAGAAGAAGGGGAACTTCAAAAGGAACGGCAAACAAGTTGCTGCTCAAGTGAAGAAACCCAAGTCTGGACCTAAGCCTAAAACTGAGTGCTTCTACTGCAAGCAGACTGGACACTGGAAGCGAAACTGCCCCAAGTATTTGGCGGATAAGAAGGATGGCAAAGTGAACAAAGGTATATGTGATATACATGTTATTGATGTGTACCTTACTAATGCTCGCAGGCACCTGGGTATTTAATACTGGTTCTGTTGCTAACATTTGCAACTCGAAACAGGGACTACGGATTAAGCGAAGATTAGCTAAGGACGAGGTGACGATGCGCGTGGGAAATGGTTCCAAAGTCGATGTGATCGCGGTCGGCACGCTACCTCTACATCTACCATCGGGATTAGTTTTAGACCTGAATAATTGTTATTTGGTGCCTGCGTTGAGCATGAACATTATATCTGGATCTTGTTTAATGCGAGACGGTTAATCATTTAAATCAGAGAATAATGGTTGTTCTATTTATATGAGTAATATCTTTTATGGTCATGCACCCTTGAAGAGTGGTCTATTTTTATTAAATCTCGATAGTAGTGATACACATATTCATAATGTTGAAACCAAAAGATGCAGAGTTGATAATGATAGTGCAACATATTTGTGGCACTGCCGTTTAGGTCATATCGGTGTAAAACGCATGAAGAAACTCCATACTGATGGACTTTTGGAATCACTTGATTATGAATCACTTGGTACTTGCGAACCATGCCTCATGGGCAAGATGACCAAAACACCGTTCTCCGGATCTATGGAGAGAGAAACAGATTTGTTGGAAATCATACATACAGATGTATGTGGTCCGATGAATGTTGAGGCTCGTGGCGGATATCGTTATTTCCTCACCTTCACAGATGATTTGAGCAGATATGGGTATATCTACTTGATGAAGCACAAGTCTGAAACATTTGAAAAGTTCAAAGAATTTCAGAGTGAAGTAGAAAATCATCGTAACAAGAAAATAAAGTTTCTACGATCTGATCGTGGAGGAGAATATTTGAGTTACGAGTTTGGTTTACATTTGAAACAATGTGGAATAGTTTCGCAACTCACGCCACCTGGAACACCACAGCGAAATGGTGTGTCCGAACATCGTAATCGTACTTTACTTGATATGGTGCGATCTATGATGTCTCTTACCGATTTACCGCTATCGTTTTGGGGTTATGCTTTAGAGACGGCCGCATTCACGTTAAATAGGGCACCATCAAAATCCGTTGAGACGACACCTTATGAACTGTGGTTTGGCGAGAAACCAAAGTTGTCGTTTCTCAAAGTTTGGGGCTGCGATGCTTATGTGAAGAAACTTCAACCAGATAAGCTCGAACCCAAATCGGAGAAATGTGTCTTCATAGGATACCCAAAGGAGACAATTGGGTACACCTTCTATCACAGATCTGAAGGCAAGATTTTCGTTGCTAAAATCGGATCCTTTCTAGAGAAGGAGTTTCTCTCGAAAGAAGTGAGTGGGAGGAAAGTAGAACTTGATGAGATAACTGTATCTACTCCCTTATTGGAAAGTAGTTCATCACAAGAACCGGTTCCTGTGACAACTACACCAATTAGTGAGGAAGTTAATGATATTGATCATGAAACTTCAGATCAAGTTTCTACTGAACCTCGTAGGTCTACCAGAGTAAGATCCGCACCAGAGTGGTACGGAAATCCTATTCTGGAAGTCATGTTACTAGACCATGATGAACCTAGGAACTATGAGGAAGCGATGATAAGCCCAGATTCCGCAAAATGGCTAGAGGCCATGAAATCTGAGATAGGATCCATGTATGAAAACAAAGTATGGACTTTGGTTGACTTGCCCGATGATCGGCAAGCCATTGAGAATAAATGGATCTTTAAGAAGAAGACTGACGCTGATGGTAATGTTACTGTCTACAAAGCTCGACTTGTTGCAAAAGGTTTTCGACAAGTTCAAGGGGTTGACTATGATGAGACTTTCTCACCCGTAGCGATGCTTAAGTCTGTCCGAATCATGTTGGCTATTGCTGCATTTCATGATTATGAAATTTGGCAAATGGATGTCAAAACTGCATTCTTGAATGGATTTCTAGAAGAAGAGTTGTATATGATGCAACCTGAAGGTTTTGTTGATCCAAAAGGTGCTGACAAAGTGTGCAAGCTCCAACGTTCCATTTATGGACTGGTGCAAGCATCTCGGAGTTGGAATAAACGTTTTGATAGTGTGATCAAAGCATATGGTTTTATACAGACTTTTGGAGAAGCCTGTATTTACAAGAAAGTGAGTGGGAGCTCTGTAGCATTTCTAGTTTTATATGTTGATGACATATTATTAATTGGAAATGATATAGAATTTCTGGATAGCATAAAGGGATACTTGAATAAAAGTTTTTCTATGAAAGACCTCGGTCAAGCTGCTTACATATTGGGCATCAAGATCTATAGAGATAGATCAAGACGCTTAATAGGACTTTCACAAAGTACATACCTTGACAAAATTTTGAAAAAGTTCAAAATGGATCAGGCAAAGAAAGGATTCTTGCCTGTGCTACAAGGTGTGAAGTTGAGTCAAACTCAATGCCCGACCACAGCAGAAGATAGAGAGAAAATGAAAGATGTTCCCTATGCTTCAGCCATAGGCTCTATCATGTATGCAATGCTGTGTACCAGACCTGACGTATGCTTAGCAATAAGCTTGGCAGGTAGGTACCAAAGTAATCCAGGAGTGGATCACTGGACAGCGGTCAAGAACATCCTGAAATACCTGAAAAGGACTAAGGATATGTTTCTCGTATATGGAGGTGACAAAGAGCTAGTCGTAAATGGTTACGTCGATGCAAGCTTTGACACTGATCCGGAC